>NC_136266.1:18840941-19333441 GCF_964187855.1 Myxine glutinosa
AGAGGTAGGCCACAACGCGTTTGTTAAAACCAAAAGAGTCTTTATTTCGAAAGCTCGAACTGCAGCACTGAGCGGGCTCGAGCTTAGAGCCCGCATATATGTGCCGAGGCCACGCCTAGTCCCCGGGCGTGGCAGCTCGGTCGAAGGGCGGGGCATGTGCCATCGGTCCCCGCCTGGGCGCTCGCGCCACCCACTGGTGCGCGGAATTAATGCCCCTTGTGCCCGCCACACGCGCCCCCCGAGAATTCCCGCGCACCTGAAGGGTGAGTTTGCGGGGAAGCCGGATGACCCGGCCGAAACGCCCCCTGGCGATGGGTGCAGGGCTGGAGGGCAGCGGGCCGGCGGGGCTGAGGGGTGCCGGGGGTCCGACCGCCGGGGAGCAGCCTCGACGCGGAGGCAGAGCTGCTGGCGGGGGTGCCGGGGGTCCGACTGCCGGGGGGCGGCCTCGACGCGGAGGCAGCGCTGCCGGCGGGGGGTGGTCTGGATCGAGGTGGGCCGGCTTGAGGTGGTCCATGGAAATGCGATCCGGGGCACCGCCGATGTCGACCGTGAAAAACTTGTCACCGGTCTACAGCACGCGGAAGGGTCCGTCGTACGGGGGCCGTAGCGGTGCCCGGTGGGCGTCGTGCCGGATGAACACGTACTTTGACGTGCGAAGCTCCGGGGCGACGTGGGAAGGCGGGCAACCGTGGTGTGCCGTTGGCACCGGGGCGAACCTCCGGGCGGTCTCCTGAAGGGCGGAGCGCTGTTGCGCCGCGGACCAAGGAGCCGTGGAGTCGGGGATAAATTCACCCGGTACCCGCAGTGGTTGCCCGAAGACCAACTCCGCCGAGGACGCGCGCAGGTTGTCCTTGGGCGCCGTCCTGAGGCCCAGCAGGACCCAGGGGAGCCTGTCGACCCAGCCGCCGTCGCGGAGGCTGGCCCGGAGCACGGCCTTCATGGAGCGATGAAAGCGCTCGCACAGGCCATTGGCCTGGGGGTGGTAGGCTGTGGTGTGGTGTAGCTTCACCCCGAGCCCTTGCGCCACCGCGGCCCAGAGCTCCTAGGTGAACTGGGGGCCGTGGTCGGACGAGATGTCCGAGGGGGCACTGAACCGGGCAACCCAAGTGGCGATAAAGGCTTGCGCCACCTCAGCCGCAGACATCGCCGCCAATGGGACGGCCTCCGGCCACCGCGTGGTGCGGTCGACCATGGTGAGGAGGTGGGTGAACCCTCGGGAGGGGGGCAGAGGTCCCACCAAGTCGACGTGCATGTGGTCGAACCGCCGCTCGGGCACCGTAAACGGGGCCAACGGTGCCTGGGTGTGGCGGTGGACCTTTGCGCGCTGGCACGGGAGGCACGTCCTGGCCCAGTCGCGGACGTCCTTCCTGAGGCCATGCCAGACGAACTTCGCCCCGACGAGTTTCTGGGATGCCTTCGCGCCAGGGTGGGACAGGCCGTGGATGGCGTCGAACACTGGGCGCTGCCAGGCAGCGGGCACGATGGGGCGAGGCCGGCCGAGGGAGATGTCGCATAGGAGGGCCGTGCCTGTGGCATCGAACGGCACCTCGGTGACGCGGAGGCCCGTGACGGCGGTCCGCAAGGCCTGGACGCCGGGGTCGGCGGTCTGGGCCTCTGCCATCTGGGCATAGTCGACCCCGAGGTGGACCGCGTGCACGACGGACCGGGAAAGGCAATCCGCCACCGGGTTGTCCTTACCCGCCACGTGACGGATGTCCGTCGTGTACTCGGACACGGCAGAGAGGTGGCGCTGCTGCCGTGCCGACCATGGCTCGGCGACCTTGGCCATCGCGAACACAAGGGGCTTGTGGTCAACGAAGGCCGTGAATGGGTGGCCCTCCAGCAGGTGGTGGAAGTGTCGGACCGCCAGGTGGAGCCTGAGCAGCTCGCGGTCGAAGTTGCTGTACCGGCGTTCGTGCGGGCGAAGCTGCCGGCTTAAAAACGCCAGCGGTTGCCAAGCACCACGCACCCATTGTTCGTGCACCGCGCCCACCGCGTAGTCCGACGCGTCGGTGGTGAGGGCGATCGGTGCATCGGGCGCCGGGTGCGCCAACGTGGTGGCATCGGCCAGAGCCAGCTTTGCGCCCGCGAACGCCGCAGCCATCGGCTCCGACCATGCGATGTCACCTTTGCCCGGCTTGCCCCGAAGGGCCTCGTGCAAGGGGCGGAGGAGCCGGGCGACGTGGGGCACGAAGCGGTGGTAAATGTTTACCATGCCCAGGAACTCCTGGAGCCCCTTGATCGTGCGGGGCCACGGGAAATCCCTGACCGCCTCCACCTTGGCCGGTAAAGGGACGGCCTCGTGCTCGGTGATGCGTCGCCCCAAGAAGTTGATGGTGGCGACACCGAAACGGCACTTGGCAGGGTTGATGATTAGGCCATGCTGGCCCAGGCGTTCGAAAAGCTTGCAGAGGTGGAGCAGGTGCTCCTCCCGGGACGCGCTCGCGACTCGGATGTCGTCCAGGTAGACAAACAGGAAAGGTAAGTCGCGCAAGACGCTATCCATAAGCCGCTGGAACGCCTGGGCCGCATTCTTCAACCCGAAGGGCATCCTTAGGAATTCGAAGAGGCTGAAAGGGGTGATGACGGCCGTCTTCGGGACGTCGTCCGGTTGGACGGGGACCTGATTGTAGCCCCGGATGAGGTCCACCTTAGAAAACATGGTCGTGTTGGCCAACCGGGCGGAAAAGTCCTGAATGTGTGGGACCGTGTAGCGGTCGGGGGTGGTGGCATCGTTGAGCCGGCGGTAGTCCCCGCACGGCCGCCATCCCCCACCGGCCTTGGCACAATGTGCAGCGGAGAAGCCCAAGCGCTGTTGGAGCGCCGTATGATCCCCAGCCGCTCCAGCGTGGCGAACTCCGCTTTCGCCACGGCGAGCTTCGTGGGCTCCACCCGGCGGGCCCGGGCATAGACCGGCGGCCGGACTGTGGGGATGTGGTGCTCCACCCTGTGTTTAACGGCCACCGCTGAGAAGGTGGGCTGCGTGAGGGCCGGGAAACTGGCGAGGAGTCGGGTAAAGTCGTCCGCTGCCGGAAGCGTGCAAACCAAACTCGCCGGGACGGAACCTTCCAGCAAGCCGCTTGGCAAGCCGCTCGGTGATCCGCTCAGTGAGCCGCTCAACAAGCTGCTCAGCGAACAAGCGAGTGAGCTAAAGGTTTCGGCCTGGACGAGCCGTCTGCGCTTCACGTCGACCAACAACCCATTCGCACATAGGAAGTCCGCACCAAGCAATGCCATTGGCACGCTGGCGGTCACAAACGACCATTGAAAGCGCTGCCCTCCGAACCGCAGGGAGAGGCAGCGCTTCCCGAACGTGCGGATGGGTGTACCGTTGGCGGCAAGCAAAGCGGGGCCCCGGCCCGCGGTTCGCTTGTCGGACATGGAGGCGGGGATGACGCTTACCTGCGCTCCTGTATCGCAGAGGAAACGGCTCCCAGACAAGGTGTCCGTGATGAATAGGAGGTTGCCGGAATGGCCGACGCTCAGGGCCGCTAATGAGCGCTGGCCTGGTCGTTTCCCGACTTTTCAAACGAGCATGGCGGGCAACACTTCTTAGCCTTGTGGCCGAACCTGGCGTGGAAATAGCACCAGGCTTGCGGCGGCGGGGGCGGCGGCGGCCGTGGCGGCCGCAGTGTTCTCGGCAGCGGTGGTGGTGGGCGGGGCATGGCAGCGGCCATGAGGGACGCTGTAGCCTCTGCCCCGGGATCCACGACGGCAGCACCGTAACTCGACCGCGTGTCGCAAGCCGCGAAGAACTTGTCGGCCTCTACGGCCAGGGCGCGGGGTTCCCTTATTTTGGAACCGGCCAGCGCGAGGCGTACCTGTAGAGGTAGCTGGCATAGGAAAAGTGCCCAGAATAAGAAATCCAGGGCTTGGTCACCCAGCAGCGACAGCATAAAATCCATCCGCACGGATGGTCGTGTGTCGCCGAGTTCGGGAAGGTCCAGGAGGCGGTCGGCCCGTTCGATCTCCGTGAGGCCGAACGTGGCGATGAGGAGACGTTTGAGTGCCTCGTACTTGTGGTCGACCGGCAGGTGCCGCAGGATGGACACGACTCGGGCGGCAGTGCCGGGCCCGAGGGCGGCGACCACGTGGTAGTAACGGGTCTCGTCCACCGTTATGCCTCGAAGCTGAAATTGCGCTTCGGCCTGCACGAACCACACGTCGGCCTGTGCTTCCCAAAACTCTGGGAGTTTTACTGCGACGGCTTTGATGGCCATGGCGCGTTCGGTGGTCAGCAACGGCTGAACTAATCGAGGTCACCAGTGAAGTGTGGTGCTGCGCACACAACTTGCTTGCCAAAGAGGTAGGCCACAACGCGTTTGTTAAAACCAAAAGAGTCTTTATTTCGAAAGCTCGAACTGCAGCACTGAGCGGGCTCGAGCTTGGAGCCCGCATATATGTGCCGAGGCCATGCCTAGTCCCCGGGCGTGGCCGCTCGGTCGAAGGGCGGGGCATGTGCCATCGGTCCCCGCCTGGGCGCTCGCGCCACCCACTGGTGCGCGGAATTATTGCCCCTTGTGCTCGCCACAATATATATATATATATATATATATATATATATATATATATATATATATATATATATATATATATATATATCCTTCAACTTTTATTAACCGCAAGTAACGATTCACCTGCCAAGGCAAGCTTTTCATTGTTTGTGCAGAGAAATATAAAAGGCAGGATGGCGAATGTAATTTTGATGCAATAATGGCCTCGATCCCACGTGAACTTGTAGCGCCTCCTGTGGTGTGAAAGTCGACATTGTCTATTATGATTGTCCGATACATTTCACCCCGAAAATCAAACAATCATCTCGGACGGCACTCGGTAGAGTTCATAGTCTATCGTGCACTCACTTTGACCAAAAATACCATATTTAACTAAACACGTCACTATTATGGCCGAAAACGCACATCATCCATGCACCATATTACGTCACATACCTTGTCATTATCCATAGCTTTATTGATTGATTGAATATAGGATATTTAACAACCACTTTTGTGCATATTAAGGCTAAATTGCATCAGGAATAGTAAATGTGAAATTCATTTCAAACGATATTCCCCATGGCTCATCTATCATACGTATAAAGTTTCGCATCGATCTGTTAAGCGGTTCTGGAGAAGTTTTTTGTACGTTTTTATTTTCAATCCAATATGGACACCTGATGTGATTGATGATGTCATAAATATAATTGTTCACTCAAAGTCACATCAGGTCGTAGGTCAGATATATGAAGTTTCAGATTGTTTTGGAAAAGGATTTTGATTCAACCAATTATGACTGGAATACCACTTTCTTGTTTTTCTTTTTTCTTTTTTTTTTGTATACAGGATCGAGGCTCGTGAAAGAGCGAACAATTATCACACAAAAATCAAACAGACACATAAAACATATTATAAAGGGAGCGGTAAACAAGATGGCGAGAGAAGGGGAAGCACACAAACACAACATTTGAGAGCAGGGACATCGGGAGATCTGTGGGAGGGAGAGGGCTTGGGGTGAGGAGGCGTGGGAAGGGGGGGGGGGGGGGGGTGGGAGAAGTATAAAACACAAGGACAATGCAAGGACTTCCAGGGAAGAAGTTGGTATTTCAAAAAAATTGAATTTGGGGTGAAATTAGCAGGGGTAGAAAAGATCAAGGTTTTGGATGGGGGAAGATAAGAGATGGTGGTGAACACCTGCTTTAAAGACCTGGAGGGAGGAGTGGGATTGAACAGAGTGAGGGAGTTTGTTCCAGAGGCGGGAGAAAAGAGGAATGAAGGAGTGGAGGTGAGCAGAGAGTCTTGATTTTGGCAGTTTAACCACAAGAAGGTTGTAGGCAGATCTTGTGCGACCTGTAGGAATATTTGGGGGACAGAGCCCAGAGAGAGCTGGGGGAGCAAGGCCGGAGAGGAGTCGGTAGAAGACAGAAAGACCACCAGGTAGGCCCTGTGCTTTTTCTGGTCTTTATCAATGATCTCTCTGACTCTCTGGAAAATCCTCTCTATCTCTTTGCTGATGACTCCACTCTCTGCCGCTCCATTCCTCTTCCCTCAGATAGGCAGTCTGCAGCCTCCTCACTCTCTGAAGACCTGGACAAAATCACAGACTGGTCAAACAAGTGGAACATGTCTTTCAATCCTGCCAAATCTCACTCTCTTACTATGTCTCTCCGAAAAGATCGACTGGACAACCCTCCCATCTACTTTCTCAACAATCCTCTCCAAGAAGTTCTGTCACTCAAGCTTTTGGGTCTCACTATCTGCCATGATCTTTCTTGGGAAAACCACATTTCCAAGCTGGCCTCCAAAGCCAGTCGCCGACTGGGCATCCTCCGTCGTGCGAAGTCCTTCCTCGGCACACCTGAGCTCCTCACCACATACAAGGCTTTCATCCGCAGCTCAATGGAATACTGTTCTCCCCTATGGGCTGGTGCTCCTGCCTCACACCTGGTTCGGCTTCACGCTGTTGAATCCAAAGCTTTCAAAATCATTGGAATCTCCCGCGATGAAGCTATCTCTGAGGGCCTTTCACTCACTCACCGCAGGCAGGTAGGTGGTCTTTCTGTCTTCTACCGACTCCTCTCCGGCCTTGCTCCCCCAGCTCTCTCCGTGCTCTGTCCCCCAAATATTCCTACAGGTCGCACAAGATCTGCCAGCAACCCTCTGATGGTTAAACTGCCGAAATCTCGGCTCTCTGCTCACCTTCACTCTTTCATTCCTCTTTTCTCCCGCCTGTGGAACAAACTCCCACACTCCCTTCAATCCCTCTCCTCCCTCCAGGTCTTTAAAACAGCTGTTCACCACCATCTCTTATCTTCCCCCATCCATAACCTTGATCTTTTCTACCCCCACTAATTCACCCCAGATCCACCTTGTTTGAAATTCCAACTTATTTCCTGGAAATCCTGGCAGTGTCCATATGTTTATACATCTCCCACCCCCCCCCTTCACATGCCTCCCCCCCTTCACATGCCTCCCCCCTTCACATGCCTCCCCCCCAAAGCCCTCTCCCTCCCACAGATCTCTCGATGTCTCCATGTCTCTCGGTCCCTGCTCTCAAATGTTGTGTTTGTGTCCTTCCCCCTCTCTCCCCATCTTGTCTACCGCTCCCGATGTTATTTGTTTTATGTGTCTGTTTGTCTTTCTGTGTGATTAATTTTCGCTCTTTCACGAGCCTCGATCTTGTATACAAAAAAAAAAAAAAAAAAAAAAAAAAAACCTGCCTGCAGTGTGTGAGTGAGAGGCCCTCGTAGTGAGTGAGCTTCATCGTTGGAGATTGCAATGATTCTGAAAGCTTTTAGGCTAGTGGCCAAATGAGGTTTTGGGTGGCATACCCCTACCCAAGGTAGAACAAGTCACAACCTATTTTTTCTTGAAGGGGGATGTTTGGGGAGTTAGAAAATCATGGTTGTGAACCTGAGATCATTGCACAACATTTTGAAAATCACGTTTACATATGTACCACTGCAGACTACAAAAATGGATTTAATCGCCACAGATTTTGGCTCATATTGGCTCATATATTTGTTAATACTGGTGCTACAAACACAAATTTGGTACCAAAATGTGCGGCATGATGACATATATATGTGTAAAAACCATTTGTGATGTGATGTGATTTGCCTACAGGCAAAAATAGTGGAATTTTACTCAACAAATCAGCTTCGGGTTTACCAATAAATATCAACAAAAACATTAATTACTTCAAAAATATTGGACTTGCAGACATACTTGTTACATCAACATAATCCAAGTTTATTTACCCTTTGAAAAATATATCTAATGGTATAATTGTCACTGAAATGATATAGTTATAACTGAAATCATATGTCGCCCCACTAATGCTCGGCTTCGCAACATGGCTGTGGGTCCATATCGCCACCTGGTAATTTGCTCGCTTCAGATTGTTACTGATCGCGGTTAGGATGTTATAGACCGAGCGGTGGTTTAAAACCGCGACCTAACAAAACTCACCCGATTCCACCCGAACGTTGGTTGTATCGCACCCTAGCTGCTCAATGAGGGAAAAGACAAAAGCGACGCAATGCAAGAGGAAAACGGAGACAAAAAAAAGGTTTGAAATACTACTACATTTATTCCTACTATTTACACACAAGCAAAAAGACAGATGTCACGTTTATTTACAAGCACAAGACGCAGGTGACACAGTGCAAATTTAGCTTACCTACAGACTTAACTTATATCCCAGGACAGAACAAACAGAACGCTGACTCACGCGGGGAATGCCAGGGATGGCAGAAGGTGGATGGCTGGAGGGAGAGGAAAGGTCCAAGGGGGGTCCCGCAGCACAACCGGCGCGTTCAGCAGCCGCCGTTCCGTTTCGGCCCTGCTCCGAACCGCCGTTCAGGCCCCCTTTGGCGGTTGGGTGGCGCTGCTGGGCTGCCTGCACTTGCCTTGCCAGGCCTTGTCTCACTCGTCACCACCGACTCCTCACCACCGCAACCAACTGACCACCGACTCCTTTCTCTGGCAACCGACTGTCACCAACTCCTTGCAACCAACTCCTCCTCTCTTTCTCTCAACCGACCCAGACCAACCCAGAGTGCATCTCTCTTTCTTCTTCTTTTTCTCCACTTCCGGTTGCGCCCTTTTATAGCGCCCCCAGCGATCACGCCCCCGGCGCTTTGGACACGCCCATCGGGGCGCTCACCTCGGCCCTGGCTGGTCGCACGACCCTCGGGCTCCGCCCCGGACGACGACGGGCGGGCGCGCCCCTCCCCTCCTCTGACGAGGTGGAGACACGCCTTTCTTCCCTGACTCGAGCCTCGTGGTCAATGGCGGTTATTGGAGGGGAGGTGATTGGGAATCGAGGCTCAGCAATGACGAGAGGGGATGTAATATGGCAATCGAGGGTCGGCAATCACGAAAGGGGGATGTGGAGGAAATGGGGATTTTTGGGGATGGGAATGAAAGGGGGATCTATTCTCTTTCACTGGTGCAATGGAGTACTTCAATTAATGGGAGACACAGCCTTATCCTAAAACACAGAATAAGAAATAACTATCAACAGGTATATTCTATTACTTGGCTGACGTGTATGCTTGTGGACTATGGGACGCCCTTTTGGTCTTTACACAGCTCCGGAGGCAGGAGGCACAGAATAAACAATAATCACAATAATACAGCACACAATCAAAAAAATATACAGTCCTCATATCCACAACACTGCACCCTCCTCCTCTTAGGCACGTCCCGGGCCTACAACTTTTATTTAGTGTGACACGTAGGTGTAGTTCCCTCTACTTTTAACCTGACCCTGAGTGCGACAGTTTTAAAACATAAATAAATGTGTCCCGCTGCTCCATTGCACCCTGCCTAACAGACTTACGCCCACAGTTAACCGAATTGCGGAATGGTCTTCAAACTATACACTGACGGTGGGGAGCATTATTTACACTGACGCTAATTTTATTTACAAAACTAACCCAGGACCTGTAATTGTTCTTTCTGGGGGGAGGACAGTCTGCTCTGCATCAATGCACCATTAAAGCACCCAAAAACGCACCAATACACACCCAAGCACCAATCGGTGCAGTCCCCATTGTTCAATGAATAAAATAAAACCAACAAACCCAACCCTGCAGGTGTCTCTTGCTCTTCGGCTCCCTCTGCTGGTTATCATTATTTCTTCCAGTTGTTGTCATTTTCATTTGCTTTGCTTACTGGCGGCCTATTTGCAATAAAGCTTGCCCAAACGTGTCCATTTTATTTATCTTTATTTATGGCCCACAGGGCCGACTACGTGTGGTTCACCTGTGGGGCATCGGTGCCCTGTGGCCAAGGTCCGCCAGCAAGATTTCGGGCCCTCATGGCCGGTTCCAGCAGAGGGGCCTTGCCCCAACCCATGGGGTCCATAAGTGGTGCTCGGCCACTGACATGTGGTCCATAATGTGGTGCATCGATGCAGACAGCTGGTTCTGGGAATTTCGGGCGCACAATGGCCGACCCACGCACGCTCCCCTCGGCGCCCAACGGCGCTCAGGTCCTCATGTGGGAGACAAAAAAAGGGGGGACAAGACAGATGAGCGAGGGGTAAGGTCTCAAGGGTACACATCAAAAAGGCAATGCAAGGCGAAATGCGTACGGAGGGCGAAGTGAGAAAGCTCGTCCCTACCGTACGTCACCCCCCTGTTACCTAGCCCACCCTTGCCCTTACCCCATATGTACAAAACCTACACATTACCAATTCGTCACTACTGTCACGTCTTCCCCATATTTCCCCTATATCAAATTCGTCACCACAATCCCTCTACTTCAAAAATTTGCCATCATTAATTCATCATCAATCCTCATAAGGAGGCAGAGATGGAACATCAAAGCACAATGTCACACCCACGTCATGATGCGTCTCACATTCCAAACATTTGCACAATAAAAAATAATAAAACATGGCATGGTGTGGAGTTACCTGTCACCTCCGGTGAGTGGGTGCAGATGGTGCGAGGAGATCCTTCATCCTAACTATCCTCTAAATGACTTTAACACACTTTACACTACCCGGGGTCTTTCTCCGGCCAAACCATTGGCCCTCTTACACTATGGGTTCTAAAAACCAATTCCCATTGGCCAAACTGTGGTGCTTTTCAATTTGGGGTCTCACTCCCCCGATTCATCTCCCGGTGCCCTCGCACAATTTCTGGGCCGCGACGTGTAGCTCTCCCAACAGGTCTACCCACCTGCACACCTCCACCACTGTAGTTGCCACCCGAGCTTACCTAGCTCCTCACCCTAACCTATCTAACTGGGGGCAGCCCCTCTCCTGGCTCTGTCACCCCATGGTGCCCTCTGGCACTGGGCTACCCGGGTCCGTCCTCCGGATCCTCGGGCCCCATCCACAACAACTACTACCGGCTCCCAGAGCCCACCTGCGGCCTCACCTGGCCGACATCCTTACAGTGGTGGAGTGCCCAAACCAACTACTCACACTAACAGGCTACACGCCCAGCCATTTCCACAACACTACTGCACCCATCCAAATACCATTCTTTCACCTCGCACCACAGATGCCAATATCCAAACCACAATTTACCTATACCCTCTACCTAACACTTGCACTACCCGCCCCGGGTATCCGTGATGGGGGTCCACTCTTCCCCCATTCACACCTTCGCACCATACACTCCACTCCACAATTTCCACCATTCTCACTCCACGACCATCCATTCCAATACTCCATACCATTTATTCCATACACCTGTCCTTCATTCACCTGTCGTTGCACACCTGTGCAATCCTACCTGGTGCCACCTGCACCCTCCTCCTCTTCCTGGACCAGTTGGTCAACACAACACACAATCACCACTACTCCCTCATACACTGCTCCACACACCTGTTCAGTTGCACACCTGTGCAATCACACCTGTTCAATCCTCACACACACGGCATCATCTCAGCTGACTACTCCCCTCTGAAACTTGCGCTTCCCAGTCGTCCCTTTAAACTATTGCGCTCCCACGTCATTATCATCCACACTAAACTACCTGCGTCCCCACTACAGGTATCAGTCACTAACTAAACTTAACGTCACCTAATGTCAATCTCTTCTAGATCCCTATCATTATCCAAGCCCTCCCTGGCTCGGTTGTCATAGCCACCCCATAAACTATTGCGCATTTGCCCCCCACATCTGTGAGGGATGGTGGATTTGCCATCCCACCACATCGGGGGTCTCTCACTATCAATTTTGTTCGTCCAAATCCAACAATCAAAAATTTTCCATTTACTGCCAATTCTATTCACTTTTCTAAATTTTGTATCAAATCACTACTATCACTATCACCATTACCCGTCTACTTATTACATCCTCTCGGTGCGCCAATTCACATCTACAGCCCGGCTTCGTACAGCCGAGCAATGAATGCGGGTTCTTTTGTGTCCGCGGTTGGATACGTCCCGCATTCGGGGCAGGGACGGAGGCTTACCCGGGCCGAGATCCCATGCACCACCTCGGCGTGAAGCCATCCAATGTCCCGATCTCGACCTGCCGGCACGTCTCAATAGAAAGTGGTCGCCATGACGACCCTTCCTATCGGGCTGCCCGCTCCGCCTAGTGGAGCCCGGACGCGGCCGCTCCACGCGACGCGAGGCCCAGCGTGGATCGCGCACGGCGGTCCTTTCGAACCCGCCGTGGCTCGGATCTCCGCTGGTTCTCGCGGCACGCGAAGCCCGGCACGCACCGAGGGCCCGATTCGGCTAAAAGTCGACCTAACCTTTAACCCGGTTATCGTCGACGCCTCACCTGCAGGCTTACATGCATACGCTACCCCTTTCGTGCTCATACATGCAGCCGTTCCCATTCTCCTCGTACCTTTCCTTACACACCCAGGTACACTCACTCCGCCCATCGACTTGGTCACACACCTGACCACCGAACACCTTGGCACACATTCGTCGCTCGCACACCTCACCAATACACCTCTTCGCGCCCCTTTCTCGGTCACCTCCTTTGTGACAATCACAGGTGTGCTCTCACCCGCACACCCAACCACGTGTCTCACTACCAATTCCAGCGTGCATTCCCACTCACGCTCTACCATTCCAGGTGTGCATCCTTCTATTCCAGGTGTACATCCTCGCTCACCTGCCACAACCAACTCACGCTCCGTTTCACTCTCACTACTCTCACCTCCACTCTCGGTCGCGCACTCACCCTTCCTCTCGACAGCGCACTCTTTCCTCATGCACCCGTCCGTTACACACCTTTCTCGCGCACACTCTGCCGCACCTTGTCCCGTTACACCCTCTGTAACACTCACCACAGGCATGCATTCTCCCTTACTCTTGACAGCATGCGCTTTCCCCATGCACCCGTCCGTAACACACCTTTCTCGCGCATCCTCCCGCGCACACTTCTTCGTTACTTCCTCCGTAACACTCACCACAGGCATGCATTCTCCCTTACTCTTGACGGCACACTCACTCCTCGGCGTGCACTTTTTCCTCACACACCCCATGGTCGGACATTCTCGCACACCTCTCTTTTCGCACACCTGACCTGTCGCACACTTCACCAACGGCCTCTCACGAACACCCGGATCCAAACCAATCCCCAAGCCGACTGAAGCTTTCCTCACATCATATACATTGCCACTCACCTCCGTACCTCGTCGCACCTCCTCTGCCACCTGCAAACTTTTTATTTGGTTAGTGAGCACCGCATCATGATTTGAACACAGACCTTGTACATATTCCATGACTTCCTCCTTTATCTCCCTCTTAGTTTCTGTCCGTCCCTTCTTAATTTCACTCACCTCTTCTCCCACTTCCTCTAGTTTTTGTTTAACCTCTTTTATTTCTCGGTGCGTCCCCTCAAGTTCGTCCTCTAAGGCTACCGTGACCGTCTCTATGTGCATCCTCACCTGCCGGTCCTTTGTCTCCATTATCTCTGTCACCTCCTCCACCCTCATTGTCAGTTCCTCCCGTACCATCTGACATTGCCTCTGCGTCGCTATTAATTCGTTTTTAATTTCTTTTTGTGTCGCCTTTAACCCTCCTAGTACCGCAGTGTTCTTTTGAACCTGCTCCACTAACTTAGTTTGTCCCTCTGTCAGCTGCTCCACCTCCTCCGTCAGATCTTCTATTCCCCCTTGTAACTTAGCCGTATTATTCCTCACTTCTTTCTCTATACGCTTTTCGCCTCGCTTTACCTCCTCGCGTAGCCCCGAGACCTCCTCACTCACCCCTCGTCGTATTTCCTCCATCTGGTTCCCCATCTGTTCGATTTCCCGGGCGGATTGTTCCCCTATTTCCCGCAATTTGTCCTCCATCCTATTTTCTAACCCCATTAACCCATTTTTCACTCCCTCTATCTGATTCTCCTGGGCAGCCATTCTATTTTCTACCCCCATTAACCCATTTCTCACCTCTTTTATCCCGTTGTCTAACCCCTCAAAATTATTGTCTAACTTCCCAAATTTCTTGTCTAATCCCTCAAAATTATTGTCTAACTTCCCAAATTTCTTGTCTAATCCCTCACCGGTACCCCTCGCTTCGTCCCTCATTACCCCCATTTCGTTTCCCATTACCCCCATTTGGTTCCCCATTACCCCCAATTGCTCACTCCGAGCATCCATCCGGTTCCCCATTACCCCCATTTGGCCCTCCAATCGCTCACTATTCTGGGCCATAAGGGCCTTCATTTGTAAAAAAAAAAAGGTTCAAATCCATTGGCATCTCCGGTTCGACTACCGCGACCATGGGCGTGGCTAAATGTGGCGCCGCTGTAATCACGTGCGCTAGAGCGCCATTTTGTGCACCTGAAATTCCCGCAACCACATTGCCATTTTCCTCCTCCCTTTCTTCCCCGAAGTCCTGGGTTACTTCTAACCCCTCTATCTCTCCCACCGGCATCCCGTCGCCTTGGACAGCCATGGCGCGATTTCAAAATTCGGGCTTTTCCTTTAAAACAAAACAAATTTCGGTATTTTATAATTTTGAGCGCGTGAAGCGCGCTCCGGGTCGATCTCACTCCCCGACACCAATTGTTATGGATCGCGGTTAGGATGTTATAGACCGAGCGGTGGTTTAAAACCGCGACCTAACAAAACTCACCCGATTCCACCCGAACGTTGGTTGTATCGCACCCTAGCTGCTCAATGAGGGAAAAGACAAAAGCGACGCAATGCAAGAGGAAAACGGAGACAAAAAAAAGGTTTGAAATACTACTACATTTATTCCTACTATTTACACACAAGCAAAAAGACAGATGTCACGTTTATTTACAAGCACAAGACGCAGGTGACACAGTGCAAATTTAGCTTACCTACAGACTTAACTTATATCCCAGGACAGAACAAACAGAACGCTGACTCACGCGGGGAATGCCAGGGATGGCAGAAGGTGGATGGCTGGAGGGAGAGGAAAGGTCCAAGGGGGGTCCCGCAGCACAACCGGCGCGTTCAGCAGCCGCCGTTCCGTTTCGGCCCTGCTCCGAACCGCCGTTCAGGCCCCCTTTGGCGGTTGGGTAGCGCTGCTGGGCTGCCTGCACTTGCCTTGCCAGGCCTTGTCTCACTCGTCACCACCGACTCCTCACCACCGCAACCAACTGACCACCGACTCCTTTCTCTGGCAACCGACTGTCACCAACTCCTTGCAACCAACTCCTCCTCTCTTTCTCTCAACCGACCCAGACCAACCCAGAGTGCATCTCTCTTTCTTCTTCTTTTTCTCCACTTCCGGTTGCGCCCTTTTATAGCGCCCCCAGCGATCACGCCCCCGGCGCTTTGGACACGCCCATCGGGGCGCTCACCTCGGCCCTGGCTGGTCGCACGACCCTCGGGCTCCGCCCCGGACGACGACGGGCGGGCGCGCCCCTCCCCTCCTCTGACGAGGTGGAGACACGCCTTTCTTCCCTGACTCGAGCCTCGTGGTCAATGGCGGTTATTGGAGGGGAGGTGATTGGGAATCGAGGCTCAGCAATGACGAGAGGGGATGTAATATGGCAATCGAGGGTCGGCAATCACGAAAGGGGGATGTGGAGGAAATGGGGATTTTTGGGGATGGGAATGAAAGGGGGATCTATTCTCTTTCACTGGTGCAATGGAGTACTTCAATTAATGGGAGACACAGCCTTATCCTAAAACACAGAATAAGAGATAACTATCAACAGGTATATTCTATTACTTGGCTGACGTGTATGCTTGTGGACTATGGGACGCCCTTTTGGTCTTTACACAGCTCCGGAGGCAGGAGGCACAGAATAAACAATAATCACAATAATACAGCACACAATCAAAAAAATATACAGTCCTCATATCCACAACAAGATGTTGTTCGAAAGCATCGTCTGTTGGTGGGAAGAGAGATGCCCGTTTGTCACTTGTGCAGGCATAAACATAATGAAGTTGGTCGAGTGTGTGAATTGACTTTGAACCATACAACGACAGAGCATATTTTGTGGGAGTGCTGACGACATTGGTTGTATCTCTGGTTTGGCCTAACCGTGACAGTGGTGCCAAGTGTGCAATGTTTTGCTTGAGTTTCGAATATGCAGTGCGTTTCCCGACTTTGAACAGCGAGGAGGTTGTGTCACAGCCACTTATAGCATGTGATGCTGGCAAGCAACTTGACGTATCCTGACCGATGTCGTCCGTTATTCTGTTGACAGGAATGAATCTCTGACGATTCGTTGTTTTTGTACAGTGACCTGCATTCATGTACACTTTGGTGTCCCCAAACATGCCTTTCCCACAGTAATAGATGAGTAGGACCAACACGTCAGTGTCATCACATCGTACAATGACCCTTGAGTGTGCTCTGGCGAGATGGATAGCATGTAGCAGGAGCCGTGTCAGCCTCCTCATGTGTGCTGAACAATTCAGGTAGTTCCCGGATGCCTCTATGATCCACAACTTTAACTAGCAGGCCATCGTTAAAGCCTCCTGCCAGTGTGACAGATTGGTTTTCCTCAAGCTGCAATTGGGCGGCTACTGTCAAGTAACTGCAGAGGAAATCGGCAAGCGCTGATTTGTTTGTGGTGTTCTTCAGGAACTTCCTGTAGTTTGGAACTGTGCGTTGTCCATCGATGACATATCTGGGTGTTGACTCTCCACCAGTGCGACGTTCTCTTTCCAGCTGCTTGATAGAGAGTGGTACATCATACCTGTCAAAAACCAATGTAACTGATGTCACACCTTGGTTACTAGCAAGCAGTGACTGAATCTTCTGCATTATGGTATGTCCGAGATCATCAAATGTGTCAAACTGGGCTTCATCAAGTGCCTGAAGTAGTGCCATCCCATCAATGACATAAGCAGTATCATGTTGCTCAGAGGGTTCGAGCACCTGGACTTCCTCGCAATTAGCTTCTAACTTCTTTGCCAGATCCGCCTTGTTGGTTTTTCGCATTGTCCCATCATTGTTGAAGAGGGACGGTGGCACAGGAGCCAGTTCATGTGTCAGGACTTGTTCCAGACTGACATCGCGTTTCTTTGAGACAGCAAGCAGCCGCCGGAAAAGTACTTCTGAATCCACCATCAATTTATCTCGTTTGTTGGTTTTCATGGGTTTTGACATGTCCGCAAACGTTGGTGTCTTTGTTCGTGAGTCTGTTTCCCAGAAACTCTTGGTTTGGTCAGCAAGAAGTCGCTTTTCGATAAAACTTTTGTTGCATTTCTGGGCGTCTGTTAAGAAATGTCCAAGTCCGTTTGATACTTCTTGTGAAGCAACCTGGCCTGTGGCGATGTTGACCAATTCGTCAGGTACAGTACATAGGTCAAACGGATTTTGTGCGTTTGATACAAATTCCGTGATCTTGGTAACATCTTGTTCATCCCTTACCATCCTTGTCTTTCCATGCTCAGCGTGGTTTGTGGAAGCTACTTCAGTGTCCCCATCACAGAGTTCTTTAAAAGCCGTCCTCAGGTTGACAAATGGCGATCGTCCTCAGGTTGTTCTTCATAACACCTTCATCACTACAGCTGGTTACATTCGTGTGTGATTTCTCACTGGTGCACCACTGAATAAAGTCGTAGAGTGTATTAGGAACGAATTCTGCACAGTGCTGAATATCTGTTTCCTCGACAGGTGCATACATATTTCCAACATGCTCGATATCAGCCATGTGCTTCCTCAGGATACCAGCTGCAGCATGCAAAGTATGCATTTCACTATCTATGGCTGATGGTACATCAGACGGGATGTCTTCATATTCTGGTTCATCAGTCATGCTCTGCAGAATCGTGGCTTTTCTCAGGGCATCACCTAAGGTCACAGAAGAAGAGCATATGATGTCAGTGTGGCCATCAAATGTTACACAGACTATTTGGTCACCATAATATTTAGTTAATCGCTCCTTCAACTTCCAAGTTTTATACTGTTCTGCATTCGTGGTACCCAGTGAAACCAAATATCCAACGTATTCATCTTTCAGATGAACGAGGGGTGTCACTGTCTTAGTTTTGGAGAACACAGTTTGTTCCAGATAACATTTCAGTTCATCAAAAGCTTCATCATGTAATGTGCCCATTGTTTCCTCTCCTGATTTACGAATTGCAGCAGTGATGTTCCGTTCTGAAATATAGTGTGAATAGCATAACCTGTGGTACTTGGCATCATAGGCGAACAAATCTGGAAAGGCAAGCATGCGCATGTGTATTTTATTGTCTTGTCTTTTGTCAGCTGCTGCCAGAACTTTTTCTCTGGTGGACTGTCCAGTTCCTGTAGATACCGGTGTAAGCGTGTTTCTGGAAGTGTTGGATTTTCCACAAATGAAGCAGTTAGTCCTGATGTCAAACCCAGCTGTTTCATTTCTGCTGATTCTTGTGTGTTCTGCTGCCGCAGACGTGCATGGTTGCTGGTCACTCTCACTGGGGTTGGATGTGGAGATATTTGACTTGCTGGTATACTTGGCCCGACACGATTTGTGGAATGATACTTTCAAATCAAGACTCAATATGTCTTGTTGCAAAGGCCAGATACTTTCATAAACGTCATCTTTTCTGATTTGACTTGCTTTGAAGATTGCACTCAAACCATTAAATGTTGGGTTCGTTACAACTTCTTGCTTTTTAGGGTTGAGGGGTTTAAAGCATATGATGCAGTGGTCAGTGTCAATTTTACGATGCTTCACAACAGGTGGTTCCAGATCCATAATTGCAGATCAATTGTCAGCACAAGCATCTGAAATGAAATAATTAAAGATAAGTATATATCAGTCGTTTTAGAAAAAGGCAATCAAGCTCAAAATTGATTTTCTGCAACTGGATTTAAAATCATTCTTGTTTGGTTAATGCATATACATGTATTATAAATTAATCAATGTTGGTTACTTTTAGGGGGGGTGACATATGGTTTCGGTAATAACTCTATTAATTCAACTGATTTATCTTTATGAGTTATATTTCTAAAAAGGAGAATGATAGAGGGTTATTTTGATGTAATATGTAGTAATACAACTCAAATACTTATGAAGAAATTAATTGTTTAGTTGATATTTATTGGTAAACCCGAAGCTGATTTATTGCGCAAAATTCCACTATTTTTGCCTGTAGGTCACACAAAAGCCTTTGTTACATCACAAATGGTTTTTACAGATATATATGTCATCATTCTGCACATTTTGGTACCAAATTTGTGTTTGTAGCACCAGTATTAACAAATATATGAGCCAATATGAGCCAAAATCTGTGGCGATTAAATCCATTTTTGCAGTCTGCAGTGGTACATATGTAAACGTGATTTTCAAAATGTTGTGCAATGATCTCAGGTTCACAACCATGATTTTCTAACTCCCCAAACATCCCTCTTCAAGAAAAAATAGGTTGTGACTTGTTCTACCGTGGGTAGGGGTTTCTCACATTTTAGGCCCCTTTTTAAATTTGGCCACTAGCCTATTTGGTTTCAACAGCGTGAAGCCGAGCTAGGTGTGAGGCAGGAGCACAGGCCCAGAGGGGAGAACAGTATTCCATTGAGCTGCGGATGAAAGCCTTGTATGTGGTGAGGAGCCAAGGAAGGACTTGGCACGACGGAGGATGCCCAGTCGGCGACTGGCTTTGGAGAGCAGATTGGAAATGTGGTTTTCCCAGGAAAGATCATGGCAGATAGTGAGACCCAAAAGCTTGAGTGACAGAACGTCTTGGAGAGGATTGTTCAGAAAGTAGATGGGAGGGTTGTCCCATCGGTCTTTTGGGAGAGACATAGTAAGAGTGTGAGATTTGTCAGGATTGAAAGACATGTTCCACTTGTTTGACCAGTCTGTGATTTTCTCCAGGTCTGCAGAGAGTGAGGAGGCTGCAGACTGCCGATCAGAGGGATGAGGAATGGAGCGGTAGAGAGTGGAGTCATCAGCAAAGAGATAGAGGGGATTTTCAAGAGAGTCAGAGAGATCATTGATGAAGACCAGAAAAAGCACAGGGCCAAGAACACTGCTTGGGGAACTCCAGCCTGAACAGGAAGGGGCGATGAGAGAAAACCATTCAGCGCCACACGTTGACTACGACTAGAGAGGAAGTCTGCAAGCCATGCGTGGAGATTTTCATGGATACCAAAGGAGGAGAGTTTGGTGAGCAGAGCGGGGTGCCAGGCCGTATCGAAGGCACGTGATATGTCAGGAGAGCCAGCTCTAATTTCCTGTTTGGCATTGAGGACCTCCATCCATTGTTGAGACAGCAGAAGCAGCATGTCCATAGTAGAGTGACCTGGTCTGAAACCAAATTGATGATCAGAGATCAAGCCATTGGAGAAGAGGAAAGATTTCATATCCGAAGCAATGATGGATTCCATGACTTGGCTGATAATTGGGAGCAGGCTGATTGGTCTGTCGTTGCAAGGATCTGTTTTTGCACCTTTTTTGTGTAAAGCGGTGATGTTGGCTGATTTCCAAGCTGATGGCAGATGACCTTGAGCAAAAGAGAGGATGAAGAGAACAGAGAGAGGGTAAGATGGAGCAGCAGAGCAGGATTTTAGGATCTGAGGGCTGATGTCGTCAGGTGCAGTTGCAGAATCAGAGTCGAGGTTTGACAGAAAATTCTCCACCTTTTCAGGAGAAAAGGACACAGAGTCCAGGTGCAGCTGGGTACGACTGGGTACGGTGGGTACAGAGAGGGATGGGTTTGGGACACAAGATTTAGAGGCAAACACAGAGTTGAGGCATTCAGCTTTTTCACGTGCGGAGTCAGCTTTGTAGCCTTTTGAGGTAAGGGAGGGGATGGAGGGGGAACAAACACCAGAAACAGATTTGACCAGACGCCACGAGGATTTGGAATAGGGAGACAGGTTTGAGAGTTCGGTCTTGAGAGAGGAGAGATACTGTTTCCTGGCTCTCCTGAGGGTGGACCCACACTTGTTTTTGGCTTTGTCAAAGGAAATGAGATTTCCTTCCATTGCATTTGCTTTCCAGGAGGCGAACGCAAGTTGTTTCTGGGCAACTGCCTCACCACAAGATTCCGTGAATGATGGACGGGAGGAAGGGTATGACAACTGAAGACGAGATGGGATAAATCTGTGCATGAGAGAGAGCTGTTTGCTTTGGAAGAATTCCCAGGATGAGTTGATGTCAAAGGTGGTGGAGTTGGGAGACCAGTCCAGAAGATTGATGGTTGCTTGAAGACCGTTCCAGTTGGCCTGAGTGAAATGCCAGACTCGTCGACGCTGAGGAGGCTCTCTGAGAATGGATAGAGATGTCCACTTCAACAAGCACATTATCAGATTAGCCGATTGGAGCAGAAGAAGAGCAGCAGGCATTTGCAGGGAAGTTAGTCATAACCAAGTCTAGAAGAGAAGATGCTCCGTTAACTGAGATCCGGGTCGGGTAATTGACAGATTGTGTCAGTCCCAGTGAGTCGCAGAAGTCCTTTGCTGAGGAGCCATGGCTGGTGAGAGAGGTACCCACACCCAGCCAACTGGCATGGTGTCAATTGAAGTCAGCACATATGAGGAAGAGAGAGTTGGGATGAGTCGATACAAGTTGGTCCATATTATCAGACAGTGAGATGCAGATGGAGTCATCACTGTTTGGTGGACGGCACAACACACATATGAACAAAAGGTGGGAGTGAAGGGGAAGCCGTAGCCAGAGGTACTCCTGGGGTGAGGTGGAGAGGGGGCAGTGCAGGGCGAGTGAGGAAAAGAGTTTTTGATAAAGATAGCAACCCCACCTCCAGAACGAGGCTCAGGTCTATCATACCGGAGGAGGAAGTAACTTGGGAGAGATATTAAGGAAACAGAGACATCATGAAGGAGGAAAGTTTCTGTTAAGCAGATCAAGGCTGGTTTGTCAGAAGCAACCTGCATGGAGAGATCAGTCAAGTTTGAGCGAAGGCCCCGGATGTTTGAGGTCCATACCGTTAATTAAGAGGAAGGGGGAGCATCGGATACAGAACAGGAGGGGGGGGGGGAGGGGTAGGGTAAGATGTGGAAGAGGAGGAAGAGGTCGGGAGAGGTAGGGAGAGCTGTTGAAAGTGTGTCAGAGATTTCAGAATAGCTCGGAGAAAGGGAAGAATGGGGCAGACAAATGGTTTGATGGTGATTGGGTGAGGCACAGTGAGGTGTTATTTGAGGGGAGAGGGCAGAGCGAGGAAGAAGGTTGGGGGAGATGGAGGTGAGAGTTGGAAGGGGGAAGAAGCAGGGAGGACGCTTTGAGGAGGAGGGGTGAGAGGGGGGAAATGGAGAAAAGATGAGGGTGGGGAGATTTGAAGGGGAGGGGCGAGGGGGGCGTTTATCAGGGGAGGGGTTAGGGGGAAGTTTAGGAAGGAAGGGGCAAGTGGGGGGATTTGAAAGGGATGGGAGATGGGGGAGACTTGGAGGGGAGAGGAGAGGGGGGAGTTTAGGAGGAGAGGGTCGAGGGTGAGTCTAGGAGGGGAGGGTGGGTGGGAGGGGAGTTTTGGAGGGAAGGGGCAAGGGGGGAGATTTGAAAGGGGTGGGTGATGGGGAAGATTTGGAGGGGAGGGGTGAGTTTGGATTTTAGAAAGTTTTGTGCGATTAATGGGAAACTAACAGTTATTGCAAAATGAGTTTCTTGTGACCTTCGAGTCAGAGATACATTTAAGGACGCTGGAGGGGGGAGGGCGGTGGAGGGGTAGAGTGCAGGTGAGTTTAGGGAATGTAGGAAATAGGAACTGTAAGAGATGGAATTTTTTTTGGAATGAATAGATTTGGTGAGCAAGTCGAACGCAACCTTTTAATGAAGAAGAAGAAAAAAGTGTTATAATATACGACAGAATACATAGTGGGGCAGATATGTGTAAAAAGCCACCAGGATTGTGGGTTTGGTGGTAAAAGCACCAAAATTGGCATATATGTTGCCAAGATTATACTAATTAACTTGAGATATGGTACCAAGCTGGATTTTTTCCGAGAAGCCCGTAAAGTGCGAAAATTCAAAATGGCCGCCACCGGAATTGAAAATATCTATTAATTGCTGTATCTTTGTGAATAGTTGACATATAAACTTAAATAAAGTATCCTTTTGTATGTTTTCAGACATGCAGAATCCAATGGAACCATCATTTGGTTGAAAAAATGCATATATATCAACATAGTGGTGAACGCTATGCTAAAATTCAAAATAGCCGCCATTCGAATTGTTGATATCTACCACCCAAATCATATAATACCAAGTAATTTTGTCATAAAACATAGATCAAGTTTATTTATTAATATATTTCAGGCATAATGGCACCATCAATTAAAACACTACCAATGCATAGTGAACCACCTTCAGTTGTTGTTAAATGTTATGATTACGAGCGTCCGAATTCCCAAAAGCGACCGGTTATCTCATGAGAAAAGTAGACTGAGCAGCTAGCTACACTTGTGCAAAACAAGATCATATTTTGAACAAAGTGAAACATTTTATACATCTCCAATTATAATGTGTAGAATAACCTTTATACATTGCATACTATCAGTAGGCCCTATACATTTATACACCCATGACACCAGTACACATTGCATACTAACAATTATACCGTACATTGGCGTGACTTATGCATTCACAGAGCAGTGGGTTTGGCAAAAATCATGATACTATTTTCATAAGTCGGAATATTTCAGCACTTCATTTATGCGTCTAGATTATGACACACTAGTATGGGGCATGGTGTGTAGAAGTGCATAATCAGTTCCTACATTGCGAACATTATGTGATATTGTAGCGGCTGCCGCTGGGGTTACACAATCGCCTTGCACCTATCAAGGACGCGGAGCGATCACCAGGCCGGGCTCGTCCAGGACGCCCGGGCAGGCCCGCGCTCGACTTGCCAGGCCTCGGTCGGGACGCCCGGGCAGGCTCGCCCTCGGCTTGCCAGGCCGCAGCCGGGACGCGGGGCCACGCCCCCTGGCGCCAGGCCTGGGCAAACCCCCTGGCGGAATAGATATATATTGCTGACCGTAAAACGTTTTTCCCAGAGTGCCTGAGTGTTTGATTCGAATAAAGCAGCTCAGATGAATTCAAGCTTTTTGTCGCGTCCATTCTTTCGATCGACGTGGGAGCCACAGCTCCTTCATTGGTGACCTACCGACATGGACACGGCAGTCGCCCTTAAACTGCCTACCTTCTGGGAGGCTCACGCGGCGGTTTGGTTCGCACAAGCGGAGTCCCTGTTCGCCCTGCGGGGCATCACGGCGGACGACACCCGCTTCCACCACGTGGTCGCTGCGCTCGGGTCGGCCACCGCAGCCCGCGCCCTGAGCCTCCTCGAGAGCCCGCCAGCCGCGGACAAATACGGCGCGATTAAGAAGCTTCTCCTCGATGCTTTCGCCCTCCCAGCGGCGGAACGCGCACGGCGCCTCCTATCAAGGACGCGGAGCGATCACCAGGCCGGGCTCGTCCAGGACGCCCGGGCAGGCCCGCGCTCGACTTGCCAGGCCTCGGTCGGGACGCCCGGGCAGGCTCGCCCTCGGCTTGCCAGGCCGCAGCAGGGACGCGGGGCCACGCCCCCTGGCGCCAGGCCTGGGCAAACCCCCTGGCGGAATAGATATATATTGCTGACCGTAAAACGTTTTTCCCAGAGTGCCTGAGTGTTTGATTCGAATAAAGCAGCTCAGATGAATTCAAGCTTTTTGTCGCGTCCATTCTTTCGATCGACGTGGGAGCCACAGCTCCTTCAATATACTAGTAGCCTCTCTCCAGTGTGAATGTTCATGACGATGTACATGTCATAATGTAACAACTTTTAGTTGCACTCATTGTGATCACAATTGCCACTGCAACGGCAGAGTGATGTACACTTAAGAGCAGCCCTGACACATTTGCATAGTCCCCTACAACCTTTCTGACATCCACATCGCAGCAACTCTGAACAAGACGCCACAGCTTCTGGTAGTGTTGTCCACACCGGTTGCCAGCCCTGCATGGCACTCTTTTGCCAACCGCATGCCTCTGGAGATGGAACTACTGGGGAACGCACAAGGGCCTGTCCCCATACATGTCCACCCTGGTATATCGCCCGTTTTGTATGCTGTAACAGTGCTGCTCCTGTGGGCGGTATCGATTCGATGGGCCTAGCTTTGGTTGTGGCTAAGTCGACAGTAGTTTCTGTGCATGTGCGGTCATACAGTAGAACAACATACGTCTCCAGAACAGACATGCAGTCGTCATTGAACTTTGTTGGATCCATCGACAAAGTAGAGAATACCGGCGTCACTTCGTCGAAAGACTTCCAAATGGCAAATGCGGTCTTTTTCCCCCTGCCAGCAAGCGATGATACTGCGTCACAGCCTGTGAAGGCATGAAACATAGGAAGTGCACGTGCCTTTCTACTTCCAAGCTGAGGTGATATCGTGAGTAGGAATGTACCTGAAATGCTTCCCAGTGCCAAAAGCGACCCACATTTCTGTGTGTTCAAGCAGTGCCGCAGTTGAGACGGCCAGGACGAGCACGTCGGTGTCCACAGTCCGTAGCACGATTCTGCGATACCCTCTGTTTACGGCATCGACTGCATGAAGTAGCATTCGCGTGTCCGCCTCTTCGTGGGTACATGGTGCTAGGGATGTAGTGTCCTGGTGAAGTCTCGTGCAGAGCACATTCTCACCGCATGTGGTGTGGACGTCCTTCTCTGACGTCAGATTTTCTACAACCTAAGATGGCCAATAAAACAAGCCTGATTAAACTGTATGTCTTTACGGATATTGCGTACACGACTGTACCAGCGATAGACCTAGTTCTGCGGTGTATTGCATGGAAACGTGCTTGTTCTTGCCAAAAAGTATGGGTACACAAAGGATTTTCCTATCATGCGAACCTGGGTTACACTCCCCCTAAAATAAATATCCGTAATGTCATACAGTTTAACACTCCCCCTAAAATAAATATCCGTAATGTCATACAGTTTAACACTCCCCCTAAAATAAATATCCGTAATGTCATACAGTTTAACACTCCCCCTAAAATAAATATCCGTAATTACAGTTTAACACTCCCCCTAAAATAAATATCCGTAATGTCATACAGTTTAACACTCCCCCTAAAATAAATATCCGTAATGTCATACAGTTTAACACTCCCCCTAAAATAAATATCCGTAATGTCATACAGTTTAACACTCCCCCTAAAATAAATATCCGTAATGTCATACAGTTTAACACTCCCCCTAAAATAAATATCCGTAATGTCATACAGTTTAACACTCCCCCTAAAATAAATATCCGTAATGTCATACAGTTTAACACTCCCCCTAAAATAAATATCCGTAATGTCATACAGTTTAACACTCCCCCTAAAACAAATATCCGTAATGTCATACAGTTTAACACCCCCTAAAATAAATATCCGTAATGTCATACAGTTTAACACTCCCCCTAAAATAAATATCCGTAATGTCATACAGTTTAACACTCCCCCTAAAATATAAAGTGATGTAGGAATATTACACTCAGTCGTTATCATCCACATATTTTGAAGTGTATACTCGATGATACGTGTATATGGTTTGCGAAAAACAATCATGCAATACTGGATGGAGTCTTACCTGGTGTGCCAAGAAGTCGAATAGCTCTGTCTTGTTGTCTGCCAATCTCAAGAACTCCTGCCAATTTCCGGGAATCTTGTTGCATGGCGCAACACGCCGCCGAACACCTTTTCCACGGTTCTCTCTCGCAGTGGATTTCAAACTGTCTTCCAGGTACACATCCCAAATCATGTCGAGTCTGTTCACGTTTCGCAGCTGCGCTTTGACGTAAGGGAGAAACACCTGTGTGGCATATTCGTGGAATGTTTTGATGCCGATGGGCTTCAGCATGTTGATGATTGCAGCACCATCCAATATGACATCAACTGATGGGGCATCTCCACGATGTGCAGTAGTTCTCGAGACATTCGAAACTGATCATCATCAAAACTGAGCATGACATCCCGGCCTTGTTTGTATGCACGAAGCCCTGGCATGTTTGCGAGTATTCGATTTTTCAAATCAGTGGAGTGTATACGTCCACTTATTGCAACTCCCAGTTCTGCCAGTCGGTCGGTGTATAACTGGAGAAGATCCACCAGTTTGAAAACAGGTGCAATAGCCTTGTCGCTCAATTTCGTCTCTTCTATGTATCCCATAAGTTCCACCAATGCTATACCATGAGACACTCGGTCAACGTTCTCTTTTTCTCCCTGCTCTGTCTTCCTGTTGCTGGCATTGTACAATTTGACAAGACAATTGGCATGGTACTTCGCTTCCTGGGCCACAAGGTCACGAGAACTGATTTGTGCAATTAACTTTTGATCCTGCAGTTTCAATGCACATTGCCTAACCCTCTGTGTGAGTCGTGGTGTCATTGCTTCATGCAGAGGTATCGCCTCCGTTCCAGCTTCATCACAGAAGAAACACTTGAAATCTTCTAGAGGATCTGTACGTTCAGCCTGTCGTAACATGTAAGGTCCTCCTAGGGTATCGTCAGATGTACATGTAGTAGGTTGTGAAGCTAGCTGAACTCTGGCGAGGCGACTGGCACAGCACTTCAATCGGCATGATTTGTGCCATTGGGCATGATTACGTTCCAGTGTGCTTCCTATACCATCCCCTTCATCAAGCCTACGTATGTCAATCGGTAATGGTTGGTTGCCCACTTCAAGAAATTTGCTCAAGTTTTCACCCAGAGTATCATATCCAACACCAACGTCTGTGCGTTTTGATTTCGTTGGACATTGCAGTGGTTTATCCGAGTGTTCTTGGCAAAAGGCACACATACTCCAGTCTATCGGTTGACATGTGTCTGCAGTTGATCTCAGTGTCTCGCCGTGAACAAGTTTGCATTTTTTCCGTGTCGACATAATTCCCGTTCACTCACCTACGAAGAGAAGAAATACAAATTATTACAAGAAGAAACAATAATTCCTTTTTCTTTCCCTTAATTATTGCATGATCCTGCTGTTCGTCACAATGGATAGTATGAAGATGATGATCCAACGAGGTGATGATATACATTCCTCCTGTAGGAGAGTGAGAAAGATTCATGCGAGTGCGAAAGTACTCGTCCCATGATATATATGCATTTTTTCAACCAAATGATGGTTCCATTGGATTCAGCATGTCTGAAAACATACAAAAGGATACTTTATTTAAGTTTATATGTTAACTATTCACAAAGATATGGCAATTAATAGACATTTTCAACTGTGGCGGCCGCCATTTTGAATTTTCACACTTTATGGGCTTCTCTGAAAAAATCCAGCTTGGTACCATATCTCAAGTTAAATTGTACCATCCTGGCAACATATATGCCAATTTTGGTGCTTTTACAACCAAATCCACAATCATTTCACATATCTGCCCCACTAACAGCACTTCAGGGGAAAGTTTAAACATTTTAAAATTGAACAGAGAAAACTATCTGGAGAAATGGTGGTGAAACACGTGGTTGAAGAACAAATGAATGAAAAGAACAAAGAAGGAAATGTTTTTTTATTTATTATTTATTTGTTAAGATTTTAAACAAGGAAGTATGGGGTGAAAAGGCTGGGAAAAACTGAGAGAACGAAAGTAAATGGACCACAATCGACCGCTGAGAGAAAACAAAGCCTCAAGGTAGGAAGCTTAAATAACTAGTCCGCAAATAACGCGGCACGAAATAATCGACTGTTTTATACAGGTATGAAAGATGAACACCGAGAATCTTCCTAGGGACACACTATCGGTCACACACGTAAGATAAATACAGTTTCGACAAAAGTGCAATTGTGAACAATTACTTAACTTCGATTGCCTGGAGAGCATGGACAGCTTCGAAAAACTGTGCCCTCGCCGGCAAGATCTCGCGAGATCTCTGATGATGTCATTGTTATCACCCAATATATGACATATACCAAGTTTCAATTTTTGTTTTTGTTGATCAGTTTCGGAGACGTCTAAGTTTTTTCCTTTAATCCAATATGGCTGCCATACCATCTGACCTATGGCACAAGAGTTATCAATAAAATATTCTCCATGGGGAGTCCCTGATCATATGTTTAAAGTTGTGCATCGATTGGATAAGCGGTTGCAAAGAAAAATAAAATAGACTCTCACACTGAAGCAAAAATATATACCGTAGATGTGGATGCACACACACAGACACACAGGTGCATTGAAATAGGGCCCCCTCCAGCACGAGACTAATTGTTATGTTTCATATGTAGGCCATGAGCTCTGATTGTGTATAGTTCAAACTTGTGACCCAGTCAAAGGGACGACCTAATTTTTCATCAAATAGCTGTGTAATTGATCATCTATCTATAATTCCAGTAATCTCTGTGTGTATGTTTGTATGTTTGTATGTTTGTATGTTTGTATGTATGTATGTATGTATGTATGTATGTATGTTTGTCTGTGACCGCTGTTTCTCGACAACCACGGGTCCGATATACTTGAAACTTGCCAGGTATATTGCTGGGGACCCGAGGATGTGCCTTTTCAAGGTTTCATATTAATCGGAGAAGTAGTTACCGAGCTATGTCCAAAAAACGATTCAACCAATCAGAGAGCAGCGAGCTATCACGTGTGCCGAACGTGGCGAACAGACTCTGCCTCGGACGGCACATTTGAGAGCGTATTCATTTATTTCACGTTGGAAAACTATGTTGCCGTTAAACGATGTTTTAAAACTAATTAAAACTAATTTGCGATTCATCGTAACTGCGATTTGCGACCTTCCGGACAGTGAAGACTGCACTTCCGGCAGCCAATCACAGAACGCGTTATTGCGTAGGCGTGGCCGATGTGAGAGCGAGCCGAGCCGACCGCGTGCGCCATTACGGTTCGTAATTCGATTTCTTCCGGAGAAAATAATAATTTCTCGATTTCTTATGCGCATTATTTCTCCCAATTCAGTCAGAGCGAAGGGCGGAAGCGAAGAGCGTTGTTTTTTTTGTTTACGGGCGTACGGGCGTACGGGCGGGGTAGAGCGTACGGGTAGCGTTATTTTTTTTTTTTGGCAAGGAACGGGCACCCACGTACGGGCATGCCCTAGTAGAATATAAATTGACTTGTCATGCTCAAAAGTTGCACAATGGACAGAATTTTGACAGTTGGTGGCGAACTATTTCATCTCATCTCAGCCAATCAGATAATGAATACAGGGGGTGTGGTCGGCTGGAGAGCTCATCTATATTATAATAGCCGTAGATGATTCTGTCTGTCTGTCTGTCTATCTGTTGGGTGTCTGTCCGGGGTGTGGCTTACTCGGTTTGCAGAGTAGCTCCACCCATAGCTCCACCCATTCTGGGAGTGGCTATAAACAAATATCCACCATTTTATTAACTCGCATAGCTTTGAGTCCTGTTTTGTAGGCCCGTGGTGTCTTGCTCTCCCCCAGTTTTATTTCAAATCAAATTCGATAAATCATTTCATTTTTCACAGTCGCTAACATAGTTTTAGACTCGGTTGAAAAAAAACGGGAAGAAAATCCGATGAAAGTTGCCGTTTATAGAACGAAATGAATTCTCAAAGGCCTGTAACTTCAAGGCCATTGAGTCTCTCTCACGCCTTTATCTCCAATCTAACTCACCATATGATTTCATTTTTATCGATGGTTTTACTTTTAGACTCGGTGTCAGCAATAATTGAGAACAATCCACACACGCGGGAAAATGCAGAGATATATTTTTTAAAATCGCGTCATGGTGTATCATACACCGCCCAACATGACACCGCCGGCAATGTGTCGATATATATTAAAAATTCGCTTTTGCTTTTCCGTTATGATATATTACTATTTCGTTTGATGATAGTCGTCACAAAAACGTCAACAATGATGCCGACATATATTTCTTCGTTTTTATTTCATTCAACATATTAGCCGGAAGTAAAATATGTTTCAGGAAATTACCGAGAGATATTTCTTCGTTTTTTTTATTAGTTATGTGCGCATACACTTTAAATAGGTTTATTTGAAATCTTTAATTTTCCACAAACATTCCACACACGCGGGAAAATGCAGAGATATATTTTTTAAAATCGCGTCATGGTGTATCATACACCGCCTAACATGACACCGACGGCAACGTGTCGATACATATTAAAAATTCGATATATCATTTCATTTTTCACAGTCGCTAACATAGTTTTCGACTCGGTTGAAAAAAAACGGGAAGGAAATCCAATGAAAGTTGCCGTTTATAGAACGAAATGAATTCTCAAACGCCTGTAACTTCAACTTCAAGGCCATTGAGTCTCTCTCACGCCTTTATCTCCAATCTAACTCACCATATGATTTCATTTTTATCGATGGTTTTGGACTCGGTGTCAGCAATAATTGAGAACATTCCACACACGCGGGAAAATGCAGAGATATATTTTTAAAAATCGCGTCATGGTGTATCATACACCGCCCAACATGACACCGACGGCAACGTGTCGATATATATTAAAAATTCGGTTTTGCTTTTCCGTTAAGATATATTACTTTTTCGTTTGATGACAGTCGTCACAAAAACGTCAACAATGATGCCGACATATATTTCTTCGTTTTTATTTAATTCAACATTATTAGCCGGAAGTAAAATATGTTTCAGGAAATTACCGAGAGATATTTCTTCGTTTTTTTAAATTAGTTATGTGCGAATACACTTTAAATAGGTTTATTTGAAATCTTTAATTTTCCACAATATAATTTACTTGCCATTTATCATTTGATGATTACGAGACAAATTCCTCTTGAGGATCGTGACAATTCATGCGCTGCGTGGAAACTTATATTTCCAAAATGAATGAGACGATCGATGAAGAACGCAGACTTGAACAGGATGCAGCAAGAAAACGAATGAGACGGGCGAACGAGTCCATCGACGAACGTCAATGCAAACTTGCGGGGTCACCCGTGGGAATCCCACGGGCATGGATGTGTGTGACATTTCGACATATTGAGTTAGATGCTGCACATTCATTTTTACAAAATGGTTACTGGCAAGTCATCAGATCCAGAAATGGTGTAAAAACCACCGTTTAGAGGCCATTTTTCCCCGCAAAGCGGGGGTTGGCCTTTTCGGGGACCGTGGTAGTTGTTGTTTTTTTGTCCCCTTTTTGAAGCAATGTTTTACGGCCGGATGCCCTTCCTGACGCCAACCCTTTTTGCCGCCTTCAACGACAAACAGGGAATTACCAGTGAACTGGTACTCAATTAGCCGACCTCGGAAGGATGACAGGCTGAGTCAACCCCCCTGGCATTAATTCGGCGATCGACCGAGATTCGAACCCAGGATCCTAAGCCGGCACCCTAGCCGCTAGCCCAACACCAGAAATGGTGTCATGAACACAATTTATTTACGCACAAGCACAAAAGCAAGACGGGCCGATTTCCGATTCCGACGGGCCGACGGGCGAGACGGGCCGATTTCCGATTCCGACGGGCCGATTTGGAGCAAGAAAAAGAACGAGACGGGAGAAAAAGGAGAGAAACGAGACGGGGAAAGCCGATTGGAGAGGCGAGTGAGGCGCGATTGGAGAGGAGTGTGAGGCGCGATTGGAGAGGAGTGTGAGGCACGATTGGAGAGGAGTGTGAGGCGTGATTGGAGAGGAGTGTGAGGCACGATTGGAGAGGAGTGATTGGAGGGGAGTGTGAGGCACGATTGGAGAGGAGTGTGAGGCACGATTGGAGAGGAGTGTGAGGCGCGATTGGAGAGGAGTGTGAGGCGCGATTGGAGAGGAGTGTGAGGCGCGATTGGAGAGGCGTGTGAAGGATTGCAGAGGAGAGGAGTGTGAGGGATTGGAGAGGTGAGGGATTGGAAAGGAGAGGGATGTGAGGGTTTGGAGAGGAGAGGAGTGCTAGGTGGAGAGAGGAGAGTGTCAGGTGGAGACAGGAGAGTGTCAGGTGGAGACAGGAGAGTGTCAGGTGGAGAGGAGTGAGGGGTCACATATGATGTGAAATAACTAAATTCACACCATTTCTGGATCTGATGACTTGCCAGTAACCATTTTGTAAAAATGAATGTGCAGCATATAACTCAATATGTCGAAATGTCACACACATCCATGCCCGTGGGATTCCCACGGGTGACCCCGCTAGTCTTACTATAATTCACCAAATGTCTGTCCGTCTGTCTGTCTGTCTGTCTGTCTGTCCGTCTGTTCCCAGGTACCGCAAAAACGGCTGAACCGATCACACCGAAATTTTGGGTGGGTAATCCTGGAACCCCCTGGAGTAAAATAGGCTATGTTGTTTTTCCAAAATTTTCCCAATTTTTCCAATTTTCCAGTTTTTCCAAACACGATGGAATAATATTTACTGATATGAACAGTGATGTGGCTTTTATTGAAATTCTACAAATACTGTTTAGATTTTGATGATTTGCGTGCGATATGATTTAACGGATGTTTATATAAATCGTTTAAAATAAAAAAGCCTTCAATTTCTGATATTTTGCCTTTTCATTTGGGCCTCCCAATTGAAGCCCCGCCCGTACGGCGGGTATGATGCTAGTTATAATAAGTAAGTATCCAAGATGGTGGCAGCCAGTGAGGAGTGGATCAACTCGGTATGTTCTGATGAATGTACTTGTTTGCTGCATGTACTGGCGACAGAATAATCAAAAGTGACGCCATCCACAGTTGTCAGTTGGAAGAAGACGTGTGAGTGTGCAGAAAGGTGGAAGAACTTAGGTGATGGCATAAAGAAGTGAATTTTGGGGGAACACTGACATGTGGGCAAAGTCTTGGTTCGACGTGGTGAATGTGTCATACGGATATCACAGGAACTGCTATTTTCACTTCATGAACAAAACGTTGATTAATAGGGCTACCAATCGATATAAAGTGGGAGGACAGAGCAGTGTAGAAACCACAGGTGGTATTACACTTCCTCAAGCAACACCTTCAGCATTTCAAAAGGTTACTGAACTCCTACCAGGACATTCTGCTAGGCGGAACCCTCTCTGCTCAGCCATGCAGCTCCACCTCGTGTAAAACACGTGTTTCCAGAATATAGATACTTGCATTATATGTAAGAATAAGAATATTTCAATAACATCAGGAAGAAAAAAACGGATCAGAGATAAGCTTGTTCAGGCTGAAGCAATTGTTCAGGTTGAACATACTTTTATGTTTGTGGGGATAGAAGATAGAATACCATAGTGGAGATAGGATTGTATTGGTGTAGCATGGACCGTGGATGAGTAGGAGACATCTCAATGTATTTAAGCAGGGAAACTGGAGCTTAAGATTGTATATGTGTCTTCACACGGGGAGAGGAGCTATGCTAAAAAGGTAGGGATTAAAGTTAGTTTTCCCCCAGTTTGTGATTGTCTCCTGTAGCTTTTCCCTACATTTTTTTTACAACTACAACAAGGACGGCCATAAAAAAAACTCACGATCGTTATAATAACCGTCCATTAACCCACCATAACTGGCAGAATTGCCAACAGAACCACCGAACATTCCCGATCAGCAAATAAACCCCGCCTCCCCAGGGATCGTGGCCAAATAGGCCACGCCCCAAGCTTCGTCATTGGTCGAGAGGACGTTGGGTGTTTCGAGGGAGCTCGGCTGTTGGTCGGCGTGACGTCAGGGTGAGAAGGTTCAGAAAGGAAGAAGAAGACTCTCTCTCGGTCTGGCTTTTGTCCCTGGCGTTCACCTTTTGGTCTCGTGTGAGCCCATGAGGAAACTTTCCAGAGCTTTTGCGATCGTGAAGAGGAGCAATAAGGCGGCCGTTTGCGGAGCTCTTTGCGCTTCAGACGGAGAGAGAGAGGGAGGGGGAGTGAGAGAGAGAGAGAGAGAGAGAGAGAGGGAGAGAGAGAGAGAGAGAGAGCACAAAGAGGGCCGTCTTCACAGCTCCCTTGACGGCTGTATGCACGTCGCCGTCATCGGCTCGGCACCATATTGGGCGCTCAGGCACAGGAGGCGTTGGACTTGGCCACCCTGTACTGTCGATTTCATTCAACGATGTCGTTGAGCAAGCTGAGTGCCGGCCGACTAAAAGAAACCATTTATTATATTTAATCTTTCCCCTTGTGCGTTTTTGTATCTGCGTGGAGGGTCCCTCAAAGTAGCAAATATTAATTTTACCGCAACCTTTATTTCACATTACATTTACTTTTATTAAATCCCTATTGTTGCATTTCATTTGTAGCGTCTTGTTTGCATGGTGTTGGGTCCAAGAATAAACGTGTGGTTCCGTCCAGGTAAGCACTTTGGTTCCCTCACCGCGCACGACGGACCAAGCGCCAGTTTCGGCTATGCACCTTGGCATTAAGGACCCTTACGGCTATTTGTCACCCAGCGGTGACAATACTTCCGGGAAGCTTATGGGATAGCATGTCGTCAGTCCATCAGTCTGTAAACACTTGCAACTTCTCAGAAGCTGCTGATGGGATTGTGACCAAACTTAGCCAAAGTGGTATTTGGGATGTCGCAACTCAAGTTTGTTCACGGCATTGAATAAATTCGGGGTCGTAGGGGGTCAACCTGGGGTCAAAGTGGGTCCGGGTTTGACCACCCAAAATAGGTATTTGCTTTCTTCTCTGAGATTACAAACACAATTCCGATGAAACTTCACCGCAACCTTCATCACCCATTATGTACCAACGTTTGTTCCCGCCAGTAAAAGATCGGGCCCTAAGGGAGTCGATGGGGAAGACGGGATGGTGCGGGGAGGGATTGTCCCCCAAAATAGGTATGTGCTTTTTTCTCAGAAATTCGGTACACAATTCCGATGAAACTTGACCCCAACGCTTGTTCATGGCTTTAAATAAATTGAAGTCGAAGGTGGTCTACGGGGGGGGGGGGGGGAAGAATGGGTAGGTGGGTTGTCCTCCTCAAAATAGGTCTAAGGAGGACCATGAGGTGGATTGAGCTTCCCAAAGAAGGTATTTGCTTTCTTCTCCGAAACTACACACATGATTTCAATGAAACTTGACCACAACCTTCATCACCCGTGATGCACCAAAGTTTGTTTGCAGAATTAGCAAAATCGGAGTCAAAGGGGATGTACGAGGGGGTTGCCCCCCAAAATAGGTATTTTTTTGTGTGTTTGTTTAAAGTCTTATGATTATGTTAGTATGATTGATTGTACATGCTGCCCTGTCTTCTAGCAACCATTGAAATTGGTTTTAAGTGCCGTGATACTGTTTAAAATGCCTTTAGTCAGTGTAGTCTCCTGCTTTATTTTACCAGGTGCACACCCAGGGGTAAAGCCCCTATTTTCCCTCATGGACGATCAGTCTGATAGTAATTCTGATGAGGATATGCAGAACTGATGAAACCATCCTTTGTTCTCTGATTTTGCGATTCTCCATCCAGCATCCCCAAATAGACTAACATTTGGGGTTTTTTTGTGTTACAAACACCCATAAGGTAGGTGGAATGCATGCTTTGGTTTGGTGTTTGCCAGGTTTTAAGGTCCTACAATCAATATTTTGAAGCTTCCTCTTTGTTTTTCAAATTTGTACTGCCCACATTCAATATTGAATTCTGACATGACTACGCTTCTTATTCTAACGAGTGACAGCAAATTGACAGACAAAGAAAATTTTTGTCTTTTTGTCATCTGGATGAATGTCCTAGCTCATGGCAGACAAAGTTTGAAGTCATGAGCAGTATCTTGAACGCTATTAACAATTTTATCAGATTAGAGGCCGATTTCAGAAACGGGTGATTTTGACACAAAATTCCTTATAGCTCCCTAATGTGCAAAATCTTGACGTGAAAACAAGCAGATTCGGATTCTACGGGTCTAAATGGTGTAGAATAACTTAATTTCAAGTAGTCCTCCCTAGGTGGGTCACAAGAATCGATTTCAAGCCACGTTTTATGCCCAGGGCCCACGGCCTAGTAGGGTTGGAGACAGGCCCACGAACGGTCATTTCCCATTTCCGTTTTTTAGAAGAGGAGTGTGTTCCCTCTTCAAGGGGCTTGCTATCAATTGCCAAACCAGGCATTTCCGTATCAACGGCCGCTTTGTAAGTTGAGCAAGCGATCAAGGGAGGGACCACGCTAACACTTACTTAGCAAAATGGCCGCCATAGTCCAAATCAAAATGATTGGTGGTTATTTCTTTCATTATATTGTTACAGAGGATGATACTGAAATGTACAGTTCATACTTTTATTGTTACTTCTACTTTTCATCCTAGTTCTTAAAGTTAGAGAGATCGTGGATGAAGATTAGGAAAAGGACTGGGTCAGGAACACTGCTATGGGGCACTCCAGCCTGATAGGGAGAGGAGATTAAAGGATTCCATTGAGAGTCACACGTTAGCTACGGGAGTAGAGGAAGTTAGTAACTCAAGAGTGGAGTTAGCCTTGGATGCCATTGGAAGAGAGTTTGGAGACCAAGGTGGGGTGTCAGACTGCATCAAAAGCACGAGACCCTCCAGAAGTATTGGAACAGTAAAGTCAAATTTGTTATTATTGCTATATACTCAGGAAATCTGTATTTGAGATGAAAAGACGAATATGAGGCAAGAGTACACAAGGTCAGCTTTTATTTCTTGGTATTTCTAGACATATATGTTTTACCTTGTACAAAAAAAGCACTTTTGTTTGTTGCGTAAACATAAATGTGACAACAACCCCCCATTTCAGGTAAGGATAAGTATTGAAACAGATGCCTGACAGATGTTTCTTGGTGCTCAGGTGTTTCTTGGTACATTGATTGTTCACACATAAGAGCTGTCAATGTCTCGTCTTGGTTTTAGCCTTTGCTTTTGCCTTGGGACTCTGCTGTTGGAGTCAGTAGGTGTAAACCAAGATGAAGACTCGAGAACTGTCTATGAAAGTAAAGCAAGAAATTTGGAAGCTGAAAGAACATAATAATTCAATTAGAAACACAGCACAAAATTGGGCATAACAAATACAACAATTTGGAATATCATGGAAATTAAAGAAACCACCAGTGTACTTAGCAATAGACAACAGCCAGGTCGGCCAAGGAAAACAACTGCAGGTGATGACAGAAATAATCAGAGCTGTGAAGAAAATCTCTTTTAAAAAAACCGTTAGTGATGACATCAACAACCTCCAGAGTGCAGGGGTGAAAGTATCATAATCGATCATTTGCAGACTTCAACAGCAGAATTACAAAGGCTACACCACAGGATGCAAATCTCTCATCAGCACCAAAAATAGAAAGGCCAGATTAGAATTTGCCAAGAAGTACAGAGGTGAGCCAGTCAAGTTCTGGAATAAAGTGTTATGGATGGATGAGACCAATATAAATCTTTAACAAAGCGATGGAAAAGTGAAAGTGTGGAGAAAGGAAGGCACTGTAGATGATCCAAAGCATACTACCTCATTGGTGAAGCATGGTGGAGGGAGTGTCATGGCTTGGGTTTGTATGGCTGCATCCAGAACTGACTCACTCATCTTTATTGATGATGTAACTAATGATAGCAGCAGCGGAATGAATTTGGAAGTGGACAGATACATTTTGTCTGTCTACATACAAGAAAATGCCTCCAAATTTATTGGGCGGTGCTTCATCATGCAGGAAGTCAATGTCCCAAAACACACTGCCAACGCAACCAGGGAGTTCATCAGTGGAAAAAAATGGAAGGTTTTAGATTGGCCAAATCAATCTCCTGATTTAAATCCAATGGAGCATGAATTTTACTTATTGAAGAAGAGACCAAAGTCAGAAACCCTCAAAACAAACAACTGAAAATGGCTGCAGTAAAGGTTTGGCAAAGCATCTCAAAGAAAGATACCAAGAGTTTGGTGACGTCAGTGGGTTTCAGGCTTAATTCAGTTACTGCATACATTACATGTTATTGCATGCCAAAAAAAATTAGTTCAATCCATCGTTGCTTAACACTTGATAACTTCAGAAAATGATAAAAGCTGCAGGTATGACTCTACGATTGGTGATTACAATCTGCAATGAAACACTGTAATAACTTCACAAAGCTACGGTGGCCATATTCTATGAGAGTGTAAAACCAGACCATGCGTTGTCATGCCAATGTGATGTCATCACTTCAGTACTCTTTTGTGGTGTATTATTTTTAAAATCCAATTGTAAAAAAAAATATCGTAATGGTACGGATGCAATACCCAAGATAGAATGTCACTTCCTTCCGTTGGAATCATTGTAATCGCTTCAACCATTATTGTACTAATCGCGGTGACATTTATCAACAATTATGTGGATGAGTAAATCATCAATTTTGCGATCTCTCCATTTGGTACTTTAGTGATGTATTCTGGCAACTTTCATTCTTGGTAGTTATGACAACGTTCGAGAATAAAATGTATCGCTTTTAAAAGCTTATGATGTCACTCGATAGTGGTTTTTAAGTGTATCATTGTGTACACATTTGACCGAGCTCAGAATCCTTTCTTTCAGGAAGGTCATAGTAAGTTATGGAACAGACCGTGAGGATATGAAGGGTTTGCACAACAAGGAATTCGATTATGACCTGGAATAGGCTAAAGGACAGTACAACCACCATGCCTTTTCATATCATGGGTATGACCTGCACTCAAACAATTGTCTTCCAAAACAAGATTGGACAAACACTCTTTCTCTGTCTACATAATATGCAGTCTTACGGCTCAAACTAATATTCACTTTCAAATGCTCAGGAAGGAAGAAATGAATTCACAGCATCAGCGCTTCTTTGTTTACGGTAAACGTTTTATTAAGTCACAGGTGACGTACACCTTGTAGTGTTTTTGTAAACGTTCATTGAAGGTTGAACTGTTGAACCCTGAGAACAATCCCTCAAATCCTCTGCAGCAATCGATCACATCAAGTCTCCTTCGGTGAATTCACTTTGTACATGTCCTGCTAAAATCAGGTGCACATGTCTGATATAAGCCGGTAGCGTACGTGACCTACTTGTTTAGCTAACATGAACAATGACGTCATAACATGAACAATGACGTCACGACGTGAAACGGTGCACGTTCTCATACCAGTTCCAGCATCTGAAGAGCCTGTATCTGAGGAACAGAAGGCAACTTGTGTTTATGAGAATATGTACTCATCAATTGGGCTCGTACGTAATACATGTACAAAAAGTCCATTGACAAAAACAAACAAAAAAAAACCTAGTACAAAGCATGCTTTTGTGGATATCTTCACTGAAGCATTTAAAATGACGTACAAAGCAAGTCTTTTGCAGACAGTCTAAAGGTTGCATGAAAATAACGTTTAAGAACCCTCGCCTCTTTCCCCAGCGTTTAAACAGCGTATCCCAGAAGGACCTGTATCGCCTACACCTGCCCGATCATGGCTCAGATGATCACATTCCCAAGTGAGGTGTGGTAGGATTATTCCCTCTGGGAAACTGATAATTGGAGATTCATTGTTAAATCCACTCCACTGGTAGCCTTTCCCAATATTCTGCTCCGACAGAATGCAGAACAACCAGAACCAGGCCCAAACCGGTTTGGTGACACAGGTTGGTACCTGTGCAGAGTTGCTCATAAAACAAGATCCTTATAAAAACATGCTCAACACACATTGCACTTTACAATTATTATGGAAAAAACACAATCCTCAGGAAAAAAAACCGGAAGAGATGCTCAAACGAAAATCAAATAAGGCTTTTTCCCATTCATGGTGCTTGAAATATGTCTAACTCCGAACAGGTATGCGAGACTCCATGATGAGTACGAATGCATTTATACTTAGCAGGATTAAATAAAAAACCCTCGAGTCCTAAGGAATCAAGCATAGTGAAATGTGGCATGAAAGGAAGGAAATAACAATACACAGGTACAATCAATCACAGCTCTCACCGACAAAAGCAGGTGAAGCCATCAACTCTTATTTAGCACCCACACCTGTGTGCTACACTGTGAACCAGTGGACCAGGCCTGAAGTTGAACTCAAAGGTGATAGGAATTTGTAATTCGATCAGGGTGCTGGCGATACCTCAAATACTATTCAGGAAGGACATCGTGGGATCTTGAACATCAAGAAGCCAATGCTGGCAGGTGTGCTGCTCAGGTAAACGTCTGTCCGCTTAATGACGAATCACCATGATTGTGAAACACCAGGGTGACAGTTTATAGTTGGGCTGAGATTTGAACCCAGGCTAGACAGCTCAGAGGTATGTGCACATTCCTCTAGAATCTAGGCCATCTACCAACCCAAGAGTCAGTGATTACCGGATCAGAAATGGTCTTTTAAGGCTTTTTTGGTGATTACCATGTAGTTCTACATTGAAAACTGGACACACAAAACTTTCTCGAACACTCAAAATATAATCGGAGAACCTGTATCAATGCCAAACCTCAGTTATGACGTCATAAAGGTGGAACAAGTGACATAATGGTAAAACCCCAATGACCCATTGTTTTACAACCGATTCATTATTGTACTTTTGATGGCGCTTAACATGATTGGCTAAAGTGAGGGTGGGTGGGGCTCATGACGTGCCAACGCTTACACGTTGAGCTTACGTAAATGCAATTTGTAGCGTGTTACCACAAATCATCAAATCGAATTTGGAATAACTTTGTGACGATGGTGTCATTGTGTGTGTAGGCCAATATTCATTGCATGTTACATCTAATACTGAAGTCTTTTCTTCCAAAAAGAACAATGGGCATTTGACAACAAAGGATTGGTATTGTTGTGCTCGAAGTAATCTCTGATAGTTTAGTCATATTATGTCATGACCCCACTAAACTCATTGCCTTTGCTGTTCGAATGAATGGGCTCATATAGTTCAAATAAATATAATTAAAAGAAAAGGTGAACGAGCAAAGGTAAAGAAAGGAGTGCAAAACATCAAACAAATGATGCTCGGAGTGTGTAGGAAAGAAAAGGGGGATGGATAAGTGGGAAGTTAAAAAAAAAAGAAAAAAAAAAGAAGAAGTTTTTGTGTACGTAATAAATAGATTGCCATCAACAATGCACCTCCCCTTGTACTAGGTTTTATAGATGGGTGAGCACTCGAGAGGTGAGGCTTAAGCTTAAAATAAAGAGATGTATGCCGCGAGTGATCTACGTAAAGCATTCTCATTGCAACAGTGTGAAGTGGTTTCAAATATGCAAATTAGAAAGAAAGTTATTCCTGAAAATTAAAAGTAAAACATGTTCGGCACAAGAAAATTTTAAACAAAAATAACACGATCTGAACAACCTTTGGCATTGATGGAGCGAAATAAACTTTGTAATTCCCATTAATGGATCATTCGCTTGTCGCACTCACTCGCAGAGTTTTGTGAAGAACTTCTGAAACTAAATTTTCCTTAAGTTCTACCAAAATAAAATAAAAACAGGAAGCACAACCACAATTAGAAATGCAACCTCCAAAAGTCTGGTTGTTTGCTGCAGGTTATGAAGTGTCCGCAGGGACACAACAACACAACGGTCTAACTCGAGATAAGTTTGTGTGCGACCTTCCGCTTTCAGAAAACAAAACAAAGAAACAAACAAAAACATTCGCCCATGGAAGCTCCGACACGGACTTTACCCATTGGAGAAGGATAAAATTGGATAAAACTCATGTGCATAGTGCAGTTGCGAAAACAAAATACAAAAGCCATTAAAATTAATGACAATGGTCCACAGTCTTCAAACCATCAGTGAAATCCCAGGTTCTTCGTGGTAGTACGAAAAGTTCCACATTTGGAAGGTGTTTCGGGGGTTGCAGGGGGAAAGTCGGATGGTGGCGTCTCCTGTGGCAGATTTCCAAACCATCGGAGGGGAATTCGCTTCGAGGCAGAGACCGTTGCCATCCACCTTCATCAAGTGGTTCATCTGCGGCAGCGGTGTACGGTGACGGTTAAGCATGATGGCTCCGCAAACACTTATGTCAAACAATCGAAACTCATGAAAATTGTATTTTTTTTACAAGGAATGAAAATAATTATAACTAGAACGACATTCGACATTCAGTAGAGGGCATACCTCTGCCAGGCTGGACATTTTCAGTTTTGCATCCCACCGATAGGCCGGATTTGGATCCGGACCAGAACCAACATCTAATTGACTTGTGCTTGTCAACTACCCAACTCATCCACCGAGTTTTGTCATAATCCATCCACAACTTTTTGAAATATCATGCTTTGTCGTTTTTGGCACCAAAGGTGAAAAATCACTCAAAAAAAACATTATAGTATCGAGATCCAGATCAGGATCTTCACCAAAATTGAATCAATTCATCCTTGTCCTACACCTAACCTGTCCACCAAGCTTTGTCCAAATCCGTGTTAATATTTTTGAGACGTCATGCTAGATATGGTTTTAGGCCCCATCTCTCAATGATGAAGAAAAAGACCCCTCCTTTTTGCATTGTGATGATGCATAGGGCTGCTGAAGCAGTGTCCTAGTGTCCTAGACTAATGCGCACAATCCTGGACGGGTCACCGCTCCGATGCAGGATACTTGAATGGCTCATTCATCCTAGTAAGCCCGTACTCATTTTGCCGACCTTGGAAGGATGCTAGGCCGAGTCAACCCACCTGGTGTTATTTCAACGGCATGACAGTGGCTTGAACTCAGGACCCTAAGATCTTAAGCCAGCCACCTTTCTCGTTGAGCCAACACCAGACTTTAAAGGTGAAGAATCACTTTAAAAATTCTAGTATACGGATCCAGATCTTCACCAAAATATAATCAATTCGTCCTTGTCACACTCCCAATCTCTCCACCAAATTTAGTCCGAATCTGGCCACAACTTTTGAGATATCCTGCTAACAGACAGACAGACAGGGGTGAAAACATAACCTCTGTTCACCTGAGGTGGCAGAGGTAGTAATAAAAATACCCACAGGTTGTTTGAATTAATAATACGGTACAGAAGGTTCCGCTGAGACCATTGGGCTACAACTATGGTGGTGGCCTAGTGGTAGGCCAAGGGCCTAGTATGCCACAGGATGAGGTTTCAAATCTAACCAAAAAGCAACATTATTAAGGATTTGTACTCTTAGCTGCTGAAAACCAATTCGATCTCTGGGAAAAAAAAATCCCCACCCCAAAAGATCCCCACAGAAAGTGATATTCAGGTGTTTGCGTGAATTACCAGCAGGTTTTCTGGAAGTGCGTGAAGCCAGGATTGCTTTGCATCTCCTCGTGTGCAGTTTGCCATCATCAGTGCGCTGCTCATTTCCGCTTGGACAACGCAGTGTCCTTTCTGGCGAAGCTGTCCCCACCAGCTGTACTCAAACTGCTGGGCCTGCAAGCATGAACAGGTACAAAGTTAAGTAATTGTGGAGTTCAGAATCTACCTGGATTGGAATTCTGACTCAATTACAGTGCCAATTATCAAATGGTCTGTGTTGTGTCCATGAATCGTGCCATAGACACCCCACATCCAAACACAGTACTCCGCCGTGATTACCTTATTCACGGTGAGGTTATTGGAACACTGGGTCAGATGAAGATTGTTTTCCATAAAAGTCAAACACATTTTCGATGCAATGTTCTGAATCTGTGGAGCATACAACATGCATTATAAAGACCACCATGTTGGATTTCCCAGATCATCTTGATCAGGACAGGCTTTAGGCCTAACAACAAAATGATCAGGTCGCCAACTAGTAACAATACCAAAAAGGACATCAATAAATAACTTTGGCTAATATCTGGCATTGTAGCACAGGTGAACACCATGTTTTCCTATAAAGTGAAAGGAACGCATTTCAAAAAAGTGGCAATTACTCGATGTGGTCATTAAATAATTTTTTACTTTGTGTTGGGCCCAGGAGTCGATTATGAGCACAATCCACAGGTATCGTTATTTCTGGGGGATGGAGTGCCCCTTGTAGGAATTTGTAACTTGTTCAAGGTACCGGCAAGACTTTACCTCCTATATGTCATATTGTCATAAGACACCATAGGATCCTATGTCCATCAACTAATGTTTCCAGAAGGAACACCCAGCTAAACGTATATCCGAAGGATACCACCCTGTGCACAATCCACAGGTCTGTGAAGCACCAATGCAACATTTTATATGTTGTCGGGTCAAGAATCAAAGCCAGAATAGACAGTTGCGAGGCAGGTGAAATATCAAGGACTATCAAGGCTACAATAATTTCTCCAGATTATCAAGGTTGCTTCGTTCCTGCCAACAATACCTCCACATCATCCTGTGAGAGCACATCCAGCATTAAACACCCTACACTGTCAAGCATCGGGGAATTTCACAGTAATCATTGTGTCAGTAACAATGTCTCGCCTTTGTGGATATTTAAGATGAATGCAAAACGAACAAGAAAGAGCAATCAGATTGCAGAACCTCACCAGGACGTGTTTGTGTGGTGTTTATTAGCTGCTGTGTTTGTGTGGTTTATTGACGGCGGAGATTTATGTTCAATCCAATATAGGTGACGAATGTGACCGATGACATCATCAATTTAATTCTCCCATACAATTTTTGTGTCGATCACGCTCAAGAAATTTCAAACTGATCGGATCAAGCATTATACTTGTCCAACTATGATGTCATAAGGAAGGCACCGATGACATCATCATGAATATATGTTGTTCCCTCCAACAATTTTTTTCATGGAGCTGTTTCGGTGATATAAAGGTACAAAGCTTTTCAAGTTTTTCCAATATGGTGCCCGTGGCACATGACATATGATGTCATAATTATAAAATTATACAGGGGAGGTCCTATGGTGAAAAATTTGCGTCATCGGACCAATGGTTGCGGAGAAAAGCATACTTATGTTATGTGCGGACAAACAGACAGACAAACAAATGGACCTAAATGCACCACCCCCTCCTCTGGCGAGAGTAACTAGAATGGTACTTGGTAGAGTGCATACCTTTGCCAGACTGTGCAGTTAAGTTTACGCTTTGTATCCCACTGATAAGATCCAGATCCAGATCCAGCCTAACCAAAATCGGATCAGCTTGTTCTTGTCACTTACCCAACTCATCCATCGAGTGGTCATAATCCATCCACAACGTTTTGAAATATCATGCTATATGTCGGTTTTAGCCATATCACTCAATGGTGAAGAATCACTAAAAAATTATTTTATCTGGATCCGATTTCGATTCTTCACCAAAGTTGAATCACTTTTTCATTGTAACACCCAATCTGTCCATCAAGTTTCGTCCAAACCCATACACAACTTTTTGAGATATCACATTATATATCCTTTTTGCTCTATCTCTCAATGCTGAAGAATCACAAAAACATATTGGATCCAGATCCGGATCTTCACCAATATCTAATCATTTCGTCCTCGTCACATACTCAACCTTCCACCAAATTTCGACCGAATCTGTCGACAACTTTTTGAGATATCCTGTTCACAAACAGACATGTGGGGGTGAAAACAACACCACCACTTTGGTGGCGGAGGTATCCTTTGCCTTTAAGGAAGGCAAAGTGCCTTCCTTATGACATATAAGAGGCCACCTCCCACCATTTTTGTGGACTATAAAGTCTATAAGAAGAAGAAGACCTCCATTACAACCCTCCCATCTACTTTCTGAACAATCCTCTTGAAGAAGTTCTGTCACTCAAGCTTTTGGGTCTCACTATCTGCCATGACCTTTCCTGGGAAAACCACATTTTCAAGCTGGCCTCCAAAGCCAGTCGCTGATTGGGCATCCTCCGTCGTGCGAAGTCCTTCCTTGGCACACCTGAGCTCCTCACCACATACAAGGCTTTCATCCGCAGCTCAATGGAGTACTGCTCTCCCCTCTAGGCTGGTGCTCCTGCCTCACACCTAGCTCGGCTTCACGCTGTTGAAACCAAAGCTTTCAGAATCATTGGAATCTCCCACGATGAAGCCGACTGAGGGACGTTCACTCACCTACCACAGGCAGGTTGGTGGTCTTTCTGTCTCCAACAGACTCCTCTCCAGCCCAGCTCCCCCAGCTCTGTCTGTGCCCTGTCCCCCAAATATTCCTTCAGGTCGCACAAGATCTGCCAGCAACCCTCTCCTGGTGAAACTGCCAAAATCAAGACTCTCTGCTCACCTTCACTTCTTCATTCCTCTTTTCTCTCGCCTCTGGAACAAACTCCCTCACTCTCTTCAATCCCATTCCTCCCTCCAGGTCTTTAAAACAGCTGTTCACCACCATCTCTCATCTTCCCCCATCCAAAACCTTGATCTTTTCCCCGTTAAACCCCCGTTAATTCACCCCAGATCCACTTTTTTTTTTGAAATACCGACTTCTTTCCTGGAGGTCCAAGCAGTGTCCATGTGTTTTATACCTCTCCCACCCACACCCCCTTCTCCTGCCCCCTCGCCCAAGCCATCCACCTCCGACAGATCTCCCGATGTCCATGCTCTCAAATGTTGTATATGTGTGCTTCCCTCTCTCTCTCCATCTTGTCTCCCGCTCCCTTTATCATATGTTTTTTGTGTCTTTTTTTTTGTGATCAATGTTAGCTCTTACACGAGCCTCGATCTTGTATACAAAAAAAAATAAAAAAATAAGAGGCCACTTGCCCACCATTTCTGTGGACTTTCAAGTTTGCTTTGTCCCTGCTAAATGCATTTTCGTTTTCAAATATTTATACCCTCTGTTGCCACGACTCAATAACAATAGACGCTGGAGAGGACGGTGGAGAGGAGATTGCTGGAGAGGACGCTGGCGTTACTTGTTCGCCGCTTCTCCGACTGGGCCATTGTACATAGTTTGCTTTTCTGGTGGTCGTGGCGGATTTTTGACCGTTGGGTCTGCCCTCTGCTCGGTCCCGGCTCTGCTCCTGGCTTCGCCTGCCCGGCTCCTCCACTGTTTCCTCAGGCCCGCTCCCGTTGTTTGCGGCAGTGGCTGTTTGCCGCTGTGGTCTTGATTAGCGGCTGCAGTCGTCTGCCGCTGCGTTTGCCGCTTTGCCTCCTCGACCTTGGCCTCGTACTCGTCCCTTCGCTCCTGCCTGGCATGGCTCTGAGGTACTCCGCCGCAAGGCTTCTTCTGCTCAATACCCGCTCCACCCCATCATGCATCTCTGCCATCAAATCAAATGGACTCCTCCGACGACCCAGGTACATTCACCGTGGCTCCGGTCGTAAGTTTGTTTATTTGCAATCAGGTCACTCCATCCCCGTCCTCTGGTCGGCTCAGCGCACTCTCACTCTTCGTCCCAGCGCACCTGGTCACAGCAACGCACACGATCGCACCTCCTGCCTACGAACCCTGGCTAAATCACCTGAATTCATCCCTGCTGTTCAAAACAACATCAAGCTCACCCTGTTCAACACCCGGTCCCTCAACAACAAATGCCTCATCCTGAACGAATACATCCTGGATAACAAACTGGACTTTCTCTGTCTCACCGAAACCTGGCAACAACCTCTGGACTACTACACACTTAACCTCACCACACCCAATGGATATTCCTACGTCAATAAACCACGCTCGGAGGGCCGAGGTGGTGGAATTGCCGTTATCCACCGTCAAGACATCAAGACCAACCTCATCTCCATCTCATCTGCTCCATCATTTGAACACCTGGCTTTAAAACTCTCGGGTCACACGCAGTCAGTCATGGCTGTCGTCTACCGCCCTCCCAAACCACACCCATCATTCCTGTCTGACTTCTCCTACTTTCTGACCCAGCTATGTTCCCTCTCCCCCTCAATCCTCCTCCTTGGTGATTTCAATATCCACATGGACTCCACTGACTCCACAATAACCACTGGCTTCACTGATTTACTCACCTGCTTTAACCTCACTCAACATGTCGACTTTTCTACCCATATCCGTGGTCACATTTTGGACCTTGTCTGCTCCACTGGATTAAATTTGCACCATCTCTATGGCTCCGACCTCACCCTCTCTGACCACTTAGCCATCACTCTGACCATCAACATCCCCGCCCCAACACCAAGGCATTATCGCACAATCAACTTCCGTAAGCTAAACGCTCTTTCACCTACCTCATTCTCATCCACCCTCTCTGAAAAAATGTCCACTTCTCCCTTCATTGACCTCCACACCCCTTCCGACCTCACTGACTACTACAACCACACTCTCTCCTCCTGCCTTGACCAGCTTGCGCCTGTAAAAACCAAAACAGTTTCTTTCACCCATTCTGCTCCCTGGTTTACCCCTGAACTCCACCTGATGAAAACTCGTGCTCGCCAACTTGAAAGACTCCGCAATAAAACGGGTCTCACAGTTCACTCCCAAGCCTACAAGGACCACCTACAACACTACAAAGATGCCCTCTCCCGCGCCCGCTCTGCCTACTACTCTCAAATTATCCACTCTGGCTCCGGAAACCCAAAAGCACTCTTCTCGACAATAAACAAACTCCTCCGCCCCCTGAACACCACCACCCAGTCATTCACAGTAGACAACTGCATCTCCTTCCTCTCTTTCTTCCAACGCAAAATTGACAACATCTACAACAGCTTGACCACCGCCACACCCACTCCCCCTCCAACCACCTGCCCCCCCTTGTCCTGCCATCCCCTGTCTCGGTTCTCCCCAATCTCCCCTACTGACCTCTCTGAACTCCTCATAGGAATGAAAACTGCCACCTGCACTCTTGACCCCATCCCCTCCAGCTTTGTCAAAGCCTCCCTCCCTGCTCTCTCTCCACTTATCATTGCAACAATAAACTCCTCCCTGTCTACAGGCATCGTCCCACCTTCCCTCAAAATTGCTGCTGTTACCCCTATTCTAAAAAAACCTGGTCTAAACCCTGAAACCCTAAACAACTTCAGACCCATCTCCAACCTACCCTTTCTGTCAAAAGTTTTGGAACGCGCTGTAGCCACTCAACTCAAACATCATCTCTCTGCCAATAACCTGTATGAAACATTCCAATCTGGATTCCGCTCCAACCACAGTACTGAAACTGCTCTCCTCAAAATCACCAACGACCTTCTCCTCTCCTCTGACGCTGGCAACCTCAACATTCTCGTCCTCCTCGACCTCAGCGCTGCCTTTGACACCATCGATCACACTATCCTCCTCACCCGACTTGAATCCACCTTTAACGTTACCGGCACTGCCCTCTCTTGGATTAAATCATACCTCTCTGACAGATGCCAGTTCATCTCCATCAATAACTGCAAATCCCCCACTGCTCCCCTCCCCCAAGGTTCAGTTCTTGGCCCCCTCCTCTTCATCCTTTACCTGTCCCCGCTCGGTCACTTAATCCGCCGTCATGGTCTCCAATTCCACTGCTTCGCCGATGACATCCAGCTTTTCATCTCCACCAAGTCCGTCTCCACCGACACCCACTCTATCCTGACAAACTGCATCACTGAAATAAAATCCTGGCTTCAAATCAACTTCCTCAAGCTTAACTGTGATAAATCTGAAATAATCATCATTGGCCCAAAAACGCTCACAAAATCCACCCATAACTTTGCCCTCAACATCGACGGTATCCCAGTATCCACCTCCCCTCACGTCCGGAATCTTGGCGTCATCTTTGACCAAACCCTTTCCTTCGACAAATACACTAAACAGATCACAAAGTCAGCCTTCTTTCACCTGAAAAACATTGCCCGTCTCCGCTCATCCCTCTCCTCCACGGCTGCAGAAACCCTCATCCACGCCTTCATCACCTCCCGTCTGGACTACTGCAATAGCCTCCTCTATGGTTCACCCTCAAAAATCACCAATAAACTCCAATACATTCAGAACTCCGCTGCCCGTCTACTCACCCATTCCCGGACCCGTGACCACATCACCCCCGTCCTTTACAAGCTTCACTGGCTCCCCATCCCCCAGAGAATCCAGTACAAAATCCTCCTCTTGACATACAAAGCCCTCCATAACCTGGCCCCATCCTACCTGGCTGACCTCCTCTCCAGACACACTCCCACCCGCAACCTCCGCTCTGCTGGTACCAACCTCCTGACCCCCTCCATCCGGACCAAATTCAGATCCTGGGGGGACAGGGCCTTCTCCATCGCTGCTCCCACCCTCTGGAACTCACTACCTCACACCATCAGAGACTCCTCCTCACTCACCACATTCAAAACATCACTAAAGACCCACCTGTTCAACACTGCATTCAACATTCAACCCACAGCATTTAACCCCTGACTATCTCTTCTCCTTCTCCCTCCTTTTGCTTTAAATATTTCCCTATTGATTCTTGTCTTTTTGCAATTGTTGTTTTCATGTATTGTTATGCATTATGTTTGCCACTCTGTCAAAGCGCCTTTGGGCTTCTGGAAAAGCGCTATACAAAATAAATGAATTATTATTATTATTATAATAGTACATCAATATGTCTTCCCTCCGCTTCCACGCAATCACATACCTGTCCTCCTGCGCGAACGGCTGGTGCATCGAGATCAGGGTAGACATTTTCAAGATACCAAGAGAAGGGTTTGCAGTGCAAATGCCTGCGCAAGGCGTGTTGCTCTTTGAGCCTGTCGAGCTCATGGACGTTTGGCAGCAGGCGCCGGTATCCAGCTGCATAAAACGTGTCGATATGTTCATCCATCCAGACTTCGGCCACACGACGTAGGTTCCGTTCAATGGTGGTCAGCTTGTCTCCACCAGGGAAGGTGTACGGGTTGTCTGAGCGGTATATGTGACCGACTCGAGAGCAGGGCACCACCTCGATGGTTCCGCCACACATCCACACCTACCGGTCAGTTGATAGAGTGACAAAGGCCACAATATGTCAGAAGATACTTTTATGTGCAAGATCCAAAGTACGACACTTCTATTGAAATTCTAAGTACCATCTCTTAGTTACTTTGGCAACTGAGAGCAAATTTTATTAAACACATCATAAGTGGTCTAAAGCTGGAAAAAAGAATCCACCAAGATGGCGCAGACCTACCTTGAAAGACAATTCAATATTTTCACCCCCCCACACTTCGAGGCCTGGGTCGTAGGTGCCAAGCTCGTAAAAGTATTTACGGTCAATGGCAAACAGACCACCTGCCATCACGGGACAGCTGATTGAGTAGGGAGCGTGGAGGAGGGCAGGTGGGAGGAAATATGTTTGATAAAGGACCAAATGAAAACTAATTAATTCCAATCTTTGCACAAACCGATCAGAACTCACTTAAAAGGATCTTCATATCTCAGGCCAAGCTTGGTCACCGTTTCGGGAGGGACAGGCCTCCATCGGAAGTTCAGTGGCCATTCAAAAACTCCACGCAGGAAGTGATTTGCAATCTGATACCTGCAGACCGGAAGGACAAAGTTTGCACATCAATCCACCTATGCTTAACAGCTTCATCTTCGGGAACCCCTTTGTTTTCAATGACTAGGTTCCTGATGGTAATAGTGCAAGTTCTATCAGGCACTCTCCCCATGGGAGGGTCATGTGATTTTCAGCCAATCATGGCCCCACAAAGGCTAGACATGGCTGCCGCCAAAGAAACGACTGGAAGATTACCTGAAGTGACATTTTCTACTGAATAGTACTTTATTTCCAAACAAGGCTGTAAAATTTAAACTCCAATTAGATGTAACAATTCTCAGTTTACCGTATAAGAGTTTAGTTTCTCTTTATGTCCGACTTGCTGAGAAAGTCATTAAGCACTTGTTCATCTCAAATGTGTCAATGCAAACATTGATGAAAGGACAATGCTTTATCATTGTTTGCTTTGAGACATTTGAGATGACCAATGCTTCTTGGGAAAACCACATTTAAAAGTTGACCTCCAAAGCCAGCTGCCGACTGGGAATCCTCCGTCATAGGAGGTCCTTTCTTTGTACACCTGAACTCCTATACACATACAAGGCCTTCACCTTGGCACACCTGAACTCCTATACACCTACAAGGCCTTCATCCACAGCATGATGGAGCATTGCTTTCCCTTCTGGTTCGGCTCCGCTGCCTCAAATCTTGCTCATCTTGACGTCATGGAAATCAAGACCGTTAAGATTATTGCAATCTCCGACAATGAAGCGGAATGAGCAGACATGTATCACAGACAGGTCGGTCGGTGGTCTCTGTCTTCTACCGCCTCCTTTCTGATCTTGCACCCTCTGCCCTCTCCGTGCTCTGCCCCCCCCCCCCCAGATGTTTGCAGGGTGCACGCAATCCACCAGCAATCCCCCTCTAGTGAATCTACCTAAATCCAGGATTCGTGCGCACCTCCACCCATTCGCTCCTCTTTATTCCCACCCGTAGAGCTAACTTCCACATTCTCTTCAATCTCATTTTTCACTCAATTCTGCCCTCTTCCCTTCTTCCATACAGTTGTTCACCACCATCTCAGATCTTCCCCAATCCAAAATCATTATCTTTTCTACCCTTGTTAACCCACTCACCCTAATCCCTCCTCCTTCCAAATTTTCCAGTTTTTCCTTTTTCCTTCCTGAGAGCTTCCTTCTTTATCCATCTTGTCTACCCCAAGGCATCCTTCCCTGCCCCCCATTCCTTCTCACACCTGGTGTTGTCCAAATCTCCCTTTGTCTTCTCCTTCAGCTTTTCTATTGGTGTTCCTACCTCCCTCCTCCTCCATGTAAAAAATTCTTTTTTTAAACGTCTTTTTTCCACTTCATAAATCATTAAAATAAATTATTTTTGGGATGATATATCTGGAGTGTTTTTGCATCGTCATATTGACAACGGCTGTTTGCTTTTCCTTTCTTTGGCAATGATCCCACATGTGGCCATAGCAGATGCAGCAGTTACGACTGGCAAATATTTTCAGCAGTGATGACAGCCCAGGAACATCTTCCTTGACATTGTGGTGGCGATGCTACAGTTTCCAAGTCGAGATTGCTCCCTTTTTGAAAACCCTTCTCCATCCCGGTGGTTGTGTTTCTGTCTGTCAACAATTCGATTCCTCATTGTTCATTGTCCACACCAATCTCTTCGAGCCCTCTCAAATACCTCTGGTTCTGTATACCTTTCCGCAACCACTTAATGGTTGTCTGTGTGATATACCGTCTACCTAATGATGATGACTCCATTTCTCAAATATACCTCACTCTGCTGACATGGATAACTCGGTCATCCATCCCAACTGTCTGTTCTCTGTCTTCCAAATGTCTGTTCCTCATCTATGGGGATTTAAAATTTCACCATGCTACCTTGCTGGGTGTCAACTCTGCAAACAACCAGCCATGGCGTTGCTGCTTAGGCCTTCTGCGACTGCGGATATTATACAATCTTGAAGGAACTGCGCTCCAACGCGAGTCGAAAGAATTGACGCGACCAACGACGGAATTCGTCCGAGTTGCTTTATTGAAACAAAACAGCTCAGGTATTCTGACAAGCCCGTTTATCGGGCAGCCATATATATACACATTTATGTCGGAAAGTTTGCCCGGCAAAAGCTATACCGGGCATGCCCGGGTGTCAAGGGCGAGCCTTGGAAAGGCGAGTCTGGACCTGCCCGGGCGTGTTTGGCTGCGGCCTGGCAAGTCGAGGCTGGGCGTGCCCGGGCGCTCTGGACGAGCCCTGGAAAGGCGATAGCGGGCATGCCCGGACGCTCTGGGCGAGCCCTGGAAAGGCGATAGCGGGCATGCCCGGACGCTCTGGGCGAGCCCTGAAAAGGCGATAGCGGGCATGCCCGGACGCTCTGGGCGAGCCCTGAAAAGGCGATAGCGGGCATGCCCGGACGCTCTGGGCGAGCCCTGGAAAGGCGAGAGCGGGCATGCCTGGGAAAGACGAGACCGGGCGTGCCCGGGAGGTTCGGGCGTGCCCGGGAACAGTGAGTCCGGGCATGCCCGGGAGAGGCGCGTCTGGCCGTGTTCTGGCCGGTGCAAGGCGATTGTGTGCATCCAGCGGTAACCGCTACAATCTGTTCATTTTCCCACCTGGATATCTACAACTGGTATGTCCTACCACCAAGACCTGGAAATGACGAACTTTCCATCTATCCTCAATGGTGTAATGGTTAAGAGCGTCTGCTCCGAGTCAGGGAGGTTCACGTCCTGGCCCAATCATAACAAAGACCTCAAACAAAGGCGGTGCCATTGCTGTGGCGTCGGTGGTACCCAGAGTACCCGAGGAAGTGACAGCACTTCTCCCAAGCTCAGTGGCTGTGTTTGTCTTGTCTAACAGTCCTGTGGTGTGTTTCGTGTGTTTGCATGTATGTCCATGTGTGTGAGATGTGTGTGTGTGTGTGTGTGTGTGGACGCTGCCATACGAGCCATAGATCCTGTAAAGAAACAATAAAAACTCTCCTATTCCTCCTCTGTGCATCTTGGTTCCTGTGAATATTTTTTGTCCAAAACTCATGTCTCTCTGGCTATCGATAGACAACGACCTCGATGCTGCAGAATATGGTTGGTCACATATGCTGGGGCTGCAATTTGCCCTCTCACAAAAGGATCGGACTGCCATTTTCACATAAGATTCTAACCAGTCTACTTCCACAATTCATTTCTGGTGTACATTTCCCCTCCATCCCCTCGCTCACTTACATTGCGTCTCCTAAGTCTGCCCCCTTGAGCATGTGCTTCTTCCCTGACAATGTTTCAATCAATGGAACCCTCTCCATTCCTCTCCTCTATCAATGATAACTCGAGTGCCCCAATACACTGTCTTGGGTTCAGTTTTGCTACAATGATTGGGAGGATTGGCGAAGGACTAACATGACCTCTCAAATGCGCTAATCACTAATTATTAAAAAACCCATTAGTACAAACACAACCTATACATCAATTTAAAGGTAATTTTACTGCTCATATAATGACATAACTCCTACCACCAAGGATGACAACAGTGAAAGAAGAGTTTGTAAAAAAGTTACCATCCAAGTTAACTTCTCCAAATATACACCCTGCTAAATTTTGCCATGTCAAAATTGCTCCCTTTTTGAAAACCCTTCTCCATCCCGGTGGTTGTGTTTCTGTCTGTCAACAATTCTGTTTTGATTGTTGATTGTTGATTGTGTTGTGTTGATTGACATGGCAACAACAAATTGCCATGTCAATCAACAAAGCACAAGGCCAATCACTGAAGGTTGCTGACTTGTATCTGTCTTCTCCATGTTTTTCACATGGTCAGCTATATGTGGGCTGCTCTAGAGTTGGAACACCAAACAATTTAAATATTCCGGCCCTTGATGGAAAACATTCAATATTGTCTTCCCAAAAGTATAATAATAATATGTTAAATTTTGTTTATATTTCTGCTCAATATTTTGCAGCTTGATAAATAAAATGTTTGTCACTAAACATGTGTTTAATTGTGGTAGTCCAATATATATATGTATGTTACATCCTGGGAAATGCCGGGTACCTCTGTGGGACTACGGAGGGGAAGGGTGGAGGTGGGAGGAGGGAGAAGAGAGGGTGGGAGGAGGGAAGGGCTGGAGTGGGAGAAGGGAGAGGAAGAGGTGGGAGGAGGGAGAGGAGTGGGTGGTGTGGAGGGAGGGAAAAAGGGAGGCAGGAAGGAGGTGTGGGTGGGAGGAGGGAGGGGAAGGGGTAAAACAGAGGAAGTGGGAGAAGGGAGGGGAAGGGGTGGGAGAAAGGAGGGAAGGGTGGGAGGAGGGAGGGGAAGGGTAGAAGGAGGGAGGGGAAGGGGTGGAAGGAAAGATGGGTGGGGTGGGAAAAGGGAGGGGAAGGGGTGGAAGGAAAGAGGGGTAGGGTGGGAAAAGGGAGGGGAAGGGGTAGGAGGAAGGACCTAGGGTTGCCCGGCAATGCTGGGTACCTTCGCTCGTATTAAATAAGGCAATTCTCTGTACGTATGTATGTATATCTGAAAATCATAGAAAAAACAAGGCTGGTCCGATCTCCAAAATATTTTACACATGTGTTGGTAGGACCCATGGTCAGGTCATGGGCACAAAAAAAAACAATCTCCCACCCCCAGTAAGTAGTGAATGTAATGGTAGTGCCCAAGTTAAACCACCCCTCGATGGAGGGAGATGACTTGACAATGCTCCTGAGCGGAGTGGGTGTTTCTCGTACAGCAATTGCAAAACAAAGTTAAACACAGTTCATTCACCCACAATAAGTAAACCGGACTGAACAGGTTTTTAAAGTGTAACCACAGTATATGAACGCCGGTAACTGCAAATCCAATGTTCTTAAAATAAAATATTTTCAATGCAATAATAACCGATTGTGTATTTATTTGTTGCTTTTTCTTAATGGCTGTGGATAATAGAAAAACAATCAACCAGCAGTGGTTAGATATTGAGGTTCGATAATTCTTATCTTATAACCTCGATGTACAATAAACAAGTTGATCGTTATGGCAAGACATGTTCATTTTCCCTAAATCCAACTCCCAGTAAAGTTTCCATAAATTCTCCAACTGTTGCTCTTCTGGCAGGAAAAGCTGCTTCACTGTGCAACCTGCGGATAATTACAATGGTCACGATCAATGCAAAATTGAAAACCTTGCATTTGGGTAAAACTCACTGCATGTTCTTCTCATTGATAACATCGATGACCGGGCAAGGCACGATGTGTCGGTTACTACGTATGCGCTCCAGCAGGGGTTCGAGCCAGCCGACACCGCATTCAACATGAGAGTCCAAGAAGAGTAGAACATCACCTGATAATTGCACAATCATAAGATAACATGTTGCATAACGCCATTTCACAGAATGCCAAATGTTTTATATTACAAAGCTTGCATCATGAAACACACAATGCTGGTGATCCCATGTGGGAACCCTAGCTCTTGAGGGTTTCGCATAATAATAGTTTAAAAAATCCAGATTTTGGGTGTGAAAGGTGACAGAGTGTAAAAAGGCAACAATGCATATAATCAAGAGGACATCGATTGGGGTATACTAACTGCTGTATGAAGCAAGGAGAAGCTGCAGTTTGGGGTGTTAACCCTTCGTCGGATAAAAAGAGCTCTGCCAAAAGAGCCCTCTTTTGCTCCGACGAAAGCTTAATGCCTGAAACGTCACTTGTCCTTGCTTCCAACGGCAGTTAGCATCACTCGATCAAGGTCCTGTTGATTCCATCAATTGTTCAAAAGTCCACCGACACAGATCGATATTAGCCTTTACCAGCAAGACTAGTCTTCATTCTGAAAAAGGGCAACAAACTGAGTGTTACAGTTTGACATAACAATAGTTTGACATAGCAAGGGAATAAATGAAGGGAAACAAGTAGAGCTCCATACAAAGTGCATCACCCCATGCCAAATAAACAAATAACATATCCGACAGCGCGCGACATTGTTGTGACACCTTCGGCGTCCGGCAATGCCACAGTGGAGCACATGAAAATGGAATGGGGAGGGAGTGGTGTTCAATAATTGATTGATTAATTGCATAATTAAAGGAAAGAATTAATAATAATCTAATAATTAATTTATTAATCAATTGGCTAAAAGTATACCTAAACCACCACTGCTTCATCTAAATCTAACTTTTTGAAAAATAAGTTTTTGAAAATGAAAAATGTAAATGATTAATCGATTGATTAATCAATAAATCAAAAATACGCTTTAGGGTCAAATCACTTGATCACTGTCATGCCCAAATATCAGCTTCCTAGTTAAAAAGGTGCCCGAGATATTGCCCAGATACGAAAATACATAAATGACTAATAATTAAAATAAATAAATAAACAATTAGCGTAAAACAATTAATTTCTTAATCAATTGGCTGATAGCTTCACCTAAACCACCACGGGTTTTTAAAATGAGATATCATATGCCACAAAGTCTTTAAGGCCACTCGAGGTGGGGTATACACAAAGGATATATTAGACAATAGTTTCATTCAAAGTATAATTATTTATTAGACAGAAAGGAGGAATTTATTGACAAATAGTTTCATCCGAATGTGTAACTTTCGAAAAATTAATTAATTATAAAAAAAAAAAAATCTGCATGCATTACAAAGTCTGAAAATGGAAGCAAAACTATTATAGAATACGATAATGCAAAACAAGAACTAAAATGTGCTTATGATGAGTGTCAAGAAAGGTATATTAGGGACAAAACCATCAAAATTACATCTGTGACAGTTCATTATTAGTCACAACTAATATGGCATATGGGAAACGAAATTACTGGAAGAAAAATAGTAACCAGGGGAAACTTAGAGCTTGCAATCCTGCCAAAATGATTGTAAAAAGGAAGGATCACTTCGCAAACTTTCTAGGACAGTCCCCGCCTATGATCATAGGCCCTACTCATAGAGTTGTAAATGAGATACTGCCAATTGACACAGGAAACTTCACAATGAAAGAACTAATAACAGTAACGAAATCATTTGCTAACAACCGAGCCTTGGGTATTGACGGAATTCCACCGGCGGTTTGTGGTGCACTCGACGAGCAGCTACTTGGAATCTGCAACAAAGCCTTGTCTGGGGATAAACCAATTCAGTGGTCAAAGAGTGAAATCGTACCGCTCCCAAAGAAAGGGGATCCATAAGCGTTGCAAAGAACTATCGTGTAATCAGCCTAACTTGTATCTCTGCGAAAATCTACAACAAACTGCTCTTATACAGGACAAGACATCGAGCCAATACAGCGCAACAATCAAAAAGGGTTTCACCCAAACAGATCAGCAACAGTACAAATCCTTACACACCGAAGAAACATTGATGAGATAAAAGCAAAGAATCTACCTGCGATACTAACTTTCATCGACTTTTGCAAGGCATTTCATTCTATAAACAGTGAAAAAATTATTGAGATCCTGATTGCATATGGCATTCCTCCAACAATCGTGAATGTTATAGGTATTGTGTATCAGGATACAACAGCTCGCGTACGCTCACCCGACGGCGAAACAGATTTCTTCCAAATACTGCCCGGAGTTCTCCAAGGGGACACTCTCACTCCCTTCCTCTTAATCATCACTTTAGACTTTGCTCTACGATCAGCAATCAAAGGTTATGAGCAGCTAGGATTTACCCTAAATGAGAGATGCAGCAGATGTTACACACCTACCACCATCACAGATACCGATTTGGCCGATTATACAGTCATGTGAAAAAGTAAGTACACCCCATGTAGAGTTTTGACTTTTTCAACATATCACAACATACAGCTATTTGATCTTCATTTCAACAATATTGATAGATAAAGGTGATATAATATAACAAATATCATGAAACATTTACATTTTGTAGTCCATTGTATAATTTAAATAAACATAAATGCAAATTTCGCATGTGGAAAAAGTAAGTACACCCTTGGGTCTAATAGGTGGTATTGCCCCCTTTGGCAGAAACAACCTCAAGTAGGCGTTCCTTATAACTGTCCACCAGTCTCTGACATCGACTGGGAGAAATTTTTGCCCACTCCTCCATGCAGAATTCTTTCAGCTGTGCGATGTTTGAGGGGTTTCTTGCATGCACCGCTCATTTCAAATCCCCCCACAACACCTCGATGGGATTTAGATCCGGGCTTTGACTTGGCCATTCCAGAACCCTGCATTTCTTTCTTTTCAGCCATTCCTTGGTGGATTTACTGGTATGTTTAGGGTCATTGTCATGTTGCAAGGTCCACCTTCGGTTGAGCTTCAACTTTCTGACAGATGGCCTCACATTATCCTCAAGCACCCTCTGGTACAATGAAGAATTCATAGTGGATTCTATGATGGTGAGCTGTCCAGGCCCTGATGCAGCAAAGCTGCCCCAAACCATAATATTTCCACCACCATGCTTTCCAGTTGGTATCAGGTTCTTGTGGTCAAATGCTGTCTTTAGTTTTCGCCAAACATGTCTTCTGGTACTGTGGCCAAATAGCTCTACCTTTGACTCATCTGTCCAGAGCACATTGTTCCAGAAGTGCTTGTCTTTGCCTAGGTGTTCATTGGCAAACTTTAGTCTTGCCCTGATGTTCTTTCTGGACAGCAAAGGTGTACCTCCCGGGGCCCCGGCACACCTCCCATGTAGATCAAATTTGTGCAGCCTCTTTCTAATGGTAAACTCGTGCACTTTGACATCAACAGTGGCAAGAGCTACCTGTAGGACCCGTGATGACATTCTGGGGTTCTTAGAGACTTCTTTCAGCATCTTGCGGTCTGCTCTCGGGCTGAACTTGCTGGGGCGGCCTGGCCTGAACAAGTTGGCAGTTGTTTGGAATCTTCTCCACTTGTCGATGATCTTCCGGACAGTCGAATGATTGATTTCAAATAGTTTGGAGATCTTTTTAAGTCCCTTCCCAGACTCGAAGGCATCTATAACCTTCTTTCTGAAGGCCTCAGAGAGCTCTTTTGGTCTAGGCATGGTAACGCCACACACTTCAACAACAAAGAGCAAACCAAACTAAATGTCTGAGGTTTAAATAAGACAGGTTCCTCCAAGATCCTCTCTAACGATGTTCTAATCATTTGCTCCTGAGCTGGTGCACCTGATTCTAATTTTAGTTATTTGAAGTAGTGATAAATGTAGGGGTGTACTTACTTTTTCCACATGCGAAATTTGCATTTATGTTTATTTAAATTATACAATGGACTACAAAATGTAAATGTTTCATGATATTTGTTATATTATATCACCTTTATCTATCAATATTGTTGAAATGAAGATCAAATAGCTGTATGTTGAAATATGTTGAAAAAGTCAAAACTTTACGGGGGTGTACTTACTTTTTCACGTGACTGTATTAGCCTTCTCTTCAACACTCTAGCTGAAGTGCAACATCTTCTAAAAAGGGTTGAGTGTGCAGCTGCAGAAGTCAGCCTCACCATCAACGAAGAAAAGACTGAGTTCATGTCGTTTGGAAACATTGGCGATGTCATCTCTCTCAGTGGTACCAAATTGAAGTGTGTCCCAGATTTTCAATATCTGGGGTCATAAATTGACAACACTGCAAAGGACATGGAAGTCCAAATTGTGAAAGCCTGGGCAGCATCAGTAAAGATGAATGTTCTTTGGAGGAGCGACTTATGCAGAGAACTGAAGGAATACTTCTTCCGCGCCACAGTCGAGAATGTTCTCCTCTACGGAGCAGAAACTTGGACGATGACCAACACTCTGTCAAAACGGAGTTATTTTTGTTTGACAGAGTTATTAGTAAAAAAAACAATTTTTGACCGAGTTTGACCTTTCAAGTTCACTCAAGGCCAATGGTCATGGTTCCAAATGAAATGTCGTATGTGACTTCCTATATGTCAGTAACAGTAAGTGTATGCATATCTCTTGTACTTTTAGAGTTATAGTGGTTTGAAATATATTTTAAATGAAAACTCGACCCCCCTGATTTCACGTTTTGGGTGACCTTGAGCTTGACCTTGGGCCGAGAGAGTTAAAAATTGGGCACAGTCTATTCCAGGGCACGGCAAATATGTGTGTAAAGTATGGCGATGCTATGTGCAACGATGTAGACGTAGTACTGCGCACAGACAGACAGACAGACAAACAAACCAACCAACCAACCAACCAACATACTTGCCGGAATCTTTTCCAGCAAGTAACAAACGGAGTGAAAACGGAGTACTCCCTTTTGGTACTCCTTGTGTCATCGCCGGGCCTCCTTTGGTGCCCGGCGATGACATCATGCAGCGCCTGAAGATGGAATAGGAAAGGAGTTGTGTACAACAAGTAGCTGATACTCTAGGTCCTTCACATTGTGGGTTGTATGAGGAATAGATCTGTTTAATATAAAAGCTAAATATTGAACGTTTTTTGAAATATCATGTACACAAGCCAAGATACCAAAAGGATTGCCATGGCAACATAATTCAGCCAATTACAGTCGTGATCTAATCAGGTTAAGATAATGTCATGAGGAATAGATAGATATCTGTAATATAAAAGCTAAATGTTTAACGTTTTTAAAAATATTGTGCACACAAAAGTACATGGACAGATGATTGATGGATCAGTCGGTCGGTTGGACGGAGCTCATTTTAATGATTCCTGTCTCTGACGTTGTCGGAGGAGTGGGTGACAATAATGAGTGGAGGGTTGCGTTAGGCGGTGTTAATAGGGGTTGAAAAGATAACGGGTAGGGAAGGGGATGACATGAGATGGTGGTACCCATTAGCTTGAAATGCTGGAGGGGAGAGTGCAATGGAATAGCCTCCGGAAGGCATTTTTAGGAGTTCCAGAAGCACAAGCACCGTTAGTGCTGTAATAAAGGCGGACACCTGTGGAGTACCTGCGGCGTTGGCACTCCCCTTGAGGCGAGCCCTTATGAGTCCATGCCTCTCCTTGAGGCGAATAATATGCACCTTGTCAAACTTTGCCATGTATGTGTCCAGCTTTGTGCCAAGGTGCTCTGTATGGGCAGAAACACATCAATTAAACCTCTCATCTTTGCCAGGCTGATCACTACTGCAATCATGTTGTAGATTTGAAATTAGCACCACTATATATGTTTTGCTACACAGAGACAAAGGCTGATTGAAGAGCAAGACAAAAAATGGAGAGAAAGGGTCACATAGGTGCAGCATGAGGCTGTTAACCTGCTTTATCAGTTTTCCACACCTTTGGTGCTGGCATCATCCACAAGGACTATTTCAGAGATAAGATCAGGAGGTGAGCGGTTCAGAATACTGTGCACCGTGCGCAGCAAGGTGCTCCATGTCTCCTCGATAAAGCAGATGACGATGCTTACGCTAGGCAGGTCCACGTTCACGCGGAGTTTAGCACACCTGTGATAAAACATTCGAATTGAGGTCATGATATAAACACAAGTGTACTCCGACAATGTCTCGCCAACTTAAGAGAGCAGATCAGATTGCATTGGTTAATTACTCAAGTACGTAACAGGGGCAGTTACAATTAGTGATCGAGAACATCTGCGAGATGCTTGGCCAGGGTCATGTGACGCAGCTTCATTCTGCCCACACCCTCTGCTTAAATTCGTTTTTTATCTACGGTGAAGATTTTTGGACTCATCTGCTTAACCGACAGAGACTGTCCTCTCAAAAAGCATTTCTCGTTGTCTTGATCTTAACATTTCAAGGGTCACTTAAATCAGCAACAGAGTTTATGGAAGGTCATTTTAATCTTACGGTTTTCGACTTAATTATCCATCATTCATAAAACCCTGAAAAAGACATTCATTTTTATTTATTTTTTAATTAACTCTTAGATGCAGGCATCAAAAATCCTACATAAACGCAGCCATTGGGCCTTGGAGGCCCAATGGATGTATTTGTGTAATATATATAGTTTTTTTTATAGTTTTTTTTTCTTTCATATCCTTTTTCAATCCAAGTCGATGCTCATGGATGTGTATTTGCTCAGAAAATGTGAATCATTCATCCTATTAATTGGAAGAATCCCATACAAGTAATGAATCTTTTTTTTTTTTGCAAAAAAATTTTGTTCTTGGTTTTTCAACTTTTTTTTCTCGAAAAAGTTGAGGCTCATGGAGGAGTATTTGCTCAAAAAATATGATTAACTAATCCTTTTATTTGAAATGTATATGTCCACAACTGTCAAAAATCCTACACCCTACATATCCTACATAAAAAATCCTACATAATGTAGCCATTGGGTCTCGGAGGCTCCACGAATGTATTCGTGTAAAGTTTTTAAATTTTCATATTTTTGTCACTGAAATATTTGTAACCAAGTTATAGGAGCATATAATGAGGCTCATATCAAGAAAATAATGATATAACATTGTAGTACAACAACATTTATGCAGGGCCTCGAAGGCCCCAGGCCTGCATTCGTGTCAGATTTTCAGGTTATAAGTGAAGAATGAAGATTTTCCCACGAGCCTGAATGAATTTTTTATTTATTTATGTCACTGAATTTTGTGTAACAACATGAAAGTCAATGAAAATGAGGCTCATTCCCCCCCAAAAAAATGCACAGCATAGTTTTTGCAACAAAAAAAACCTTGTGGGCCTCTGAGGCCCAATCACTGCATCCAAGGGTTAAAGTAATCCAAGTCATACGAATCCAAGAATAAAAACATCCACGTTTCCAATTTCTGAGCAGAAACTATTGGGACTCATAAGTCATAAAACTTTTTTGTTGGTGAATTTCTTTTTGAGAGCACAAGAATACAGTTTATAAACTAAATATTGTTTTTAACAAATGTTTATCATTTAGCAGATCGAACAACCACTGAGCAATCGATTTATCAAAACCAAGACAGTTTGACCCCTTAGTGAATACTTGTCAGATATGCAGTAATTATTGTGAGGCTTCAAGTTGGCTGCAAATGTTTACACAAGTAGTAGTAAACAAGGCACATTAAGTGCTCCAAACTAGTCGTGAGTAAAGACATAAACTTCTCTAATTGTTAGGCCCTCCCCACTTCTCACCAATGTAATCTCCTAAAAACCCAACTCTCAATGCCCCATCAACAGGCGCCAACCAATCTAACTATTGTGACATAAACTAAAGCGAAGACGATGGCGTACTATCGCAAATCCCCACACTTTTCACCAAAAGCAAAGTCGAAAGATGGCAAAATGTTCCACAAAGAATGACCCAATATCAAATTTTGAGTTAAAGTATTTTTTTACCTCCACCAACAAAGGTGGATGGAGGTTATGTTTTCACACCTGTCTGTTTGTTTGTTTGTGAACAAAATATCTCAAAAAGTTGTCGATGGATTCGGACGAAATTTGGCAGAGATGTGACATATGTGACAAGGACGAAATGATTAGATTTTGGTGAAAATCCGGATTCGGATCCGGCAACTAGAATTTTTAAAGTGATTTTTCACCATTGGGAGAAAGGGCCAAAAACGATACATAGCAGGATATCTCAAAAAATTGTGGACAGATTTGGATGAACCTTGGTGGACCAATTGGGTGTCTGACATGGACAAATATATTCGATTTTGGTGAAGATTGGAATATGGATTCCGATATGAGAATTATTTAATTTTTAAGTGATTCTTCACCATTGAGTGATATGGCCAACCAGGCGGAGGTATGCTCTCCACTGAGTGCCATTCTAGTTTCTTCTGTTTTGAGCCATGAGACCCCAAGTCCCCACATTCTGGGGAATGAACCAGAGGTAAAATCTAAAACAATTGTTACGTATTTTATGCGTTTCCCAATGTTGATTGCATATGCAAAATTTCATCAAACAATGTGTTTAAAAATGTGCTCATAATTGCATTTTTTTGGTATTTGACCTTTTGCCCCACCCCAGGAGAGAAGCAACTAAAAATCTCAAGAAGTAACCAGAAATCACTCGCACCCTGCTCATCTTTATACACCGTAACAGACTTGGTGGTGTAATGTGGTTAGAGTGCCTACTCTGAGTCTGGGAGGTCAGCGGTTTAACCCCGGCCGATTAATACCAAAGAATTAAAAAATGGTACGTGCTCCTTCCTTGCTTATTGTTCAGCAATTAAAATAACTCAGCAATTCAGCAATTCAGCAATTCAGCAATTAAAATATTTACACCCACACCCTTCAGGAGCATTGGCAAGTCGTCTCCTCCTTCCCTTGCAGAGGGGGTTACCTTGGATAATCCCAAAACATGTGCAAAATTTGGTAAATGCATATGTGACAACACTAGATGAATGAACACATAACATGTATGTGACAACACTTGACAGGAAAAGGAAACCAAGCAAGATTTCAACATTTTTGGTGGAGTGCTCAAATTCTGAAACTTAGCTAAACCCTTTCAATTTGCATCTCACCCAGGGGGCCTTGCATCAGGAAGGGCACGATCCAGCGGAATATGTTCGTTTGCCAAAACGTTGAAGAAACCTTCGACCCAACGGCGTTTGCTCTCGTCCAGCTCAGCAGGCGGAAGTTTCACGGCTTTTCCAAACTGCCCCGGTGCTAAGGGGTCCCGAGGATTCTGTGTTACATCCAGAAGCTGCACCGGGCGGGTGACATTGCCACGTGACCTTGCGTGTGCTCCAACCTGTGGCATAGACTCCATTTTGCTTCTGTGGAACGTGTAGGCCTTTGTGGTTACATTCAGTCTTTGGCCTACTCCAACCTTCTGGGGGACAAGAGTGTTCACGCTACCACTTCTGGTCGACTGGTTTGATTCCCCTTTCCTTTTGCTCGAATGGTCTGAAACATTTGAGGGTTTGAGGCTTTTGGATTGCGATTGATTTATACTCTTTTTTACCTGCGGTATTTTCCCTTCAACTTTCTCCAAAATCGTAGCTTTAGATACTATGCTGTTCATTCCTGTTTTTAAATCCCCATGGCCTTTTTTTTCACTGCCATTCATATTTGCATTAACTTTTACCACATTGGCAATTGCATTTGCCTTCGCAATACTATTCGTCGTCCGCTTTTCCTGGGCCATTTCAGGAACCTGAGCCTTGTCAGAAATCAAACTCCTAATGACAGTTCCTGCATTTGGCAGCAATTTTGGAGAGGGTGTGCCAACATTTCTTTGGTCTGTTGCGTTTGCGATCTTTCCCTTCCGTCGTTCTGTGGATTTAACCTGGTCAACATGTCCTCCCTCTTTGATCAAATTTTTTGGAACTTCATCTCTGTTTGGCCCTTTGCTTTGCAAAGCATGTGCGTTAACATTTTGAATCAAATGATCTTGGTTCCGTGCCGTTTGTTTTTGAGCGACCTGGTTAGAATGAGTCGATGTCTTCACTTGATCAGGAGCCTCAACTTTATCACGTGCACCGACTACAGGTCGAAATGTATTTTTCTGAAAGATGGAATCGATGGCATCATATGACAACTTGTGGGTCTCCCCCGGTAACTTATCTGGGATTTTTTGTGTTCCTTCTTGATGCATTTGTGTGTTTTTGTCAAGCCCCACCAAAGCCAACTTATCGGTCAATTGTATTGGATAAACGTTCCGTGGATGCAGAGATTGCCGTCTCAAAGCCCCTCTGAGTCCGACCGTTTTCACAGTGCTCTCTTTGGTAAAAGAGCGAAGGGCGAGCAGGTCGAAGGCGATCCATAAGATGGACACTCCGCCCACAATGGCAAGCACACGTCCACTCCCACGGAAAATTCTGCGCAGAAACCCCAGCACTTGCATATTGACCTGCAATTAGGAAAGAAATTGTCAAATGAGAAAAGTTGAAAGTAGATATACATCTAAATGTATTTTAAAACATCTTTCATGCAGATTACAGAAACAATTACAGAAGCAACCAAAATATTTTCCCAATATATTTGAGCATTTCAATTAATTTAGGAGCATTTTAATGGATGGCTAATACAGGCAATCATGTACACACTGGGGTGTGGCCCCTAGAATTGCTCAACGATGATCTAGGTACAATTGAACCACAGGCACAAATAACCACACGACCCAGTTCACATGGTTATTAACAGTTGTTGCGACCTGATAACATACGTTTCAATCCATTTAGGAGCATTTTATTGTTTGGGAGACTTTGATGATAAAATGCTGTAATGTGGACGGATAGTACAGGTGATCATGGGTGTGAACCCTAAAATTGCTGAACGGTGATCTAGGTACAATTGAACCACGCAGCCCAGTTCACATGGTTATTAACAGTTGTCGCTACCTGATGGCATCTTCCCACCAATCGACAAATAAAGATGGCAACTATAAACTTAATAATGCTACTTATAATAATTTGATAAGCATGTTGACAATTAATTTACACAATACTAAATAGGGCACATGAGGCACAAATCCAAACCAGAGCATCAAAGGGGCACAAACATGAAACACGCACTTTTTGGTTTTTGGTGAAGATCCGGATTCGGATCCGGTTAGTAGAATTATTTAAGTCTTTCTTCACCATTTGGAGATAGGGCCAAAAACGATACATAGCAGGATATCTCAAAAAGTTGTTATGGATGGATTTGGACGAAATTTGGTGGAGAGGTTGTGTGTGTGACAAGGAAGAATTGATTCAATGTTGGTAAATATCCGGATCCGGCTAGTAGAATTTTTAAAGATATTCTTCACCATTGAGTGATATGGACAACCAGGTGGAGGTATGCTCTCTACTGGGTGCCGTTGTAGTTACTCCTGCTAGGGAGTAATGCATTCGCTCGTGTCCGTCCGTGTGTGTGTGTGTGTGTATGTGTGTGTGTGTGTGTGTGTGTGTGTGTATATGTGTGTGTGTGTGTGTGTGTTCGTATGTTCGTATGTTCGTGTGTTTGTGACCAAGATATCTGGAAAAGTTCAGAACGGATTTGGATGAAAGTTGGTGGGATGATTGCCCTTGGGATAAGGAAGAATTGATTAGTTTTTGGTGAAGGTCAGGATATTATTCCGGATCCAGGAATTTCTTTAGGAATTTTTTTTTCTGTTTTCCTTTAAAAAACATTTTCTCTGCAATAATTGGACCGATTGAGAGCAAATTTTCACCATACGAGGGACTCGGTCTGTAGAATATTTTAATGGTAATTATGACGTCACAGGTCACGTGGTTCAGCCGCCATATTGTTTTGAGTGAAAAACACTAAAATCCAATTTTTTCCAAAACGCCTGAACAGATCGAGGTCAAACTTTGTAGGCAGAATCGCATACCCATGACGAACAAAAAATTCAGCGAGCATGACGTCATGCATCACATGGTTTCAGAGTTATGACATTTTAAGCAGAAACCTTTAAAACCTAGCTCCTCCCTCATTTGTGATGCAATCGAGGGGAAGCTTCACAGATCTGTTCAGCATGTCAGTCTACTAAAATGCCCTTTTGGAATTTGCGAAAGATCACATGGTTTGGCAGATATCGTTAATTAAACGCAAATAATAAAAACATTTATATCTCTTGAACGACTTCATTGATCGACGTGAAACTTCATACTGAAGGAGCTGGGGCTCCCACGTCGATCGGAAGAATGGACGCGACAAAAAGCTGGAATTCATCCGAGTTGCTTTAATCAAACCAAACACTCAGGCACTCCGAAAAGCCCGTTTATCGGGCAGCAATATATATACATATTATCCCGGAGCGTTTGCCCAGGAAAGGCGAGAGGGGGCGTGGCCCAGCGTCCTGGCTGCGGCCTGGCAAGTTGAGGGCGAGCCTGCCCGGGCAAGCCCGGGCATGCCCGGGCGTCCCGACCGAGGCCTGGCAAGTTGAGCGCGGGCCTGCCCGGGCGTCCTGGACGAGCCCGGCATGGTGATCGCTCCGCGTCCTTGATAGGTGCAAGGCGATTGTGAAAACCCAGCGGTAGCCGCTACACACGTCCCCCCAGAATCGACTTGCACCGGCAGGGTCAATTTGAGGGGGGTCCTGATGACCCGGCCGAAGCGACCCCTGGCGGGTCGTGGGAGGGGGTCCGGTGTGGTGGTGGGCGGTCGAGTGGGGGGCACCGTGGACGGGGGGCGGCCTCGCCGCGGCGGAAGGGCCACCCGTGGTGGGTGGTCCACGTCCACGTGCGCCGGCTTGAGGCGGTCCACCGCAATCCGGTCCGACCTGCCGCCGATGTCGATGACGAACGACTTGTCGTCCCGTCGCAGCACCCGGAAGGGCCCGTCGTACGGTGGCCGGAGTGGCCCCCTATGTGCGTCGTGACGCACAAAAACATACTCCGCTGTGCGAAGTGCTGGGGGGACGTAGGACTGGGGGTCACCGTGGTGGGATGTTGGCACGGGGGCAAACCGTCGGGCGGCCTCCTGGAGGTCCGAGCGCTGGTGAGCTGCGGACCAGGGACTGGTAGCGTCGGGCACGAATTCGCCCGGGACACGTAGCGCCTGGCCATAGACAAGCTCGGCGGTGGATGCCTGGAGGTCCTCGTTGGGGGCCGTGCGGAGGCCCAAAAGGACCCACGGCAGCCGGTCGGCCCAACCGCCGTCTTGAAGGCCGGCCATGAGCGCGGCCTTCATGGAGCGGTGGATTCGCTCGCACACACCCGTTTGCTTGGGGGTGGTAGGCCGTAGTACGGTGGAGCTTGACCCCCAGGTTGCGGGCGACCGCGCCCCACAGCTCGGAGGTGAACTGTGGTCCGCGGTCTGACGAGATGTCCGCCGGTGCGCCGAAGCGGGTGACCCAGGTGGCGATGAAAGCCTGCGCCACGTCGGCGGTGGTGGTGGAGACGAGGGGAACGGCCTCCGGCCACCTGGTGGTCCTGTCCACCATGGTGAGCAGGTGTGTGAACCCCCGTGACGGGGGGAGGGGGCCCACCAGATCCACGTTGACGTGGTCGAAACGTCGTTCGGGCACGGTGAAAGGTGCCAGCGGGGCCTGGGTGTGTCGGTGGACCTTGGCCCGTTGGCAGGCCGTGCAGGTGCTGGTCCAATCGCGGACGTCCCGACGAAGGCCGTGCCAGACGAATCGCACCGACACCAGCTTCTGGGAAGCTTTCCGGCCCGGGTGGGAAAGGCCGTGGAGGGAGGCGAAGATGCGGCGTTGCCAGGTGACGGGCACGATGGGGCGAGGCTGGCCTTGGGAGACGTCGCAGAGCAGGACAGTGTCCGCGAAGGGGATGTCGGCCAGGCGGAGGCCCGTGTCCGCCGCCCGGAGGGCTTGCACCGTGGTGTCGGTGGTTTGGTCCGCCGCCATAAGCGCAAAGTCCACGCCCAGGTGGACCGCGTTCGCGCTGGCCCGGGAAAGACAGTCGGCCACGGCGTTGTTTTTGCCGGCGACGTGCCGGATGTCCGTGGTAAACTCCGACACGGCGGAGAGGTGGCGCTGTTGGCGGGCCGACCACGGCTCCGTGACCTTGGCCATGGCGTAAACCAACGGCTTGTGGTCGACGAACGCCGTGAAAGGTCGGCCCTCCAGGAGGTGGCGGAAATGGCGGACGGCCAGGTGTAGACCGAGGAGCTCCCGGTCAAACGTGCTGTATTTGAGCTCGTTCGGCCGGAGCTGCCGGCTCAAAAAAGCGAGTGGCTGCCAAACCCCGTTCACCCATTGCTCATGTACGGCGCCCACCGCGTAGTCGGAGGCATCCGTGGTGAGGGCGATGGGAGCGTTGAGCACCGGGTGAGCGAGCAGTGTTGCGTCGGCGAGGGCCCGCTTTGAGCTTTGGAAGGCCGCATCCATTGCTGCGGACCAGGCGATGTCGTGCTTGGCCGGCTTGCCCCGGAGGGCTTCGTAGAGGGGCCGCATGAGTTGAGCAGCGCGGGGCACGAAGCGGTGATAAAAATTCACCATTCCCAGGAATTCCTGCAGGGCCTTTATGGTGCGGGGACGCGGGAACGTGGTGATGGCCTCGACCTTGGTTGGCAGCGGCACGGCCCCGTTCTTGGTGATGTGGTGGCCCAAAAAATCAACGGCCGTCGTGCCGAAGTGGCATTTGGCCGGGTTGACGATGAGGCCGTGCTCGCTGAGGCGCCCGAACAGTGTTCGGAGGTGGAGGAGGTTCTCGGCCCGGGACGTGCTGGCGACGAGGATGTCGTCCAGGTAAACGAAAAGGAACGGCAGGTCACGCAGCACGCCGTCCATCAAGCGCTGGAACGCCTGAGCCGCGTTCTTGAGACCAAACGGCATCCGCAAGAATTCGAATAAGCCGAACGGCGTGATGACTGCCGTTTTAGGGACGTCGGCCGCCCTGACAGGTACCTGGTGATATCCCCGTATGAGATCAATTTTCGAAAAAATGACCCGTCCCGCCAGACGGGCGGAGAAGTCTTGGATATGCGGGATCGGGTACCTGTCGGGGGTGGTAGCGTCATTGAGACGGCGGTAGTCGCCACATGGGCGCCATCCACCCCCCGGCTTTGGCACGATGTGCAGTGGCGAGGCCCACGTGCTATCGGAGCGTCACACGATGCCGAGGTGCTCCAACGCGTCGAATTCGGCCTTTGCCACGGCGAGCTTGGCTGGGTCGAGGCGGCGGGCCCTGGCGTAGACCGGCGGGCCCGTGGTTGGTATGTGGTGCTCGATCCCATGCCGTACTGCGACGGCCGAAAACGTCGGCCGCGTGAGGGCCGGGAACTCCGTGAGCAGGCGAGCAAACTCGTTCGCCGCCGGGACGGCGCATGCCAGCTCGGTCGGCGCGGAGCTGCTCAATGTGCATACCAGGGAGCTGAAGGTTTCGGCGTTGATTAAACGACGCCGTTGGACGTCCACCAGCAGTCCGTGTGCGCAGAGGAAGTCGGCGCCTAGCAGAGCCATGGGCACGTTTGCGGTTACAAACGTCCAAGCAAAGCGTTGGCCGCCGAAGCAGAGGGTGACGTTGCGCGGGCCGAAGGTGCGGATGGTCGATCCGTTGGCTGCAACCAAGGAGGGCCGCAAACCGCGGACTGCCTGTCCTGGTCAGAGGCGGGTATGACGCTCAGTTGGGCGCCGGTGTCGCACAGGAAGCGCCGTCCGGACGCTTTATCCGTGATGAACAGTAAGTTGCCCGTGTGGCCGGCGCTCATGGCTGGTAATGAACGCCGGCCCGGCCGTTTCCCGGCCTGCCGAAGGTGCACGGGGGTCGGCATGTCCGGGCCTTCTGTCCGAACCTGGCATGATAGTAACACCACGCTTGGTCAGGTGGAGGCCCCGGTCGTCGTGCTGGAGGTGGTCGGCTCGGTGTAGCGGCCGCCAATTGCGTCGGCAGTTCGGTCGTCGACCGTGCCGGGTGCTCGGGCACCATGGGTGTTGCGTCGGACGGCGGTGGGTCCCATGTCGCCGCTGCGATGCGCTGTCCTGCGGCGGAGATCTTGTCGGCTTCTCTGGCAAGGGCCCGGGGATCTGTGATCGTCGTGCTTGCCAGGGCGAGGCGTATCGGGTTAGGCAGCTGACGGAGGAACAGCTCCCGGAACAGGAATGCCGGAGAGTGCTCGCCGAGCAGTGAAAGCATGTAGTCCATTCGCTCGGAAGGGCGCGTGTCGCCGAGCTCGGGCAGGTCGAGCAGGCGCCGTGCGCGTTCCGCCGATGGGAGGGCGAAAGCGTCGAGGAGAAGCTTCTTAATCACGCCGTATTTGTCAGCGGCTGGCGGGCTCTCGAGGAGGCTCAGGGCGCGGGCCGCGGTGGCCGAACCGAGCGCTGCTACCACATGGTGGAAGCGGGTGTCGTCGGCCGTGATGCCTCGCAGGGCGAACAGGGAATCCGCCTGTGCGAACCAAACCGCCGCGTGAGCCTCCCAGAAGGTAGGCAGTTTAAGGGCGACTGCCGTGTCCATGTCGGTAGGTCACCAATGAAGGAGCTGGGGCTCCCACGTCGATCGGAAGAATGGACGCGACAAAAAGCTGGAATTCATCCGAGTTGCTTTAATCAAACCAAACACTCAGGCACTCCGAAAAGCCCGTTTATCGGGCAGCAATATATATACACTAGCGGGGTCACCCGTGGGAATCCCACGGGCATGGATGTGTGTGACATTTCGACATATTGAGTTCGATGCTGCACCTGCACATTCAGTTATATAAAATGGTTTAAAAAACTTTCTTCTGATATTTGTGATTTATTTCAAACAAACTGTATTTCCCATCTACACGGGCATGTATTCCTATTAACGTTATGTAAAGTACATAAATTGTGTGGATTACATCATTTGTGGATGTGATCAATTGCCAGTAACCATCTTATATAACTGAATGTGCAGGCGCAGCATGTAACTCAATATGTCGAAATGTCACACACATCCATGCCCGTGGGATTCCCGCATGGATGTGTATGGCGAATTTTAAATATATGTCGACTGTTATTTTAGGCGGTGTATTTTCGTTTATCATCATGGCGCGATTTAAAAAAATATATCTCTGCATTTTCCTCTCCAATACCTCCTCACACTTTACACACACACCGGCCCATGTTTACATATACACACACACACACATATACACCCACACACATATACACATACACACACACGTACATCGACACACATGCACACACACACACACACACACACACACACACGTACACACACGTACAGACACATATACACATATGCACATATGCAAATATGTATACACATATGTATCCACATATACACATATATACACATATATATACATCTCCACACACACACACACACACACACACACACACACACACACACACACACACACACACACACACACACACACACACACACACACACACACACACACACACACACACACACACACAAAAACAGACACACACACACACACGTACAGACACATATACACACAAACACACACACACAGACATGTATATACACATACAACAACAACATGCATTTTAAGGCCATTTTCCCTGCTAGAGCGGGGGTTAGCCTACATACACATACACACACATATATACACACACACATATTCACGCGCACACACACACACACGTACACACGTACACACACGTACACATGTCCCACATGTATATATCCCACATCCCACATGTATATACATGTTTAAAGTGTACGTGCCCTTCCCCCCTCCCCCGCCCGGCAACGCTGGGTACTTCTGCTGGTAACGAATAAAATAAAAACGAAGAAATAGGTGGAATTGGCTGAAATTCGCTCGGTGAATTCACGCGGTGTATTCGGTTCGGCTCGGTTCACTCGGTTTAAAGAAAAAGCGATAATGTCGACATGTTGCTGTCTGTGTCATGTTGGGCGGTGTATGATACTCGTTGGCTGTTGGGCGGTGTATGATACTTGTTGGCTGTTGGGCGGTGTTGTGCGGTGATATGGTGTATTTTAAAAAATATATCTCTGCATTTTCCCGCGTTGGTGACACCGAGTCGTTCTTCATCGATCGTCTCATTCATTTTGGAAATGGAAGTTTCCACGCAACGCATGAATTGTCACGATCCTCAAGAGGAATTTGTCTCGTAATCATCAAATGATAAATGGCAAGTAAATTATATTGTGGAAAATTAAAGATTTCAAATAAACCTATTTAAAGTGTATGCGCACATAACTAATAAAAAAAACGAAGAAATATCTCTCGGTAATTTCCTGAAACATATTTTACTTCCGGCTAATATGTTGAATGAAATAAAAACGAAGAAATATATGTCGGCATCATTGTTGACGTTTTTGTGACGACTATCATCAAACGAAATAGTAATATATCATAACGGAAAAGCAAAAGCGAATTTTTAATATATATCGACACATTGCCGGCGGTGTCATGTTGGGCGGTGTATGATACACCATGACGCGATTTTAAAAAATATATCTCTGCATTTTCCCGCGTGTGTGGATTGTTCTCAATTATTGCTGACACCGAGTCTAAAAGTAAAACCATCGATAAAAATGAAATCATATGGTGAGTTAGATTGGAGATAAAGGCGTGAGAGAGACTCAATGGCCTTGAAGTTACAGGCCTTTGAGAATTCATTTCGTTCTATAAACGGCAACTTTCATCGGATTTTCTTCCCGTTTTTTTTCAACCGAGTCTAAAACTATGTTAGCGACTGTGAAAAATGAAATGATTTATCGAATTTGATTTGAAATAAAACTGGGGGAGAGCAAGACACCACGGGCCTACAAAACAGGACTCAAAGCTATGCGAGTTAATAAAATGGTGGATATTTGTTTATAGCCACTCCCAGAATGGGTGGAGCTATGGGTGGAGCTACTCTGCAAACCGAGTAAGCCACACCCCGGACAGACACCCAACAGACAGATAGACAGACAGACAGACAGAATCATCTACGGCTATTATAATATAGATATTATCCCGGAGCGTTTGCCCAGGAAAGGCGAGAGGGGGCGTGGCCCAGCGTCCTGGCTGCGGCCTGGCAAGTTGAGGGCGAGCCTGCCCGGGCATGCCCGGGCATGCCCGGGCGTCCCGACCGAGGCCTGGCAAGTTGAGCGCGGGCCTGCCCGGGCGTCCTGGACGAGCCCGGCATGGTGATCGCTCCGCGTCCTTGATAGGTGCAAGGCGATTGTGAAAACCCAGCGGTAGCCGCTACAATACTGTAATAGAAGTCATGAAGAGTAACAAGTGTGCAAAGTGTGAAGATGATTGGATGTACGGTCTGGAAGTTAGAAGTTGTTATTGCGTGAAGAAGAAGAGTCTTCGACTGTGGACGATTAATTATTATTTATCACATGTACAGACTTGCAGGCATCGTTCGACACAATCTCCTGGGTTAATTTGATCCTCAAATAAAATTATAATTCCAGATTTGTCAATGGCTGAGGTATATTAAGAAACGAATAAAACAGATTTGGCAAAATTGCAACTTTTTTTTTAAAAATCGTATATTCACCCAGGGTTGTGAGAGGCTGAAGAAGAAGAAACCTCGCATGGGCTTCCCAGACCAAATAAATAATTCTGGTTCTGGCTCTGCGATTTTCAGGTTTATTACTCCCGCCAGGGAGTAACGCATTCGGTCGTGTCCGTCCGTGTGTCGTGTGTGTATATGTGTGTGTGTGTGTGTGTGTGTGTGTGTGTGTGTGTGTGTGTGTGTGTGTGTGTGTGTGTGTGTGTGTGTGTGTGTGTGACTGTGTGTGTGTTCGACTGTTCGTGTGTTCGTGAACAATATATCTGGAAAGGTTCTGAACGGATTTGGATGAAAGTTGGTGGGATCATTGCCCTTGGGATAAGGAAGAATTGATTAGTTTTTGGTGAAGCTCAGGATATTATTCCGGATCCAGGAATGTTTTTGGAAATTCTTTTGGGAATTTTTTTTCAGTTTTACTGCATTAAAGCTTTTATTCTTATTCTTAAATGATGTTTTTCTCCTCTAATTCCGAGATATATCAAAATAAATTCTCTGACAATTAGGGCTTACTTTCTTTTTCATTTATTGTTTTGGGAAGAGGGGATGTTAGACAAAACGTATTATTCCAACTTGACCCACGGCGGGAGTATGCGCTCTAGTGAGTGGCGTTCTAGTTTACAAATGCGTTACCTTTCCAATAAGTTGGCTATGCCAATTGAGGCACGTACCCTCAGTGCGTACTCATCTATTTAGTGAGGTACGGCCAAGCGAAACTGTCAAGTACGCGCCGTCTAAGTTACTGAGCCAATCGGTGGGGGCAGAACTTCCCGTCTATCTAAACCTACACACTAAATCGAGCCAATAGAGAATGAGACAAAACGAGCAGGATGGAAACAAAATGTTTAGGGTAACTCGTTTGCCATTTACTAACGACATAATTGACTAGGGAAGTCCTACCTGTCATTGATGTGCGTTCACCTGGGGGAGACTCCATAACCGTTACAATATGATGTTTCAAACGAAGAGACTTCAAAAACAACTGATATATATATATATATGACGATAAAACGCAAATGTTCTCATATTAACAGCATTGCAAACAATAAGTTTAATAGTCATAGTTATTAAATCCATGTTAGTTCGTTTATCTGTTCTGGAGGATTTGAACCTGGAAAAGGAGAGGACGTGTGGAGAATAGGTGAACGTCTAGTCAGAGTGGTGCTATTTAGAAATGTTTCGGAATTTTCTTGTTTTGTCATTGATTTGGCATGTACAGTGTGCAGGGTGGCACGGACAAGGGCACAGTCGCATGAACAAATGTGCTACTGATTGACGATGGCAACTATGGACAGTGGCACAGACACAGCACACAGACGGTGGCATGCACAGACTTAGGGTGGCACACTTAGATCTGGCATGGATGGATGGTGGCACATATGAACATGGCATGGATGGAGAATAGCATACATGAACATGGGACAGACATGGATGTGGCATGGACTGAGAATAGCATACATGAACATGGGGCAGACATGGATGTGGCATGGACTGAGAATAGCATACATGAACATGGGGCAGACATGGATGTGGCATGGACTGAGAATAGCATACATGAACATGGGGCAGACATGGATGTGGCATGGACTGAGAAAAGCATACATGAATATGGGGCAAACATGGCCGTGGCATGGACTGAGAATAGCATGCATGAATATGGGGCAGGCATGGATGTGGCATGGACGGAGAATAGCATACATGAACATGGGGCAGCCATGGACGTGGCATGGACGGAGAATAGCATACATGAACATGGGGCAGACATGGATGTGGCATGGACTGAGAATAGCATACATGAACATGGGGCAGACATGGACGTGGCATGGACTGAGAATAGCATGCATGAATATGGGGCAGACATGGATGTGGCATGGACTGAGAATAGCATGCATGAATATGGGGCAGACATGGATGTGGCATGGACGGAGAATAGCATACATGAACATGGGGCACTGGGGCAGACATGGATGTGGCATGGACAGAGAATAGCATCCATGAATATGGGGCAGACATGGATGTGGCATGGACGGAGAATAGCATACATGAATATGGGGCAGACATGGATGTGGCATGGACTGAGAATAGCATACATGAACATGGGGCAGACATGGATGTGGCATGGACGGAGAATAGCATACATGAACATGGGGCAGACATGGATGTGGCATGGAATGAGAATAGCATCCATGAACATGGGGCACTGGGGCAGACATGGATGTGGCATGGGCTGAGAATAGCATACATGAACATGGGGCAGACACGGATGTGGCATGGACGGAGAATAGCATACATGAACATGTGGCATACATGGATGTGGCATGGATGGAGAATAGCATACATGAACATGTGGCATACATGGATGTGGCATGGACAGAGAATAGCATACATGAACATGGGGTAGACATGGACATGGCATGGACTGAGAATAGCATGCATGAATATGGGGCAGACATGGATGTGGCATGGACTGAGAATAGCATGCATGAATATGGGGCAGACATGGATGTGGCATGGACGGAGAATAGCATACATGAACATGGGGCAGACATGGATGTGGCATGGAATGAGAATAGCATACATGAACATGGGGCACTGGGGCAGACATGGATGTGGCATGGACGGAGAATAGCATCCATGAATATGGGGCAGACATAATAATAATAATAATAATTCATTTATTTTGTATAGCGCTTTTCCAGAAGCCCAAAGGCGCTTTGACAGAGTGGCAAACATAATGCATAACAATACATGAAAACAACAATTGCAAAAAGACAAGAATCAATAGGGAAATATTTAAAGCAAAAGGAGGGAGAAGGAGAAGAGATAGTCAGGGGTTAAATGCTGTGGGTTGAATGTTGAATGCAGTGTTGAACAGGTGGGTCTTTAGTGATGTTTTGAATGTGGTGAGTGAGGAGGAGTCTCTGATGGTGTGAGGTAGTGAGTTCCAGAGGGTGGGAGCAGCGATGGAGAAGGCCCTGTCCCCCCAGGATCTGAATTTGGTCCGGATGGAGGGGGTCAGGAGGTTGGTACCAGCAGAGCGGAGGTTGCGGGTGGGAGTGTGTCTGGAGAGGAGGTCAGCCAGGTAGGATGGGGCCAGGTTATGGAGGGCTTTGTATGTCAAGAGGAGGATTTTGTACTGGATTCTCTGGGGGATGGGGAGCCAGTGAAGCTTGTAAAGGACGGGGGTGATGTGGTCACGGGTCCGGGAATGGGTGAGTAGACGGGCAGCGGAGTTCTGAATGTATTGGAGTTTATTGGTGATTTTTGAGGGTGAACCATAGAGGAGGCTATTGCAGTAGTCCAGACGGGAGGTGATGAAGGCGTGGATGAGGGTTTCTACAGCCGTGGAGGAGAGGGATGAGCGGAGACGGGCAATGTTTTTCAGGTGAAAGAAGGCTGACTTTGTGATCTGTTTAGTGTATTTGTCGAAGGAAAGGGTTTGGTCAAAGATGACGCCAAGATTCCGGATGTGAGGGGAGGTGGATACTGGGATACCGTCGATGTTGAGGGCAAAGTTATGGGTGGATTTTGTGAGCGTTTTTGGGCCAATGATGATTATTTCAGATTTATCACAGTTAAGCTTGAGGAAGTTGATTTGAAGCCAGGATTTTATTTCAGTGATGCAGTTTGTCAGGATAGAGTGGGTGTCGGTGGAGACGGACTTGGTGGAGATGAAAAGCTGGATGTCATCGGCGAAGCAGTGGAATTGGAGACCATGACGGCGGATTAAGTGACCGAGCGGGGACAGGTAAAGGATGAAGAGGAGGGGGCCAAGAACTGAACCTTGGGGGACACCTTGGGGGAGGGGAGCAGTGGGGGATTTGCAGTTATTGATGGAGATGAACTGGCATCTGTCAGAGAGGTATGATTTAATCCAAGAGAGGGCAGTGCCGGTAACGTTAAAGGTGGATTCAAGTCGGGTGAGGAGGATAGTGTGATCGATGGTGTCAAAGGCAGCGCTGAGGTCGAGGAGGACGAGAATGTTGAGGTTGCCAGCGTCAGAGGAGAGGAGAAGGTCGTTGGTGATTTTGAGGAGAGCAGTTTCAGTACTGTGGTTGGACCGGAATCCGGATTGGAATGTTTCATACAGGTTATTGGCAGAGAGATGATGTTTGAGTTGAGTGGCTACAGCGCGTTCCAAAACTTTTGACAGAAAGGGTAGGTTGGAGATGGGTCTGAAGTTGTTTAGGGTGTCAGGGTTTAGACCAGGTTTTTTTAGAATGGGGGTAACAGCAGCAATTTTGAGGGAAGGTGGGACGATGCCTGTAGACAGGGAGGAGTTTATTGTTGCAATGATAAGTGGAGAGAGAGCAGGGAGGGAGGCTTTGACAAAGCTGGAGGGGATGGGGTCAAGAGTGCAGGTGGCAGTTTTCATTCCTATGAGGAGTTCAGAGAGGTCAGTAGGGGAGATTGGGGAGAACCGAGACAGGGGATGGCAGGACAAGGGGGGGCAGGTGGTTGGAGGGGGAGCGGGTGCGGCGGTGGTCAAGCTGTTGTAGATGTTGTCAATTTTGCGTTGGAAGAAAGAGAGGAAGGAGATGCAGTTGTCTACTGTGAATGACTGGGTGGTGGTGTTCAGGGGGCGGAGGAGTTTGTTTATTGTCGAGAAGAGTGCTTTTGGGTTTCCGGAGCCAGAGTGGATAATTTGAGAGTAGTAGGCAGAGCGGGCGCGGGAGAGGGCATCTTTGTAGTGTTGTAGGTGGTCCTTGTAGGCTTGGGAGTGAACTGTGAGACCCGTTTTATTGCGGAGTCTTTCAAGTTGGCGAGCACGAGTTTTCATCAGGTGGAGTTCAGGGGTAAACCAGGGAGCAGAATGGGTGAAAGAAACTGTTTTGGTTTTTACAGGTGCAAGCTGGTCAAGGCAGGAGGAGAGAGTGTGGTTGTAGTAGTCAGTGAGGTCGGAAGGGGGTGTGGAGGTCAATGAAGGGAGAAGTGGACATTTTTTCAGAGAGGGTGGATGAGAATGAGGTAGGTGAAAGAGCGTTTAGCTTACGGAAGTTGATTGTGCGATAATGCCTTGGTGTTGGGGCGGGGATGTTGATGGTCAGAGTGATGGCTAAGTGGTCAGAGAGGGTGAGGTCGGAGCCATAGAGATGGTGCAAATTTAATCCAGTGGAGCAGACAAGGTCCAAAATGTGACCACGGATATGGGTAGGAAAGTCGACATGTTGAGTGAGGTTAAAGCAGGTGAGTAAATCAGTGAAGTCAGTGGTTATTGTGGAGTCAGTGGAGTCCATGTGGATATTGAAATCACCAAGGAGGAGGATTGAGGGGGAGAGGGAACATAGCTGGGTCAGAAAGTAGGAGAAGTCAGACAGGAATGATGGGTGTGGTTTGGGAGGGCGGTAGACGACAGCCATGACTGACTGCGTGCGACCAGAGAGTTTTAAAGCCAGGTGTTCAAATGATGGAGCAGATGAGATGGAGATGAGGTTGGTCTTGATGTCTTGACGGTGGATAACGGCAATTCCACCACCTCGGCCCTCCGAGCGTGGTTTATTGACGTAGGAATATCCATTGGGTGTGGTGAGGTTGAGTGTGTAGTAGTCCAGAGGTTGTTGCCAGGTTTCGGTGAGACAGAGAAAGTCCAGTTTGTTATCCAGGATGTATTCGTTCAGGATGAGGCATTTGTTGTTGAGGGACCGGGTGTTGAACAGGGTGAGCTTGATGTTGTTTTGAACAGCAGGGATGAATTCAGGTGATTTAGCCAGGGTTCGTAGGCAGGAGGTGCGATCGTGTGCGTTGCTGTGACCAGGTGCGCTGGGACGAAGAGTGAGAGTGCGTTGAGCCGACCAGAGGACGGGGATGGAGTGACCTGATTGCAAATAAACAAACTTACGACCGGAGCCACGGTGAATGTACCTGGGTCGTCGGAGGAGTCCATTTGATTTGATGGCAGAGATGCATGATGGGGTGGAGCGGGTATTGAGCAGAAGAAGCCTTGCGGCGGAGTACCTCAGAGCCATGCCAGGCAGGAGCGAAGGGACGAGTACGAGGCCAAGGTCGAGGAGGCAAAGCGGCAAACGCAGCGGCAAACGACTGCAGCCGCTAATCAAGACCACAGCGGCAAACAGCCACCGCCGCAAACAACGGGAGCGGGCCTGAGGAAACAGTGGAGGAGCCGGGCAGGCGAAGCCAGGAGCAGAGCCGGGACCGAGCAGAGGGCAGACCCAACGGTCAAAAATCCGCCACGACCACCAGAAAAGCAAACTATGTACAATGGCCCAGTCGGAGAAGCGGCGAACAAGTAACGCCAGCGTCCTCTCCAGACCGGACCGGAAGCGGAAAAAAAGATGTGGATGTGGCATGGACGGAGAATAGCATACATGAATATGGGGCAGACATGGATGTGACATGGACTGAGAATAGCATACATGAACATGGGGCAGACATGGATGTGGCATGGACGGAGAATAGCATACATGAACATGGGGCAGACATGGATGTGGCATGGAATGAGAATAGCATACATGAACATGGGGCACTGGGGCAGACATGGATGTGGCATGGGCTGAGAATAGCATCCATGAATATGGGGCAGACATGGATGTGGCATGGACGGAGAATAGCATACATGAATATGGGGCAGACATGGATGTGGCATGGACTGAGAATAGCATACATGAACATGGGGCAGACACGGATGTGGCATGGACGGAGAATAGCATACATGAACATGTGGCATACATGGATGTGGCATGGATGGAGAATAGCATACATGAACATGTGGCATACATGGATGTGGCATGGACGGAGAATAGCATACATGAACATGTGGCATACATGGATGTGGCATGGATGGAGAATAGCATACATGAACATGTGGCATGGATGGAGAATAGCATACATAAACATGTGGCATACATGGATGTGGCATGGATGGAGAATAGCATACATGAACATGTGGCAGACATGGATGTGGCATGCATGGACATAGCATGGGTGTGCCACAGACTAATGGTAGTATGGAGGATGGAATAGATGTGGCATGTGCACAGGTTGGCATGCACACAGGTTGGCATGCACACAGGTTGGCATAATGCACATAGAGAATGAATGATTGGATTAATTAATTAATTAAATAGATAGGAATTCCATTTCAAGGCACTTAAACACAGGAGGATACCATTAGGCCCATCAAAGCCTGTGCTGTATTTGCCAACCTAATGCTGTTTGTCCATGCTTTATCCCTTTTAAAAGCTGAGCATCAAGCAGGGAAGCAGCAGCCAGCACGTACCACTTTTAAAATCTTTTGTATGACTCGGCCAGGGTATGAACCGCCGACCTGGACTCGGAGCAGATACCCGAACCATTACGCCACCGAGTCTTCAATGTCGTGCACGTACAAAGAATGATGTTCCCATGGAAGGACGTTGGCATGAAAAAGAGTATGGCACACGTATGGAGGTGGCGCATACGGACGTGGAGCTCAGGGAAGGAGGCACTCAGGTACGTATGGATGTGGAGCTCAGGGAAGGTGGTACGTATGGATGTGGAGCTCAAGGAAGGTGGTACGTATGGACGTGGAGCTCAAGGAAGGTGGTACGTATGGATGTGGAGCTCAAGGAAGGTGGTACGTATGGATGTGGGGCTCAAGGAAGGTGGTACATACAGACGTGGAACGTGGCACGCAAGGACATGTGGAGCGCATGGAGGTTGGTATGTATGGACGTCACATGGACAGAGGGTAACATGGACGGAGGATGTCACATACACATGGACGGTAGCATGTACGAATGTGGAAAGCATTGAGGATGGCACGCATGTACGGAGGGTAACATGTACAGACGTGCAAAGCACGGAAGATGGCACGCATGCACGGAGGGAGGGTAGCATGTACGAATGTGGAAAGTACGGAAGATGGCACGCACGCACGGAGGGTAGCATGTACGAATGTGGAAAGCATGGAGGATGGCACACAGAGGATATCATGTACGAATCTGGAAAGCACTGAGCATGGCACGCATGTACGGAGGGTAACATGTACAGACGTGGAAAGCACGGAAGATGGCACGCACGCACGGAGGGTAGCATGTACGAATGTTGAAAGCATGGAGGATGGCACACACGGAGGGTAGCATGTACGGACGTGGAAAGCACGGAGGATGGCACGCACGCACGGAGGATGGCACGCACGCACGGAGGGTTGCATGGAAGACGTGGAAAGCACGGAGGATAGCACGCACGTACGGAGGGTAGCATGTACAGACGTGGAAAGCACGGAGGGTAGCATGTACAGACGTGGAAAGCACGGAGGATAGCACGCACACACGGAGGGTAGCATGTACAGACGTGCAAAGCACGGAGGATGGCACGCACGCACGGAGGGTAGCATGTACAGACGTGGAAAGCACGGAGGATAGCACGCACGTACGGAGGGTAGCATGTACAGACGTGCAAAGCACTGAGGATGGCATGCACGCACGGAGGGTAGCATGTACAGACGTGGAAAGCACTGAGGATGGCACGCACGGAGGGTAGCATGTACAGACGTGCAAAGCACGGAGGCTGGCATGCACGCATGGTGTGCGATGACCGGTGACGCAAAACCTTAAAATCACAACCTACACTAACCCAGAGTCCCACGTCCTCACCCAACAACTCACAGTTGATACTTGGCTCACCTTTGTGAAAATTATCTCCATCAATGTACAAATCCAGTATCAATGGAGGAAAGTACACGGTGATTGGTCCACAGTGTCTCCATAAGTCCGAGAGCACGATATTACAAATCTAGGTAAATGGATTTCGTGCACTGGCAAGGTGATACCTGTGCTCCATCAACATCAGCCATTACTAGTACTAGTAATAATATTACCGGTGGAATCCTACATACTTAAAAAGCGAAGGTAACACGTAATTAGTACTTGTTCCACAATGACACACGTGCAATACCTGAATCCGATCCGTTCACCGCACACCTGAACTTACCCACCACGATGACCAATGGTGGTAACGATCTCCAGTCAGCTGGACTATTCCAAGTGTGTACAGAGTAAATAAACGAGTTACCCTCAGTCCACAAGTTACCCTCTCCCCACGAGTTACTCACTCCCCACGAGTTACCCTCCCTTCATGAGTTACCTTCACCCCACGAGTTACCCTCCCTCCACGAGTTACCCTCCCTCCACGAGTTACCCTCCCTTCATGAGTTACCTTCACCCCACGAGTTACCTTCACCCCACGAGTTACCCTCCCTCCACGAGTTACCTTCGCCCCACGAGTTACCCTCCCTCCACGAGTTACCCTCCCTCCACGAGTTACCCTCGCTCCACGAGTTACCCTCGCTCCACGAGCAGCGCGACAGAGTCCGTCCGAGGAGTGTACACCGCGTGCGCGCTATCGGAGTGTACGAAGCCTCACATTAAGGAGCCGAATTCGGGAGATTCCCGTTCCAACCTTCACGGGACAGAGATCCTCGTCAGGAACTCCGGACACACGCTCAGTGTGCTTGCGTGGCGTTCCGATTAGACGATGGCTGATTTTCGCTCCGCCCCGAACCGATCCTCCATGCCCCGCCCTTCGCTAAGCTCCGCCTCTCGTTGATTTGGCCCTTCCCTCCATCCGCTCTCGATCCAAGGTGGCGATACCTCCACCTGTCGTGCTGTTGGTCCATCTTCACTTTGAAATGCTCAACAAAGAGAAGCGCATCAGAACATAAACCTAAATGAATTCACAGCATCAGCGCTTGTTTGTTTGTACAGTAAACGTATTAATAAGTCACGAATGACGTTCACTGTACACACCTTGAAGTGTTTTTGCAAAACGTTCATTGAAGGAATTGAACTGTTGAACCCTGAGAACAATCCCTTAAATCCTCCCCGGCAATCGAACACATTTAGTCCTCTTGATCGCATTAAAATCAGGTGCACACGTCTGGTACAAGCTGGTATAGCGTGTCACGTGTGACATACTCGTTTAGCTGACATGAACAATGACGTCACGATATGAAACGATGCACATTCTCGTAAAGGTTCCAGCATCTGAAGAGCCTCTATCAGAGGAACAGAACAGAAGGCAACGTGTGTTTTGGGGGATATGTACTCCATAGGCTTAGTTTGATTTCTCTATTTGGGGCGGAGGGGGGGGGGGGTTGGGGGAGGTTGGGGGGGGGGAGGGTTAATATGAACAAGCATTCTGAGTATTGCGCTGTAGTACATGTCCCCTACCGGCAGTCTGTCGTCCGGAAAACTGTTGGGGAAATTACCAAAGGGTTATTCACCCACAGGTTCTGAATCGTTCCCAATCGCTAATTACCTCAGGACGGGTTCACCTGTGATTCGCACTCGGGACTTCGATTTATACACCCAGCAGACAGGTCAGCAGAAGCACGAGAAAATAAGTTGTTGATAAAGAACCTTTCGAGTCGCTAAATATCAGTAATTTATTATATTTTCCGGTTCACGATCAATGATCGATGTGAATATATATGTTGCTCGGCTTGGCTCCGCCCCCCCCCCCCCCCCCCGAAAGCGCGCGCTGTGTCGCGCTTTTGACGTTCGCGAGACGAGGCTGAGGGCGCGCGGTGCGGCTTGAGGAGAACTAGAATAAACAAGAGATATCCTTTTTTTAAATACTTTCGTTTAATTAACGATATCTGCCAAACCACGTGCCCTATCGCAAATTCCAAAAGGACATTTTAGTAGACTGACATGCTGAACAGATCTGTGAAGTTTCCCCTCGATTGGATCAAAAATGAGGGAGGAGCTCGGTTTTAAAGGTTCATGCTTAAAAACGTCATAACTCTGAAACCATGTGATGCATGACGTCATGCTCGCTGACTTTTTTGTTCGTCATGGGTATGCGATTCTGCCTGCAAAGTTTGGCCTCGATCTGTTCAGCCGTTGCAGAGAAAAAGGGGTTTTCGTGTTTTCACGAAAAACAATATGGCGGCCGAACCACGTGACCTGTGACGTCATAATTACCATTAAAATATTCCACAGACCGAGTCCCCCCTACGGTGAAAATTTGATCTCAATCGGTACAATTATTGCAGAGAAAATTTTTTGTTAAGGAAATGAAAACTTAAAATGGCACCGAGTTAGGGATCATCAGAATTATCAGAATTCCCAAAGTTCAAAGTGCCATAACTTTGTCAAAAATGATCGAAACGTCGTGAAGTTCGAACTTGATCTGTAACTTATCATGAGGAAACCATGTGCCAAGTTTGAAATCATTAGTATTAAGAGTTTAGAAAAAAAGTCCGAAAAACTGTTCTTTGCGTGACGGACTGACAGACTGACGGACTGACAGACGGAGGGACGGCGTGCAAACCCATAGTCCCCTCCAGTGTACACCGGCAGGGGACTAATAATGGGTAGTTAGGTCTGACTTCAAAAATTACCGTTTGTTAGTGTAGTTAAACACCCCTCCTGCCCCCCTCCCACCCCAAACTACGCCGATGATGTACTCAACATTTGGACTCATACTTGATCGAGCCAATATGCCTCCACATAGTCCCACAACGAATGGGTAGATGCCCTCGTTCACTGTCTTAAAAAATAAACAAGTAAATCGCTTCAGCTGTTCTCAAGTATCACATTTTCACCAGCCATGACAGGTTTCACATCGATCGGTGAAGCAGTTTCAGAGAAGGGATTTTTAAAAATATCGGCTTTCAAGCTAATATGGCTGCCAAACCACGTGACATATGACCTTTAAAATGTATACTCTGCACATGTATGGGGAGGGGATCACGTTTATGAAGTGTCGTGTTGATCGGATTAGGTAGAAGAAGAGGGGGGCAAGAAGGGGAGGGGGGCAAGAAGGGGAGGGGGGGAAGAAGAAGGGGAGGGGGGGAAGAAGAAGGGGAGGGGGGGAAGAAGAAGGGGGGAAGAAGAAGGGGAGGGGGGGAGAAGAGGAGGGGGGAAGAAGGGGAGGGGGGGAATAAGAAGGGGAGGGGGGAAGAAGGGGAGGGGGGGAAGAAGAGGAGGGGGAAGAAGAAGGGGAGGGGGGAAGAAGGGGAGGGGGGGAAGAAGGGGAGGGGGGGAAGAAGGGGAGGGGGGGAAGAAGGGGAGGGGGGAAGAAGGGGAGGGGGGGAAGAAGAGGGGGAGAGAAGGGGAGGGGGGAAGAAGAGGGGGAGAGAGAAGAATGGGGAGAGGAGAAGAAGGGGGAGTGGGGAAGCAGAGGGGAGGAGGGAGGGAAGGAGGGGGTGGAAGAAGAATGGGAGGAGAGGAAGAAGGGGAGGGGGGGGGAGAAGAAGTGGAGGGGGGGAGAAGAGGGGGGGAGAAGGGGGGGAGAAGAAGGGGAGGAGAAGGGGGAGTGGGGTTAGCAGAGGGGAGGGGGGAGGGGAGGAGGGGGGAAGGGGCAGGGGAAGAAGGGGGGGGGGAGGAAGCCGAATAGCTTACCTTCACGGATCCCCCAATGTCCTCGACCCTGCAATAAATTAACTCAAACAACACGAGTTTAAAATGTACAAAAAAAAACAGGTTTATTAAAGAAAATGTCGGTAACAAAGAAATGCACAATAAACCTAAATTCCTAAATTGAGGGACCCTCCACACAGACTTGCCCACAGACAAAGGGAAATATAAAAGAACGAAAATAAATGTGTGCGATTTATTGTGGGGGCTCAGCTGAACTCGGCTGGTGTGTCTCGCCAGGAATCACCAAAGATCATCTCAATCTTTGGCGGGAAAGTGCGCTCGTTCGCGCGGGTTAGGCCTCACTGCGCATCTTTTCACTCCGGGCCACGTGCGTGAATTGAACGGGACACGCCTGTCCACTTGCCGTTTCCGCTAGGAAACCCGTGGTTCCCAATCCATAGCTCGTCCTCCTCACAACCACCAGCAAGATCAACCAACACGGCTGCTCGTGATGGTGTCTGTACTGACTCGCATCACACGACAGGACCATGTCTTTGTCTGGGTCATAGTGAACTAGCACATTTGAAGACCGCAGCATGTCTTTTGACTTCTGGAAGGTTGCTGACTCCGGAATGTCCCATTTCCAGCTGATGCCTTTTTTTTAACAGGCAATGCAGTGGGCCAAGCATGGTAGCAATGTTTGGGATATACCCGCCTGTTATACTGCAGCATGCCCATGTAAGCCTTGAGTTCAGAAATGTTGGTCGGAGCAGGGGCGTCTTTGATTGCTCTGATCTTCTCTTCTGTGGGATGTAAGCCTTCGGCATCGATATGATGGCCCAAATAGGTCACCGACGGAACCATGAACTCGCACTTGTCTCTCTAGTCCAGAGTCGGAAATCATACGTAGCACACGTTTGAGGTTGTCCAGATGATGAAGCTCTGAGCGGCCAGTGACTAGGATGTCGTCTTGGTAAACAACAACGTGTGGTTCAGCAGCGAACAGGCTATCCATACAACGTTGGTAGATTCCTGGCGCCGATTTGACACCAAAACTCAGGCGGTTGTATCTGTAGAGCCCCCGATGCGTGTTGATCATGAGATATTCTTTGGAATCCTCATCCAGAACGACTTGTAGGTAGGCCAATCTCATGTCGAGCTTGGTGAAGGACTGTCCTCCGCTCAGTTTTGCGTATAGGTCATCGATCCTTGGTATGGGATATTTGTCCAAGGTGGAACATTTGTTGATCGATATTTTGTAATCCCTACAAAGGCGTATCGATCTGTCTGCCTTCACAACAGGAACAAGTGGAGCAGCCCAATTGGAGTACTGAACTGACTCAATGATACCTAACTTTTCCAGTCTGGCTAATTCTGTGTCAACTTTTTCTTGCAATGCGAGAGGGACTGGGCATGCTTTGCAGAAAATTGGCTTCACATCTTTCTCAACATTGAGCTTGGCAGTGAAGCCCTTCAATGTCCCGAGTTCATCCTTGAAGATGTCCGGGTATCTCATGAGGAGGTGCTGCAGTACAGTTGGTGGCTTGGAAGCCTGTAGTTGGTGGATGTGTTCCCAATTGAGTTTGAGCAACATCGAGCCAGTTTTGCCCGAGAAGTGAGGGTCCATCCCCAGGGACGACCAAGAATTGTAATTGGTGAGCGTTGTTTCCGTAGGTTACTGTGACATCACACAACCCGCGGGCTTGTATTGACTCACCAGTATGTGTGGTGAGTTGGATTGGGGACCAATGGAGGCTGGGTTGTTCACAATTCCCCCACAGGTTACGGAAAGCTGCTTCGCTCATGAGACGGCAGCACCCGTGTCTATCTCCATTTCCACGTTCCGTCCGTCTATATCTACTACAACCAGTATTGGAGTAGACTGTCTGCCAGACTTTGTGTGGAAAAGGTCATACGACTGAACACTGTGGCTGTTAGGGCTGTCTCCATCAGTCACATCTTCTTGGTTATGCTCTGAGTCAAGGAGGTGGGTTTTGTATTCCTCCCTCGTTGCCCTCCGTTTTCGAGACAAGCACACCTTGTGGCAGTAGTTGCAAGTGGCATTCTTGATACGGCTGGGAGAATGCTCCCCATTGCTCCCCATATGGGAGAATGCTCCCCATACAGAATGCTGGGAGAATGCTCCCCATACAGTGGGAGAATGCTCCCCATTGCAGCGGAAACATCTGTCAGCACCGGCTGCCAAGCAGTTTCCAGGTGTTTTGGCGTCGGATTTTCTGGTCGGATGTTGTCCCACCCAATTGACAGATGACAGGTCAGCTCTAGGCTGGTGAGTGATGGAGCATACAATATCTGCAGCATTTTTGTCTGCACACTCCATTGCGATAGCAATGTCCTTTGCACTGGAAAATGTCAGAGTCCGTTCAGCAAGTAGGCGCCGGCGAATTCGATCTTGCTCCACTCCCACTACGAGCAAGTCCCTTAGCATGTCGTCGAATGTAGCACCAAACTGGCAATGCTGGGCAAGGTGTTTCAGGTGAGCTATGAATGCCGAAATGGACTGCGTTGAGGTTTGGCGACACATGTAAAAATCGAATCGACTCACAATGACTGAGGGTGTAGGTTCGTAGTGCTCCTTCATAGCTGCCACAAGCTCGGCGTGTGTTAAATCCATCGTGGTCCTGGGCATGGCGAGATTCTTCAGAATAGTAAACGTCTCGCTGCCACATACCAACATCAGGATTGCTTTCTTCCTGGCATCATCCTCGATGCCGTTAGCTTGGTAGTAATACTGTAGACGCTCAATGTACGCCTCCCAGCTTCCTTCGCGCGGGTTGAACTCGTCAATCCGGCCGTAGGACATGGTGCTCAAGTAGCGTATGCTGTGAAATAACGAGTTGGTAGGCCAACAGCTAACTGCAATAGCTCAGCTTGCTTTGCACGCGCTCACCAGAATCCCATCCTCGTCGCCATGCAATGTATCAGGCTGGGAAGGCAGTTTGAGTGCACCATCGGTCATTTATTGCACAGCCGGGAAAACCACAAGCGCCCAGCGTAGGCCCAGCTTCCTGTGCCATGCAGTATGCCCCGCCTCTTTTATGACCGCATTTCCGGTCGGCACACAATTGTCTGCTATGGCATCCAGATCGAGAAGGCAAGGAAGAGAAAAAACGTCCGCCGGCGTGTTCCTTTATCGTCCAGGCTCTGACGTCATCTGTGTCCTCTTACAAAGTCAGGGTAATCAGTGGTCGTGCTTCATGCATGGTTTCCGGTGGTTTTTATTAATTAGGGTGTTTAAATGCGGGATTCTGGCTAGGTGTCTAGTGCGGTGTCATAAGGAACAAAGGAGAAATTAGAAGCAACGCCACACAGGGGATTAATTTACCCATAATCCCTCGCTAATTAACAAGCCGGTCCGGTCCACACAAATTCCCTACTTATGGTAGGTACATCGAGATGGTTCTTCTTCTTCATGACCGTCAGAGCACACTACCTACAATTAACATTCTACACTCTACAGTATCATTACTGCAGTATATTATTGCCAACACAAATATATATATATATATAATTACATTAAATATTAGTATATATTATTATAAAATTAATTATATATATATATACAGACTTGGCATTTAATATGGAATTTTTTTTCTTTCTTGACGGGTTTACTTTCTGAACTCGGTATATCAATCTGGTGAGTTTCTTTTACGCTTTGGTGATTCCTTTGTTAAAAGAACCATGTCACTGATTGTCTGTCGCAGCAAGAGGTCAATAACAGGATTATATCACAGGTGGCGTGACAAAATGTACGGACAGGTACATTTGACAATTGGCTTCACAATCGGGTATATAAGGGTTGTTGCGTTCTGTATTAGTGGAAAACAACTGCTGCACTTCTACAAAAGTTATTGCCGCTTCCTCTGGAGATGGTCCATCAACTTGACAATGCTGTTTGTCATGGAATGGTGGCTTTACGACATTACGGCATGAAACAGCGTGCTATTGCTCAGCAGTATGGCATCACTCAAGGTCAAGTGTCAAAGATCCTGAAACAAAATGTTCAGAGGGGTGTCCCTACTCCAATACCGAGGCCCGGACGTCCCCGCAGAACCACAAGGAGGGATGATCGCCAGCTGCACCGGTTAGTCCGCAATGGCCGTACCAAGTCTCCACGCGAGATCTCGGAGACGGTGGGAGGGATTTTCGAAGCTCCACACGGTCTCCACGTTTTTCGAAGTTAAGTCTGTTCACAATTGTATTTTGTCGAAACTGTATTTATCTTTCGGTGTGTGAAGTTATTGTGTGCAACTTTGGTTGTTTCTCGGTGTTTATCTTTCATAAATTGATCGTCTGTTTGCCGTGTCGCGAGCAAGGCCTTTGCCGCGTCGCGAACGATTTGAAATCGAAGTTAAGTGATTGTTCCCATTTGTATTTTCGTTAAAACTGTATTTATTTATGGTGTTGTACGTATATTGTGTCCCGACGAAGATTTTTCGGTGCAAATCTTTCATACCTGTATTGAAAATCGTGTTAATTCGTGTCGTGTCTTGAGGCCTTGTACAGTGTGCACTGTACAACCTTGAGGCTTTGTTTTTCTCTCAGCGGTCCGTCGTTTGTGATCCAATAACTTTCGTTCTCTGTATTCCCAGTCTTTTCACCCATAGCCTACTTCCTTGTGTAAATCTCAACTTAAAAAAAAAAAATAAAAAAAAAAATAAACATTTCCTTCTCTGTTCTCATTCGTTTTTTCATTCTTATTCATTCGTATTCGTTCGTTCGTTCTTCGACCACGTGTTTCTCCCCCATTTCCCCAGATAGTTTTCACTCATTAACCTTCAATGTTTACACTTTCCCCTCAAGTTATGTATTCCGTCATATTTTATAACACCTTTTTCTTCTTCTTCTTTAAAAGGCTGCTTTCGACTTGCTCACCAAATCAATTCATCCCCAAAAAAATATCCATCTCCTATAGTGCCTTTTTTCTACATTCCCTAAACTCTCCTGCACTCCATCCTCCATCCAGCATCGTTAAACGTATTTTTAACTCAAAGGTCACAAGAAACTCATTTTGCAATAAATGTTCGTTTCCCATAAATCGTACACTTTCAAAAATCCAATCTCACCCCTCCCCTCCAAATCTTCCCCATAACCCCTACCCTCCAAATCTTCCCCATCACCCCTCCCCTCCAAATCTTCCCCATCACCCATCCCTTTCAAATCTCCCCCCTTGCCCCCTCCCTCCTAAACTACCCCCTCACCCCTCCCCGCCAAGACGCCCCTCGCCCCTCCCCTCCTAGACTCCTGCCTCACCCCTCCCCTCCAAATCTCCCCCATATCCCATCCCTTTCAAATCCCTCCCCTTGTCCCTTCCCTCCCAAACTCCCCCCTCACCCCTCCCCTTCAAATCTTCCCACCCTCATTGCTTCTCAATTTCCCCCCTCTCACTCCCCCTCCTCAAAGCGTCCTCCCCGCTTCTTCCCCCTTCAAACTCTCACCTCCATCTCCCCCAACCTTCTGCCTCGCTCTTCCCCCTCCTCAAATAACACCTCATTGTGGCTCACCCAATCACCATCAAACCTTTTGTCCGCCCCATCCTTCCCTTTCTCCGAGCTATTCTGAAATCTCTGACACACCTTCAACAGCTCTCCCTACCTTTTCCACCTCTTCCACATCTTACCCTACCCCTCCTCCCCCCTGTTCTGTATCTGATGCTCCCCCTTCCTCTTCATTAACGGTATGGACCTCAAACATCCGGGGCCTTCGTTCAAACTTAACTGATCTCTCCATACAGGTTGCTTCTGTCAAACCAGACGTGATCTGCTTAACAGAAACTTTCCTCCTTTATGATGTCTCTGATTCCATAGTATCTCTCCCGGGCTACTCCCTCCTCCGGTATGATAGACCTGAGCCTCGTCCTGGAGGCGGGGTTGCTATCTTTATCAAAAACTCTCTTCCTCACTCGCCCTGCACTGCACTCTCTCCACCTCACCCCCAGGAATACCTCTGGCTACGGCTTCCACTTCGCTCCCACCTCTTGTTCATATGTGTGTTGTACCGTCCACCAAACAGTGATGACTCCATCTACATCTCGCTGTCTGATGATATGGACCAACTTCTATCTACTCATCCCAACTCTCTCTTCCTCATATGTGGTGATTTCAACTGTCATCATGCCAGTTGGCGGGGTGTGGGTACCTCTCTCACCAGCCATGGCTCCTCAGCAAAGGACTTCTGCGACTCACTGGGACTGACACAATCTGTCAATTTCCCGACCCGGATCTCAGTCAACGGAACATCTTCTCTTCTGGACTTGATTATGACTAACTTCCCTGAAAATGTCTGCTGCTCTTCTTCTGCTCCGATCGGATCATCTGATCATGTCCTTGTTAAAGTGGACATCTCTCTGACCATCCTCAGGGAGCCTGCTCAGCGTCGACGAGGCTGGCATTTCACTCAGGCCAACTGGCACGGTCTTCAAGCAGCCATCAATCATCTGGACTGGTCTCCCATCTCTACCACCTCTGACATCAACTCATCCTGGGAATTCTTCCAAAGTAAATTGCTCTCTCTCATGCACAGATTTATCCCATCTCGTCTTCAGTTGTCATACCCTTCCTCCCGTCCATGGTACACGGAATCTTGTGGTGAGGCTGTTGCCCAGAAACAACTTGCCTTCGTCTCCTGGAAAGCAAATCCAACGGAAGGAAATCTCATTTCCTTTCACAAAGCCCGAAACAAGTGTGTGTCCACCCTCAGGAGAGCCAGGAAACAATATCTCTCCGTTCTCAAGACCGAACTCTCTTATCTGTCTCCCTCTTCCAAATCCTGGTGGCATCTGGTCAAATCCGTTTCTGGTGTTTGTTCCCCCTCCATCCCCTCCCTTACCTCAAACGGCTACACAGCTGACTCCGCACGTGAAAAAGCTGAATGCCTCAACTCTGTGTTTGCCTCTAAATCTTGTGTCCCAAACCCATCCCTCTCTGTACCCACCATACCCAGTCGTACCCTGCTGCTCCTGGACTCCGTGTCCTTTCCTCCTGACAAGGTGGAAAAGTTTCTGTCAACCCTCGACTCTGATTCTGCAACTGGACCCGACGGCATCAGCCCACGGGTCCTAAAATCCTGCTCTGCTGCTCTATCTCACCCTCTCTCTGTTCTCTTCACCCTCTCTTTTGCTCAAGGTCAACTGCCATCTGCTTGGAAATCAGCCAACATCACCGCTTTGCACAAAAAAGGTGCAAAAACAGATCCTAGCAACTACAGACCAATCAGCCTTCTCCCAATTATCAGCAAAGTCATGGAATCCATCATTGCTTCAGATATGAAATCTTTCCTCTTCTCCAATGGCTTGATCTCTGATCATCAATTTGGTTTCAGACCAGGTCACTCTACTCTGGACATGCTGCTTCTGCTGTCTCAACAATGGATGGAGGTCCTCAATGCCAAACAGGAAATTAGAGCTGTCTCCCTCGACATATCACGTGCCTTCGACACGGTCTGGCACCCCGCTCTGCTCACCAAACTCTCCTCCTTTGGTATCCATGGAAATCTCCACGCATGGCTGGCGGACTTCCTCTCTAGTCGTCGTCAACGTGTGGCCCTGAATGGGTTTCTCTCATCTCCTCTTCCTGTTCAGGCTGGAGTTCCCCAAGGCAGTGTTCTGGGCCCCGTGCTTTTTCTGGTCTTCATCAATGATCTCTCTGACTCTCTCGAAAATCCTCTCTATCTCTTTGCTGATGACTCCACTCTCTGCCGCTCCATTCCTCTTCCCTCAGATCGGCAGTCTGCTGCCTCCTCACTCTCTTAAGACCTGGACAAAATCACAGACTGGTCAAACAAGTGAAACATGTCTTTCAATCCTGACAAATCTCACACTCTTACTATGTCTCTCCGAAAAGATCGACTGGACAACCCTCCCATCTACTTTCTCAACAATCCTCTCCAAGAAGTTCTGTCGCTCAAGATTTTGGGTCTCACTATCTGCCATGATCTTTCTTGGGAAAACCACATTTCCAAGCTGGCCTCCAAAGCCAGTCGCCGACTGGGCATCCTCCGTCGTGCGAAGTCCTTCCTCGGCACACCTGAGCTCCTCACCACATACAAGGCTTTCATCCGCAGCTCAATGGAATACTGTTCTCCCCTATGGGCCGGTGCTCCTGCCTCACACCTAGCTCGGCTTCACGCTGTTGAAATCAAAGCTTTCAGAATTATTGGAATCTCCCGCGATGAAGCTATCTCTGAGGGCCTTTCGCTCACTCACCGCAGGCAGGTAGGTGGTCTTTCTGTCTTCTACCGACTCCTCTCCGGCCTTGCACCCCCAGCTCTCTCTGTGCTCTGTCCCCCAAATATTCCTACAGGTCGCACAAGATCTGCCAGCAACCCTCTGATGGTTAAACTGCCGAAATCTCGGCTCTCTGCTCACCTTCACTCTTTCATTCCTCTTTTCTCCCGCCTCTGGAACAAACTCCCTCACTCCCTTCAATCCCACTCCTCCCTCCAGGTCTTTAAAACAGCTGTTCACCACCATCTCTTATCTTCCCCCATCCAAAACCTTGATCTTTTCTACCCCCACTAATTCACCCCAGATTCACCTTGTTTGAAATTCCAACTTCTTTCCTGGAAGTCCTGGCAGTGTCCATATGTTTTATACCTCTCCCACCGCCCCCTTCCCATGCCCCCCCCCCCCAAAGCCCTCGCCCTCTCTCAGATCTCTCGATGTCTCCATGTCTCTCGGTCCCTGCTCTCAAATGTTGTGTTTGTGTCCTTCCCCCTCTCTCCCCATCTTGTCTACCGCTCCCGATGTTATATGTTTTATGTGTCGGTTTGTCTTTCTGTGTGATTAATGTTCGCTCTTTCACGAGCCTCGATCTTGTATACAAAACAAAACAAAACAAAACAATACAAAACAAAACAAAAAAAAAAAAAAAAAAAAAAAAAAAAAAGTCAGGTAATCGGCTTAGGGCTGAGTGGCAGCAACTGACAAATGTGCCTGCATCCAGAAGGCTATTCAACCAACGACTGGTTCAAGCAGGCTATCGTGCCAGGCGTCCCCTGAGAAAGCCACGTCTGACCAGACAACACCGCCAGCGCCGATTGCAGTGGGCCAGAGAGCACCGTCAATGGCAGCCAGGACACTGGAATCACGTGATCTTCAGTGACAAGTCTAGATTTCTGGTCTATCGTCAAGATGGCCGCATCCGAGTGCACAGACAAGTGCATGAAGCCTACAACGAAGATTGTATAGTGCCAAGAGTCCAAGCTGGAGGTGGTGGGGTGACCGTTTCGGCTCCTTTTCATGCAGGGGGCAAAACTGACCTGGTTATTCTGAATGGAAACCTGAACCAGTTCAAGCACAGGGCCATTCTGGAAGAAACATTGCTTCCATTTGTTCGTGCAGCCTTTCGAGGAAACTTTGGCTTCCAAGATGACAATGCACGGCCTCATCATCCTCGCATGATCCAACACTTTCTTGCTGACCGTGGTGTAGAGCATATGGAGTGGCCTGCCATGTCCCCGGATATGAATCCGATAGAGAACTTGTGGGCAGAATTAACGCGTCAAATTGACAACTTGGACCAGCAGCCTGCCTCTGTGCGTGAATTGCAGCAGGCTATTGTAACTGCATGGCAAGCGATTCCTGTCCAAACCTTGGCAAATCTCGTGAACAGCATGCCTCAACGTGTACGTGCTCTCCTGAATGCTCGTGGGGGTTACACGAAGTACTGAACTGTAATTTTACTGTCCGTAATCCCAGTCGTAATTTAACTTTTGTTTTTGTGAAAACATTTTTTTGGCTAATGTGCAAAATAAAAAGATACTTCTGGAAAACGCACAGAAGTTTAACACAGTACTGTCCGTGAATTGAGTTCGATATCAGTTTACATCACTTTCAAGGATCAATTTATTTGCTTCAAAATGTCAAATGTGGTTTTTGTTTCTTTTAAAGGTCACATTAACAAAATCTAGAATAATTTCAACATAATTCCAATGAACTTTTGGTTCTAAGTCATCCTGAAAAGTAAGTTCACCCCCACAGAAAAAATATTCCATATTAAATGCCAAGTCTGTATAATTATATATATATATATATATATATATATATATATATATATATATATATATATATATATACTAGCTGAGGTACCCGGCTTCGCCCGGGTTGAATAAGAATAATACAAATATATGATGAAAAGAACATGTATATTTTAGAGCAATATCACAGTACATTTCCTACATGAGGTTTTTTCAATTTTCAATTTCTCAAAACCTCTGGGTATACAACATTTCTGGTTTTCTTACTTGGTGCCAAGACATAAAGATTGCTTGGTTTTCCAACCCTCGAGCAGCCCACGTACAGCTGGCCATGGGCAAACACTTGTTCTGTGAAGTTCAGGCCTACAACCTTCATTGATTGCCCCTGCGCCCTGTTGATGGACAAAGCAAAACATAGCCTGATGGGGAACCGAATCCTCTTGAAGGAGAATGGAAGGTCAGGTGGAATAAGTGGTATCCTTGGAATGAATACTTTCTCTCCTCTGTATTGTCCTGAGAGGATGGTTGCCTCTAGGACATGCGGCATCATTTGCTGGATTGTGAATCGTGTTCCATTACACCGCTTTGGTGGATCAAGATTCCTTAGAAGCATGATTGGTGCTCCCACCTTGAGAATCAACCTGTGTGTTGGGAGTCCTTGAGGCTGACGACTGTTGAGAAACTCAGTTGGGAGGTTTACTGCCTGATCTTCATGTCACTTTGGCAAGAGAATCATAATTTCTTTCATGACCGGGCAGCGAACGTCATTATGTGCGACATTACGTCACTCCTATGGACGTGAAAACATTTGTTTTCCTTATATATTTAATATATTTAAAATATATAAAATAGTACATAAATTAACAATAAAAGAAGCTAAAAACACAATTTAAAATACAATAAAAAGCACATTAAAAATATATAAATATGTACGTACAGTATACTGTACGTACGCGCAACCGCTGATTCTCATTCAAAACAGAGGCGACGTACAGTATTCCTTTACTGTGTCTGTGTTAGCCATGGGTCCGAAGAAGGATAATGCTAGTGTTTCCAAGCGTAATGTGGTTACGATGGACGATAAGGTAAATCTGATTAAAAGGTATGGAAAAGGTGGAAAAGTGTCGGTGATAGCGCATAGACCTTATCGCGAATCGGAACCGCAATGCGTCATGGGATCGGAAAGGGGCAATAGCGCCGCCACAAACTACACCATGGAATTGCAGCTGGCCCGGTTTTTTAAACCATTGATATTAAAATAACAAGTAGCCTATAACCACCGGAATTTTATGCTGATTCCGAATCTGTGTCTAAAACTTTTCTCCGATGTGTAGTTCTTGAGTTATAAGCGGACATCCAGACAGACACACAGACACTCCTCCTTTATATATATATATAGTTGCGGATCTCAGCACCGGCCTTTCCCCTTTACCAAGGGGGGATTAGTCCCCTTGTCTTTTACTAGCCGACGGGAGCCGGGACCTACGACGTCACTCCTGGACAGCGCGAAGTAGGGTTGTAGGACTAATCACTAATACCTAAGTACTCGCGCCGCCCAGAAACGAGGAAATAAGCCCAGCCCGAATCACGGGTGTTGGTGGAAACGCCGAGCGGTAGCGAACCCGTGACCCGAGCCGTTATCAAGGACTAAACCCGATCCAAGCGGTCCGTAATCGTGCCACGCTTACCCAATGGGGGAAATGACTGAAATGGTCGAATTTGGGAAGAAAAGGAATAACAGATTTATTTACACTTTGTACAATAACAAGAAGAAGAATACACAGTGCAGCCTTAAACAGTCTTAACGTATCCCTGGACAACGGGCCCATTCACTCTCAGACACACTCACACGGGGTTGCAGATGAACAGGTGGATGGGCCAGGGATGGCATCCAGGCAGCTCGCTTTCCGGTCCCCAACTCACACCGCGAAGTATATGAACAGACGGCAGGAGCTCTCCACGTGTCGTTTGGCGTGCACGGGATTATCACAGGGCGAACGGTAGGGCTGGCTTTGGTGGTTACACTCGCGGGGCTGCGTACGTAATAAATGGACAGTTCAATACGCGCTTCTCAATGCGCTTCTCAATCAATGCCTCGAAAGTGTCATGTGCACGCCGGTACTCTCAGTGCTGTTCTCACACGAGTGCTCCGGATCAGTTCTCTCGTATCAGCCAGTTCGCTCGGTCCTCATACAGTCCTTTTACAAAGCGCAATTCGTTGCAGTCCTCTCAGCACGCCCTTTCCCCACGAGTCCTTTCCAATGAGTCCTTTCAAGGGCTTTGTGCGCTGGCTTATATAGCCTTGCCCAGCGAACCCTCTCGAACTTACGCGATGCGTCGTGCCACGCCCTATCAAGCCATGCCCTCTCAGCCCTGGTTGGCTGTTGCCCTTACCGTCACCGCCTTCTGACGCGTTGCTTGACGCGGCCACACCTCGACCCTCGTGCTCCTCCCTCTTCTTAGGCCTACCTCGTGGTTACCCGACTAGTTTGAGTGAGCAAAAGGCAGCTAATGCTGCTGGCAGCTGAAGCACCACACACGGAGGGATCAGTCAAAATGGGGCGCGGGATCGAGTTTGCCCATGACGAAAATGAAGGGTGGCCGCAAAATGAAAGGACCTAAGCTCAATTCTTTACACAACGCAGATATTACTAGGGACAGTGGCCTTCTCTTACACATACTACGACATAACTAATTCTAATGGGCCTACGTGTTGCTTGTGGACTAACTATGGGGGGCAAACCTTTAACCTTTAATGATGTTATATGTACAATCTCCAAACCTCAACAATATATATATATATATATACTAGCAGAGGTACCCGGCTTTGCACGGGAGTGGGAGGAGGAGGGGAGGGGGAAGAGGAGGGGAGGGGAACGGGGGGGAGGGGGGAGGGGGAAGCGGGGGAGGAGGAGGAGGGGAGGGGGAAGAGGAGGGGAGGGGAATGGGGGGGAGGGGGAAGGGGGGGAGGGGGGGAGGGGAAGGGGGGAGGGAAGGGTGCGGGGGTGCCCAGGGGAAGAAGGGCCCCTCCCCTCCCCCCTCCCCCCCCGTTCCCCTCCCCCCCCTCCCCTCCCCCCTTCCCCCTCCCCCTCCCCCCTTCCCCCTCCCCCTCCCCCCTCCCATCCCCTTCCCCCTCGTTCCCCTCCCCTTCTCTTCCCCCTCCCCTCCTCCTCCCCCTTCACACCAGGGGGGTTGACTCAGCCTGTCATCCCACCGAGGTCGGAAGTCGGAACTCATTGTCGTCAAATAAATGTAGCCTGTATGTTTCACTCTTTGTCACATGCCGTTGGTCCCATGTCAATCGGATGAAGTTGAAAAATTAACGTTACGAAGGTTCTCTGGGACGTACTGATTCCGAATAATGAAGTTGAAAAATTAACGTTCCGAAATACGCTAATTACGCTAACAGAAGCGCTGGAGGGAGCACTGCGCTCCCTCCCTTAGATTCCCTCCCTCTTCTGCTAGCGCTAATTACGCGTAACACACTAATTTTAAAACCCGAAGTTTTTTTAATTTTAAGGTGTGCTGTAGTCAGAAGCGCTAGAAGCGCTGCGCTCCCTCCCTTCGAATCCCTCTCTCTTCTGCTAGTGCTAATAATACGCTAATTTTAAAACCCGAAATTTTTTAAATGTTTATGTCTCCGTGACATTCCTGGGACCATCCCGAGTCGAACAGTACTTTCCGCTCGCAAATCCGTCCACGGGTTCTCGAGATCTTAGAGATCGTAGATAGATCAGGATACAGACACAGAGGCCAACTCTACTTTATATATATAGATATATATATGTATATATATATATATATATATATATATATATATATATATATATATATATATATATATATATATATATATATATCATATATCATTATTTTATTATATATATTATTATTATATATATATATTATATATCATTATTTTATTATATATATAATTATTATATATATATTATATATATATATATATATATATATGTATATATATATATATTATATATATATATTATATTTTATATGTATTGTAATGTATTACCTCCCCAAACCCCAGTTATGGTGTACCTCAGAGTCTGGAGCGGGAACACGGCAGAAAGATTTATTTTGCGGTTTCTAATAAACCATGGTAAAACCACACCAATGCAATTGTAGATCAAAACAAGTAATTGTATTAATAACTCTCACATACACAATAATAACACTTAAAGAAAGTACAATGAAAATGTCACTTGCATCAAATGAACAATACATATGATGGTCGTGGTACCATCATTCCCTAATGCTCTCAAAGCAATGAAATCACGATACGCCAACCGTGAGTAGAATGTAACATTTCCCAAAGTCCATGCACGAATCTCCACGCGGGGTGATGGTCGAGGTCATACAGAACGGCAAAACAATAGGCAGGTATTGGTGCGGCTGTGGATGAGGAGTTATGACATGAGAGGTCTATATGGGAATTGAGCCGATAGGTAAACCAACGGCAATCAACACGATGAGGTCGATACGGAAATCTCAACGGCAAAACAAGATGCACCAAGCGGACAGCCTCTTCTTCTTCGATGACAAAATAGCATATAGGCCCGTAATGGAGGCGCTTGCTTTCTCCAACGATGACTCACACTTGGGGATAAAACCTGAGACACAGGATTAATTGCACTCGCAATATATGACGATGTTGTCGACAATCCCTTTCATGGGAAGCCTCAACTCATTTGCGACCAATATCAAAAAGGTCGCTCGCAGCCTCGACACGATTCACACCTGTATCTCTCTCCTGGCCGTTCTCTTCCTCTTCCTCCTCCTTCTGTTTCTTTGCTGTTTTTCTTTTTCCTCCACAAACATTTATTTTTACCCTTTACTAAAGTCATCTCCATTTCACACAAAAATCTTAACAACAATATTACCTGAAACGAAAAAAATCCTACAAGTATATAATAACAACAAAGGCGGAAGTGACGGATCTGTAACAGTATTATATATATTATAATATGATATATTGTATTATTATATATTATATTATATTCTTATTATATTGTTATTATTATCATTATTAAATATTAGTAATTAATATATTATAATAGTGTAGTAAATTATTACAGTAATTCATTAATATGCCACAGTATATTGGTATTTAGTATACTAGGGCATGCCCGTACTATATATATATCTAAAATTATATCCCCCCCCCTATTTACATGAAATGGTTTGGTCCAAAGCGAACGGCTTGCGAGTGGTGACAATCCCCCCCCTCTATTTACATGCAATGGTTCGGTCCAAAGCGAACGGCTTCCGGAGTTTGGTAAAGAAATCGCCATCGCGTACACAAACGCGCAGGAAAGCGAATGAATCGCAAATTCGTTTTTATTAGTTGTAAAACATAATATTAGTTGTAAAACATAATGCCCAATTATTCAATTAGCGCCAACGTATTTTGGCTGTTTGCAATTTAATCGCAAGGCAAAGTAGAAAGAGAAGAGGGAAAAAAAGAAAAGCCTTGCCTTGCTGCAAACAGCTGCTGCAAACAACAACAACAGGGAAGGCTGCACTGTCCGGAAGTTGGCATATCGCAGTTACGATTATTTTAGTGTTAATGGCCAATTATTCAATTAGCGCCAACGTATTTTGGCTGTTTGCAATTTAATCGCAAGGAAAAGTAGAAAGAGAAGAGGGAAAAAAAGAAAAGCCTTGCATTAACGCATTAACGCTTGCATTGCATTAACGGTTCGGCACACGTGATAGCTCGCTGCTCTCTGATTGGTTGAAGCGTTTTTTGGACATAGCTCGGTAGGTACTTGTCCGATTAATTTCAAACCTTGAAAAGGCACATCCTCGGGTCCCCAGCAATATACCTGGCAAGTTTCAAGTATATCGGACCCGTGGTTGTCGAGAAACAGCGGTCACAGACAAACACACAGACACACAGACACACAGACACACAGACACACAGACAGACACACAGAGATTGCTGGAATTATAGATAGATACAATATACATTCTACCTAGTCTACAGTATCACTACCTCCCACAAACATAACAATACATATATATATACACAGACTTGGCATTTAATATGGAATATTTTTTTTGTGGGGGTGAACTTACTTTTCAAGATGTCTTAGAACCAAAAGTTCATTGGAATTATGTTGAAATTATTCTAGATTTTGTTAATGTGGCCTTTAAAAGAAACAAAAACCACATTTGGCATTTCGAAACAAATAAATTGATCCTTGAAAGTGATGCAAACTGATATCGAACTCAATTCATGGACAGTACTGCGTTAAACTTCTGTACGTTTTCCAGAAGTATCTCTTTATTTTGCACATTAGCCAATTTTTTTTTTAACAAAAACAAAAGTTAAATTACGACTGGGATTATGGACAGTAAAATTACAGTTCAGTACTTCGTGTAACCCCCACGAGCACTCAGGAGAGCACGTACACGTCGAGGCATGCTGTTCACGAGATTTGCCAAGGTTTGGACAGGAATCGCTTGCCATGCAGTTGCAATAGCCTGCTGCAATTCACGCACAGAGATCGGCTGCTGGTCCAAGTGGTCGATTTGACGCGTTAATTCTGCCCACAAGTTCTCTATCGGATTCATATCTGGGGACATGGCAGGCCACTCCATATGCTCTCCACCACGGTTAGCAAGAAATTGTTGGATCATGCGAGCACGATGAGGCCATGCATTGTCATCTTGGAAGACAAAGTTTCCTCGAAAGGCTGCACGAGCAAATGGAAGCAATGTTTCTTCCAGAATGGCCCTGTACTTGAACTGGTTCAGGTTTCCATTCAGAACAACCAGGTCAGTTTTGCCCCCTACATGAAAAGCAGCCCAAACGGTCACCCCACCACCTCCAGCTTGGACTCTTGGCACTATACAATCTTCCTTGTAGGCTTCATGCACTTGTCTGTTCACTCGGACGCGTCCATCTTGACGATAGACCAGAAATCTAGACTCGTCACTGAAGATCACGTGATTCCAGTGTCCTGGCTGCCATTGACGGTGCTCTCTGGCCCACTGCAATCGGCGCTGGCGGTGTTGTCTGGTCAGGCGTGGCTTTCTCAGGGGACGCCTGGCACGATAGCCTGCTTGAACCAGTCGTTGGTTGACTCGGCTTCTGGATACAGGCACATTTGTCAGTTGCTGCCACTCAGCCCTAAGCCGATTAGCTGACTTGGTACGGCCATTGCGGACTAACCGGTGCAGCTGGCGATCATCCCTCCTTGTGGTTCTGTGGGGACGTCCTGGCCTCGGTATTGGAGTAGGGATACCCCTCTGAGCATTTCGTTTCAGGATCTTTGACACCTGACCTTGAGTGATGCCATACTGCCGAGCAATAGCACGCTGTTTCATGCCGTAATGTCGTAAAGCCACCACTTCATGACAAACAGCATTGTCAAGTTGATGGACCATCTCCAGAGGAAGCGGCAATAACTTTTGTGGACATGCAGCAGTTGTTTTCCACTAATACAGAACGCAACAACCCTTGTATACCCGACTGTGAAGCCAATCGTCAAATGCACCTGTCCGTACATTTTGCCACGCCACCTGTGATATAATCCTGTTATTGACTTATTGCTGCGAAAGACAATCAGTGACATGGTTCTTTCAACAAAGACATCACCGAAGGGTAAAAGAAACTCACCAGATTGATATACTGAGTTCAGAAAGTAAACCCAAGTCAAGAAAAAAAAAATATTCCATATTAAATGCCAAGTCTGTATATATACAGTAGTGTCATTACACGGAATCATAAATACAGCGTTTCTCCAAATAGATCGGGTTTACAGACATGGAAGTGTGAGGGCCCGGTTGGAATGGGTGAGATGTACAGGGTGAGCCAGAAATATGGTTATTTTTAACACTCGTGTAGAGGTAATAAAAAGTTGTATTTCAAAACAAATTTTTACAAGAAAGTGAAGTACATAACATGCCATTTATTTGTGGAAAAGAACATCTAGGAGGTGCGCACCATTTCGTCTGACACATTACTCCAATCTTGGACCCCAATTATTCATGACGTTCTGCAACATGGCCACGTCAATGTCATTGATTTCGAGTCTGATGTTTTCCTTAAGTTCATGAAGAGTTTGTGGACGGTTAACACACAATTTGTCCTTCAGATATGACGACAAGAAATAATCACATGCAGTCAAATCGGGTGACCTCGCTGGCCATGGAATATCGCCGTTTCTGGAAATGACATGCTTTGGAAAGAGCGCCCTTACAGTGGTCGTGGACACTGGCGGTGTGGGAGGTTGCACCATCTTGCTGAAACCACGTCATTGGGCTCACTTCTGCAAATCTGTTTAATTCTCTGGCGAGGACGTTAGAAACCTTGCAGGTGGATAGGAGTTCAGGTGTGCAAAAGGAAGGACTTTGTATGATGCAGTTGGTGACCCCGCTCTGCCACCCCGCTCTGGTCTGGCACCCTGCTCTGCTCTCCAAACTCTCCTCATATGGTATCAATGGAAATCTCCATGGATGGCTTGCGGACTTCCTCTCTGGTCGTAGTCAACGTGTGGCCCTGAATGGGTTGCTCTCATCTCCCCTTCCTGATCAGGCTGGAGTTCCCCAAAGCATTGTTCTGGGCCCTGTGCTTTTTCTGGTCTTCATCAATGATCTCTCCGACTCTCTGGAAAATCCTCTCCATCTCTTTGCTGATGACTCCACTCTCTGCCACTCCATTCCTCATCCCTCAGATCGGCAGTCTCCTCACTCTCTGCAGCCTCCTCACTCTCTGCAGCCTCCTCACTCTCTGCAGCCTCCTCACTCCCTGCAGACCTGGACAAAAATCACATACTGGTCAAACAAGTGGAACAAGTCTTTCAATCCTGACAAATCTCACACTCTCACTATGTCTCTCCGAAAAGACTGACTGGACAACCCTCCCATCTACATTCTGAACAATCCTCTTGAAGAAGTTCTGTCACTCAAGCTTTTGGGTCGCAAAATCTGCCATGATCTTTCCTGGGAAAACCACATTTCCAAGCTGGCCTTCAAAGGTAGTCGCCGACTGGGCATCCTCCGTCGTGCGAAGTCCTTCCTTGGCACACCTGAGCTCCTCACCACATACAAGGCTTCATCCACAGCTCAATGGAACACTGTTCTCCCCCTCGGCTGGTGCTCCTTCCTCACACTTTGCTAGGCTTCACGCTGTTGAAACCAAAGCTTCCAGATTCATTGGAATCTCCCACGATGAAGCTAACTCTGAGGGCCTTTCACTCACTCACCACAGGCAGGTAGGTGGTCTTTCTGTCTTCTACTGACTCCTCTCGGGCCTAGCCCCCCCAGCTCTGCCTGTGCTCTGTCCCCCAAATATTCCTACAGGTCGCACAAGATCTGCCTGCAACCCTCTTATGGTTGAACTGCCAAAATCAAGACTCTCTGTTCACCTTCACTCTTTCATTCCTCTTTTCTCCCGCCTCTGGAACAAACTCCCTCCCTCCAGGTCTTTAAAACAGCTGTTTAACACCATCTCTTACCTTCCCCCATCCAAAACCTTGATCTTTTCTACCCCCGTTAATTCACCCCAGATCCACTTTTCTGAAATACCGACTTCTTTCCTGGAAGTCCTAGCAGTGTCCACGTGTTTTCTACCTCTCCCACCCCCCACCCCCCCCTTCCCATGCCCCCTCCCCCCAAGCCCTCTCCCTCCCACAGATCTCCCGATGTCCCTGTTCTCTGCTGTTGTACTTGTGTGCTTCCTTCTCTTTCCCCATCTTGTCTCCCGCTGCTCCCTTTATCTTATGTTTTATGTGTCAGTTTGTCTTTTTGTGATTAATGTTAGCTCTTACACGAGCCTCGATCTTGTATATGAAAAAAAAACAAAAAAACGTATCGGTATATCGAGCTGCAGTAACATTGACAGCATTTCCGTTATCGTTCTCAAAGAAGTAAGGCCCTATGGTGCCGAACGACGAAAGTGCACACCACACTGTGACTGTGGGACTGTGTAACGGTTCAGTGTGCATTTCTTTTGGGTTTTCGGCTGCCCCAAAACGAGTATTTTTTATATGTTTTTTTTTTGTATACAGAATCGAGGCTCGTGTAAGAGCTAATACATTGACGTTGGAAGGGGTGGGAGGGTTGGAAGTGGGGAAGGGAGGAAGGGCTGGGGGAGGAGGGTACATGGTATAAAGCAAATTAACACTTCTAGGAATTTCAGGAAAGAAGTTGTGGATTGAAACAGGTGGATTGGGGGCGTTTTAACGGGGGTAGAAAAAAAAGATCAAGGTTTTGGATGGGGGAAGATAAGAGATGGTGGTTCAGGTACAAAATGTGGTGTACATTTAAATGTCGTGAGAGAATATCCAATAGGACCGTGCACTTACACTGTCTCACCTCTTTATATAGGACCCTGCACTTACACCATCTCACCTTTTTATACCGCCCCCTGCACTTACACCATTAATTTTGCTTGTTGACAAAACCACACAGATGAAAATGTGCTTCATCAGACATTAACAAATTGTTAGCAATGTTTTGGTTTTCATTTCCGTCCATAAATGAAAGCATTCCCTCACAAAAATTATTGCGGGAAATCTCATCATCTTTGCTTCATTCCTGGACAGTTTGAATTTTATAGGGATAAAAGTTTAAATCCTTATGCAATATGCGGTGAGTCGTGACGTGTGAGAAATTCTTAAGGCTGATGCATGTTTTTGGCTGGAGCGATGCGGACTTCTCAAAACTGACTCCCTTACACGCTCAATGTTTTGTGCCGTTCTTACTGATTTGGATGCTCTGGCGGTTTCTCTTTTAAAGTTGAACCGGTCCTCTCAAACTTCTGAACCCATAACTTGATAGCACGAACAGACGGCACATTTCCATGACGTTGAACATTGAAATTGAGTTTGAATTGACGTTGTGCAGCAGTTGCACTATCATTATTCTTGGAAAAAGCTTTGATAGCGAAAGCGCGTTCTTCACCCGACCAGTTCCACATGGTCACTCAAGTGTTTTGCCTGCAAAAAAGAAAATTAAATCAGTAAAAAATTAAAATAATAAAAATGCATGTTATGTACTTCAATATCATGAATGAATTTATTTTGAAATACAATTTTTTATTTCCTTCACACGAATTTCAAAAATGACCATATTTCTGGCTCAGTGGCTCACCCTGGACAAAGGAAAGATTATAACTTGGGGATGGGGGAGTGACACTCCTCCTAGCCCCTCTTCTCCCAATTCACAAACCACACAACAACAACCGGAGCATTTCCCAAAGGACAGAAACAACATATTGGATGTCATTCCTCGTGAATGTTTATACTTCGGTACATTTTTAGGAATCTCACTTGGTGAAGACAGCACTCAAGCTGGTAAGGAAACAAACTGTCTGTGAAACGATTCTCATGGTCAAAGGTTCTGATCTCTGATTTAATCGATGGGAACTAAAAAGAAAAGGAGAAGAAAAATGGCGCCGAATGGAAAAATGAAAATGTTGATGAAAATTGGGGTTCAATTTCACTAAGTTCGTTGTGACTACAAAGTTAGCCTGCTTGTAAACCGTACACACATTCCATACGTCTCACACACATACACACACTAACACACACACACACACACACACACACACACACACACACACACACACACACACACACACACACACACACACACACACACACACACACACACACACATTCCATACGTCTCACACACATACACACACACACACACACACATACACACACACACACACACACACACACACACACACACACACATACACACATGCCATACATCACACACACACACACACACACACACACACACACACACACACACACACACATACATACACACACACACACACACACACACACACATGCCATACGACACACACACACACACACACACACACACACACACACACATGCCATACGCCACACACACACACACACACACACACACACACACACACACACACACACACACACACACACACCATACATCACACACACAAACGCACACACACACACACACACACACACACACACTCAGACACACATCAGCGGTTGCTTCAGTGTCTGATAAATTGAGGATCTAGTACAAATCTTTTATTTTTAATATTTATATTTATATTTAATTTATATTTGTACATTCTCAAAGTGCACATTTTATCGTGAAAGTCCGGTCGTTTGTATAGTCTTAATTTAGAGCCTCCTGTTACTAATACCGTATAATTTCACTGTTACCACCAAACATACGAGCAGCCATATATATTTATTACCCGTAATAGCAAATACAAACTTGTTGCTTCACTAACAGGAATACTAAGAGTGGGACCGCACCACAGGTCTCTTTCAAAATACCATCCATCACTAGTAAATACCACCGATCGCTTTGCGGATGGGAATACCAAGAGAGGGGGACCTGGGACTGGGGAGTGGGTGGGAACGTGGGGGAGTGGGGGGAGAGCAAGGAGGATGGGGGAACAAGGAGGAGAGAGGGAAAGGGGGAAGTTGGAAGGAGAAGGGAGTGCTATCAACTTGCGTTTGGTAGTGGGACTTGAGGGGAAGTGGGCTTAAGTGAGAAGGTTATTAATTAAGCGAGAAGAGGACTTGAGGGAGGGGCAGGGTTAACCTCCTGCAGTTTCAAAGACAGGCCGATTCATCAATGTGTTTGCGTTGCGGATTCAACACATCAATGTGTTTGGATGTAAAACTGGACACCCCATCTGCTGGCATTCGTTAAAGATTGAATGAAACAGGGTACAGTCAAACAGCACATCCAAACAGTTTCACACAGCTGGGGTTCAAACAGCACGTAGCATTCTAAAGTAAATAATAACATGGCCTTCCTTTGAGGGATGAGACTCATAATGCAGCTGGCACCATGTGTATCCACTTTGGAACAGTAATTACTCTTACTATTAATTAATCCACGAGATCTGATCTTCAAATCCAAAGAAAGATTTCGATTATAGACTTTAATTAGTCCGTGAGAGTCCATCGTGGAAAATATCATCATATAGTTCATAAAATCGCTCCAAGCTCCTAATTTGAAAACTACAGCACCTACAAAAGTGACTTATACAGCAATTCATTGGTATGAAGATCAGGCATTTGCTGATATGAGTGAAGATTTTTTTTTTGGAGCACTTTATTATACAAAAACCATTGCAGTCTGTTCCAAGTCAAGGCATTTTTGAGCGAGCCGAAACAAAATGACGGCTAAAAACTCCTGTGAGGTGACAGTGGGCTGACCTAGATGGTGTGTCGCCATCTTGGCAAGGCTTTTTTTGATTTTTTTTGACGAGCACCCCCTTAATTATCTTCAAAAGGGGTGTTAAATTTACCCAACTATCCAGTTTTCTTTAATACACTCCCTTGTGGTTCCCTTCGTATGCATTCAAAATTTTGGGTGGCTGGTTTCAGGGTTTTTGGGGTTATGGGGAGATGTGGGGGAGTGGGGGAAAGAAAGAGCAGTAGGAGAGTTTGGGAGGAGTGGAGAAACAAAGAGGAGTGAGTTTGAGATCAGGGGTGTGTTCCATTTTATCAATCAGCTTGCTGTCGCTCGTCAAGCCGGACGTTGCTTATCAACCGTTTGGTTGGAGCACTTGCTTGAGTGCTTAAAGCCACTTTGATCAAAATCATTTATTCAGGTTATGTTGAAATCATTTTATTTCATTTTTGCTCCTGCTTGCACAAACACCTGAGGGATAATCAGAACGACACATAGATGGAGATACAAAAGATCTGCACTGTTGTCTGTGACTTAGCACTGTATTCTGCTTTGGATTTAGAGACGCCATGTTCCTTTGAAGTCCTCCAAGAGCCAGGGGTCATTAAATTGTTTGAAATGACCAAGTGTCTGGGTGGTATTTCTGAATGGACCTCCATTTGAGGTATTCAAAACTCCATCTTAAGGTTCCCCATTGGTGGACTGGAGTGCTAGAGGTTGATAAATATTGTAATGTGGTATCGCTATCCACAGGCCAAAATGAAAGGCCGAAAACCCAGACTGTATAATTTAATTTTCAGGGTGCATGCGGCCATATATGGTAACATATGAAAGGATTTGAAGAGGACTATATTCATTTCCAAGCTCATTAGTTTAATATTGTTACGTTTGTGGGGGGTAGTGATTACCTTAGTTCAGGTAGAGTGTGCAGATTAGTGTGCTCCGACTGTCGTGAAGCAGAAGAAACCCATGTAATAAGTAGGGGTCTGGTAGACCGTGTGTCGTGGAAGAGCGTATCTTCGTCCCCATTAGATGGGTGGGGCTTGTTAATTAGCAAGGGATTATGGGAAATTGATTTCCTGTTTGTAATTGCCTCTGTAATTTATTCCTCTGTTCCTTATGACACCGCACTAGACACCTAGCCAGAAATCGGCCATTAAACACAGTAATTAAAAACCCAACCGGAAATCAGGCGTCAAACAATACCGCTGGCACTGCAGCTGCTACATCAGCACAGGACAGGCAGGGCCATGAGCCACACCCCGAAGTGCAGTGATTGGTCCGAGGTTTGATTGGCACAAGCACTGGTAAGATGGAACTCGCTGATAGGGTCGGACACCAGGACGTGTTAAGATGACGTCAGAGCCCGGACGATAAAATAATGCTCTGGCCGACATTTTCTCCTCTTGAGCCTTCTCGTTTTGGAACTGTTGGTGAACGGTCACTATTGCTCTTTTCCCTTCTCGTTGTGGATCTTATCATAAACGGTCGTGTGCTGACACCTTCTCGGGCCTTCTGATTCTGGATCCGATAGCGAACGGTCGCATTTTGATCTCTCTCAGCATCGACGTCTTCTTGCCCAGTCTGATTTTGGACACCATCGCGAACGGCCGTGTTAGGACATCTTGCTAGTGGTCATGAGGAGGAAGAGCGACGGGCCAGGAACTGTGGTTTTCGATGAAGAGATCGTGAGGATAGGCATGGCTGGAAGAGTGAGCTGCACGCCTGCCCATTCGCTTCACGCGGGCGGCCTACTTCGCGCCAATGAGCGCGTTTTGCGCACAAAGACGCCAAGGCCTCAGACAATCTTGACGATCCCTGACGAGACACCCCAGCCGACCAGAGCTAAGTGCATGCAGACACATATTTATTTCCAGCTATTTTATCCTTTGTCTGTATTCGGGTCTGTTTGGGAGCACTCCAATTTAGGAAATTATTGGTATTTGACCGTGTTTTATTTTGTTACCGGCATTTCTTAATAAAGCCAGCAATTTCTTGTACATTTTAAACTCGTCTCCGTTTGAGCTGATTTATTACAGGTTTGAGGACTGTCGGTGGGATCCGTGAAGGTAAGCACTCTTCGGTCTCTTCCTTCCCGTGCGTATAACGAATACCATCACATTGAATTGAATGCCTCGGAGTGTTAAGCTCGTTTGCTCCTCCGTGTCACCCTGCGGTGTTCACCACACAGGGTAGTCACTCCGTCACACGACAATATCTACTAAAATGTCTTGTCTGGAGAAGGATATATTTTTCAATATTTAGTGTCATTTTCCGCAGTGTCTATTAAATCACCCTATTTAGCACATTACGTATTAGTTCTTCGTACCTGTTGTTTGTGTCCTTTATGACATCCTTAAAAACAGTACATTTCCTGTTTGGAATAATTTTCAATTTTGTTTTACTGCCAGACAAGCAGACAGAGTAAAAATATTATCTCACTCCTCTCCGTGCATGTGCGATCGGGACAAAATCAGAGCCAAAGTAGTGTAAAACGAAACGTGGGGTTATAAGGACAAAATTATTCTCTGAAGGATCCAGATTTCAGGATCTTTAAAAAAAAAAGCCTGTTGTGGCCTACTTTCCTGCAGATTTAAACTCGCATTTTGCACCTCATCAGAATGATACCAAATGGGAGGAAAAGCATACAGATGGGTGGAGGGTTGTTAGGAAAGACTAATGCGTATTTTCCATCATTTCGAAAATAATTAAATCAGAATTTGAGGTTATCTTCCTCTTCATCAGATGACACAATGTAGAGCATGCAGTTGCTCATCGACGTCTGCTTCAACGCTGTCAATCCTGATGTCTGCATAAAGGTGTCTGTCTACCTTTAAACCATACAATTTGTAAGTGGTTGTTCACTCCCAATTGCTCTCCGGTCCAAATTCTACCGGTTGTACCATTCTTGCATTTTCCCATGTATGTGCCACAAAATTAGACACGTTCAGATTCTGCGGCAAAATACCATATATAATGTACATCTTGCACGAGTTGTCCAGCCAGTCCGGTTATGTTGATTATTCCCTCCATCAGCGAAGGCGCAAAAGGTTATGTTCTCACCCCTATCGGTTAAGTCTGTTGTCTGTGAGCGGGATATCTCAAAAGGTTATGGACGGATTAGGACGAAATTTGGTGGATGAGTTGGTTAGGTGACAACAACAAGCCGATTCGATTTTGGTTCAGGTCCGGATCAAGATCTGGCCGATTAGTGGGATACAAAACGTGAACTGGTCAGCCTGGTGGAGGTGTGCTCTCCACCGTGCTCTCCATTCTCGTTACCTCCACCACCAAAGGTGGATGGATGGAGGTTATGTTTTCACCCCTGTCTGTTTGTCCGTTTGTGAACAAAATATCTAAAGAAGTTGTGGACGGATTCGGACAAAATTGGCAGAGATGTAGCGTGTGTGACAATGATGAAATGATTAGATTTTGGTGAAGATCCGGATCCGGATCCGGCTACTATAATTTTAAAAGTGATTCTTCACCATTGGGAGATAGGGTCAAAATCGATACATAGTATGATATCTCAAAAAGTTATGGACAGATTTGGACGAAACTTGGTGGAGAGGTTGGGTGTCTGACAAGGAAGAATCTATTCGATTTTGGTGAACATCTGAATATGGATTCGGATATGAGAATTATTTAATTTTTAAAGTGACTTTGTAGCGGTTACCGCTGGATGCACACAATCGCCTTGCACCGGCCAGAACACGGCCAGACGCGCCTCTCCCGGGCATGCCCGGACTCACTGTTCCCGGGCACGCCCCAACCTCCCGGGCACGCCCGGTCTCGTCTTTCCCGGGCATGCCCGCTCTCGCCTTTCCAGGGCTCGCCCAGAGCGTCCGGGCATGCCCGCTATCGCCTTTCCAGGGCTCGCCCAGAGCGTCCGGGCATGCCCGCTATCGCCTTTCCAGGGCTCGCCCAGAGCGTCCGGGCATGCCCACTATCGCCTTTCCAGGGCTCGCCCAGAGCGTCCGGGCATGCCCGCTCTCGCCTTTCCAGTGCTCGTCCAGAGCGCCCGGGCACGCCCAGCCTCGACTTGCCAGGCCGCAGCCAAACACGCCCGGGCAGGTCCAGACTCGCCTTTCCAAGGCTCGCCCTTGACACCCGGGCATGCCCGGTATAGCTTTTGCCGGGCAAACTTCCCGACATAAATGTGTATATATATTGCTGCCCGATAAACGGGCTTTTGTCAGAATACCTGAGCTGTTTTGTTTCAATAAAGCAACTCGGACGAATTCCGTCTTTGGTCGCGTCAATTCTTTCGACTCGCGTTGGAGCGCAGCTCCGTCACTGGTGACCTACCGACATGGACACGGCAGTGACTCTTAAACTGCCTACCTTCTGGGAGGCTCATGCGGTTGTTTGGTTCGCCCAGGCGGACTCCCAGTTAGGCCTGCGAGGCATCACCGCGGACGACACCCGCTTCCACCACGTCGTGGCAGCGCTCGGTTCCGCCACCGCGGCCCGCGCCCTGAGCCTCCTCGAGCACCCGCCGGCTGCCGACAAGTATGACGCGCTGAAGACGCTCCTCCTCGACGCTTTCGCCCTCTCACCGGCGGCACGCGCACGGCGCCTGCTCGACCTGCCCGAGCTCGGTGACACGCGCCCGTCCGAGCGCATGGACTATATGCTCTCGTTGCTTGGTGAGCACTCTCCGGATTTTCTGTTCCGCGAGTTGTTCCTTCGCCAGCTGCCTCACCCGGTACGCCTCGCCCTGGCTGGCACGTCGATCACCGATCCCCGCGCCCTCGCCAGGGAAGCCGATAAGATCTCCTCGGCGGGCCAACACATCGGCGCGGCTACCTGGAGCCTGCTGCCATCCGAGGCGACGCCCACGACGCCCGAGCGCCCTGCGCGGTTGGAGGCCGAACTGCCGGTGAAACTGGCGGCCGCCACGCCGCACCGACCGCTTCCGACACGACGGCCGGGGCCTCCACCTGACCAGGCGTGGTGTTATTACCACGCCAGGTTCGGACACAAGGCTCGGACGTGCCGACCCCCGTGCACTTTCGGCAAGTCGGGAAACGGCCGGGCCGGCGTTCATTACCAGCCATGAGCGCCGGCCACTCGGGCAACTTGCTTTTTATTCGGGACAAAGCGTCCGGGCGGCGTTTCCTTTGTGACACCGGCGCCCAACTGAGCGTCATACCCGCCTCCGAGCAGGAGAGGCGGGACGCCGTTTGCGGCCCCTCTTTGGTCGCTGCTAATGGCTCGGCCATACGCACTTTCGGCCCGCGCAACGTTACCCTCTGCTTCGGCAGCCAGCGCTTTCAGTGGACCTTTGTGACCGCCTGCGTCCCCATGGCTTTGCTGGGCGCCGACTTCCTCTGCGCGCACGGGCTGCTGGTCGACGTCAAACGTCGTCGCCTTGTCAACGCCGAGACCTTCAGCTCCCTGGCGTGCACGATGAGCAGCTCCGCGCCGACCGAACTGGCGTGCGCCCTCCCGACGGCGAACGAGAATTCCCAGCCCTCACACGGCCGACGTTTTCGGCCGTCGCAGTGCGGCATGGGATCGAGCACCACATACCCACTACGGGCCCGCCGGTCTACGCCAGGGCCCGCCGCCTCGACCCGGCCAAGCTCGCCATGGCAAAGGCCGAGTTCGACGCGTTGGAGCACCTCGGCATCGTGCGGCGCTCCAATAGCGCGTGGGCCTCACCACTGCACATCGTGCCAAAGCCGGGGGGCGGATGGCGCCCGTGTGGCGACTACCGCCACCTCAACGACGCTACCACCCCCGACAGGTACCCGATACCGCACATCCAGGACTTTTCCGCCCGTTTGGCGGGACGAGTCATATTTTCCAAAATTGACCTGATACGGGGATACCACCAGGTACCTGTCCGTGCGGCCGACGTCCTGAAGACGGCCGTCATCATGCCGTTCGGCCTGTTCGAATTTTTGAGGATGCTGTTTGGCCTCAAGAACGCGGCCCAGGCGTTCCAGCGCTTAATGGACGGCGTGCTGCGCGACCTGCCATTTCTTTTCGTCTATCTGGACGACATCCTCGTCGCCAGCACGTCCCGCGCTGAGCATCTCCTCCACCTCCGAACACTGTTCGGTCGCCTCAGCGAGCACGGCTTAATTGTCAACCCGGCCAAATGCCACTTCGGCATGACGACCGTTGACTTTTTGGGCCACCGCATCACCAAGACCGGGGCCGTGCCGCTGCCGACCAAGGTCGAGGCCATCACCACGTTCCCGCGTCCCCGTTCCATCAAGGCCCTACAAGAGTTCCTCGGCATGGTGAATTTTTATCACCGATTCGTGCCCCGCGCTGCTCAGCTCATGCGGCCCCTTTACGAGGCCCTCCGGGGCAAGCCGGCCAAGCATGACATCGTTTGGTCCGCGGCCATGGACGCGGCCTTCGCGAGCGCAAAACGGGCCCCCGCCGACGCAACGCTGCTGGCTCACCCGGTGCTCAACGCGCCCATCGCCCTCACTACGGACGCCTCCAACTACGCGGTGGGCGCCGTCCATGAACAATGGGTGGACGGGGTTTGGCAGCCACTCACTTTTTTCAGCCGGCAGCTCCGGCCGAACGAGTTAAAATACAGCACGTTCGACCGCGAGCTGCTCGGTCTATTCCTGGCCGTTCGCCATTTCCGACACCTCCTGGAGGGCCGCCCGTTCACGGCTTTCGTCGACCACAAGCCGTTGGTCTACGCAATGGCCAAAGTCATGGAGCCGTGGTCGGCCCGCCAGCAGCGCCACCTCTCCGCCGTGTCGGAATTCACCACGGACATCCGGCACGTCGCCGGCAAAGACAACGCTGTGGCCGACTGTCTTTCTCGGGCCAGCGCGAACGCGGTCCACCTCGGCGTGGACTTCGCCCTCATGGCGGCCGACCAGACCACCGACAACTCGGTGCAGGCCCTCCGGGCGGCGGACACGGGCCTCCGCCTGGCCGACATCCCCTTCGCGGGCACCGTCCTGCTCTGCGATGTCTCCCAGGGCCAGCCTCGCCCCATCGTGCCCGTTTCCTGGCAGCGCCGCATCTTCGCCTCCATCCACGGCCTTTCTCACCCGGGCCGGAAAGCTTCTCAGAAGCTGGTGTCGGCGCGTTTCGTCTGGCACGGCCTTCGACAGAACGTCCACGACTGGGCCAACGCCTGCACGGCCTGCCAGCGGGCCAAGGTCCACCTCCACACCCAGGCCCCGCTGGCACCTTTCACCGTGCCTGTGCGGCGTTTCGACCACGTCCACGTGGACCTGGTGGGTCCCCTGCCCCCATCGCGGGGGTTCACCCACCTGCTCACCATGGTGGACAGGACCACCAGGTGGCCGGAGGCCGTGCCCCTCACCTCCACCATCACCGCCGACGTGGCGCAGGCGTTCATCGCCACCTGGGTCATGCGCTTCGGCGCACCGGCGGACATCTCGTCCGACTGTGGCCCACAGTTCACGTCCGAACTTTGGGGCGCGGTCGCCCGCTCATTGGGGGTCACGCTGCACCGCACCACAGCCTACCACCCCCAAGCCAACGGGTTGTGCGAGTGGTTTCACCGCTCCATGAAGGCCGCACTCATGGCCGGCCTTCAGGAAGACGGTTGGACTGACCGGCTGCCGTGGGTCCTTTTGGGCCTCCGCACGGCCCCCAAGGAGGACCTCCGGGCATCCGCCGCCGAGCTCGTCTATGGCCAGCCGCTCCGCGTCCCGGGCAAGTTCGTGCCCGACGCTACCAGTCCCTGGTCCGCCGCACACCAGCGCTCGGACCTCCAGGAGGCCGCCCGCCGATTTGCCCCCGTGCCAACGTCCCGCCACGGTGGCCCCCAGTCCTACATCCCCCCGGCGCTTCGCACAGCGGAGTACGTCTTTGTGCGTCTTGACGCGCACCGGGGGCCACTCCGGCCGCCGTACGACGGGCCCTTCCGGGTCCTGCGATGGGGCGACAAGTCCTTTGTCGTCGACGTTGGCGGCCGGTCGGACCGGATCTCTGTGGACCGCCTCAAACCGGCGCACATGGACGTCGACCGACCACCACGGTTGGCCCTTCCTCCGCGGCGAGGCCGCCCCCCGTCCACAGTTCCCCCCGCTCGACCACCCACCACCACGTCGGACCCCTCCCCACGACCCTCCAGGGGTCGCTTCGGCCGGGTCATCCGGACCCCCCTTAAATTGACCCTGCCGGTGCAGGTCGATTCTGGAGGGGCGTGTGTAGCGGTTACCGCTGGATGCACACAATCGCCTTGCACCGGCCAGAACACGGCCAGACGCGCCTCTCCCGGGCATGCCCGGACTCACTGTTCCCGGGCACGCCCGAACCTCCCGGGCACGCCCGGTCTCGTCTTTCCCGGGCTCGCCCAGAGCGTCCGGGCATGCCCGCTATCGCCTTTCCAGGGCTCGCCCAGAGCGTCCGGGCATGCCCGCTATCGCCTTTCCAGGGCTCGCCCAGAGTGTCCGGGCATGCCCGCTATCGCCTTTCCAGGGCTCGCACAGAGCGTCCGGGCATGCCCGCTCTCGCCTTTCCAGTGCTCGTCCAGAGCGCCCGGGCACGCCCAGCCTCGACTTGCCAGGCCGCAGCCAAACACGCCCGGACAGGTCCAGACTCGCCTTTCCAAGGCTCGCCCTTGACACCCGGGCATGCCCGGTATAGCTTTTGCCGGGCAAACTTCCCGACATAAATGTGTATATATATTGCTGCCCGATAAACGGGCTTTTGTCAGAATACCTGAGCTGTTTTGTTTCAATAAAGCAACTCGGACGAATTCCGTCTTTGGTCGCGTCAATTCTTTCGACTCGCGTTGGAGCGCAGCTCCTTCAACTTCACCATTGAGAGATAGGACCAAACATGATACGTAGCAGGATATCTCAAAAGGTTGTGGACGGATTTGGACGAAATTTCGCGGAGAGGTATCATGTGTGACAAGGACGACATGATTAGATTTTGGTGAAGATCCGGATGCGGATCCGGCTACTAGAATTTTGAAATTGATTCTTCACCATTGGGAGATCAGACTAAAACTAACATATAGCAGGATATCTCAAAAAGTTATTAATGGATTGAACGAAACTTGTTGGACAGGTTGTGTGTGTGACAAGGACGAATCGATTCCATTTTGATGAAGATCCGGATCCAGAGAGTAGAATTTTTAAAGCGATTCTTCACCATTGAGTGATATTGGCCAACCAGGTGGAGGTATGCTCTCTACTGAGTGCCGTTCTAGTTTGTCATGTGTTCGTTGGGCTGAGTCCTATATCTACTCACAAAGATGCCTCCACATGTTCTGCCAGGTGCAGCAGGAGAATGGAAATGTCAATGTCATTGCAACGGAAAAGCAGGTGTGGTCATTCTTGTGTTTGTTGTGCAACATTGTTGGCATGGAAGATTATGATAGGACTGAAGCATATTTGTCAGAAGCCTCTACCCATTTGTGAGGAAATTCATCAATGTTGTCTTGAATGAAGATATGACCGCAGCACACGATATAAATCACTTGGTCGGTGCTGGGATGGTCCAGTGATTGTACACACCACATGAGTTGAGTTTGTTCCTGTGCTTTCACAGAAGGTCCATCAACATATGTGTCACACAAAATGTGCACGACTGCTTCATGAAAACAAGCTTGTTGAAGGATCGACTTGGTAATGCCATCCTGCAGGAAGCTTAGGGATGGTATGCAAAAAAAAGATGGCATCAATATTGAGTGGTCTTTCAACAACTGCGTTCGCTCAAGTCTTCTCCTGAGTCCAGACTTATCCGTTTTGTTCACTGAGCCATTTCGACTATGGACAAGAGAGTGGAACTGTGGTTAATGGATCTAATACAAATTATTTTTGTTGGTTTTCTGCTGTTTTGAACCACAGGTGTTCATTTCGTGTGGTTTTTTTTTTGATAACTTGCATCAGATCCAGTCTGTTGTCGTCTGTGGTTTGTGCCTCAACAGTTGTTTGGTTCTGATAACATATTCCAACTGTATCGTGCAGCGTGTCTTTGCCAGATGGCAAACCAGGGATGCCAGGGATTATCTCTGTCAAACCATCATAGTTATTTCAAGCCAGGGATGTTGACAGAGCAGGCCGAGGAGTCCATCAGGTGTTGTTTTGAATGAGTTCGACAAGTAAGCTTATTTTCCATCTACTCTACAGTGTTATAGCTTACGGAATGTCCAAAACGATTCAATACGTCGATAACTTTCCGGATGCCAGTTAAAGTCTCCATGCGTGGATCCATGCCAGGATGCATTGGATGGTTCCAACTTCCCTTTGGAGTCCATCAAATACACTGAGTCTCTCGAATAAATTGATCACAGCATTTGATGGAGGCTTTGCTTGCCTTTTCTGGAAGTCTTCCAAGGTCATTGAGTTGGGAATACAATTTGGGAATACTTGATCAAATCTAGAATAGGTCTCCGTAGAGAGCGTGCTGCCCCTTTGGCAGCGAATTCCTCGGAAGGGCCGCAGTACGCACACATCTTCAGGACTTTTTCTTTTGAGCATTTGCTCTCAAAAAGCACCAGTCCTTGTTAGCTCACCTGGAACGAAGTTCAGGTGAGCTTCTGCAATGGCGCGTTGTCAGTCCGTCAGTCCGTAAACACTTGAAACTTTTTCTCTGAAACCGCTGAAGGGATTGTGACAAAACTTGGCACAAATGATATTTGTTGTGTTGTGACTAAAGTTTGTTCACGGCATAAAAAATCGGGGTCTAAGGGGGTCTATCGGGGGTCAAAGTGGATTCACGTTTGATCCCCCAAAATAGGAATTTGCTTTTTCCTGTGAAACTACACACAATATTTCGATGAAACTTGACCAGAACCTTCATCACACGTGATGTACCAATGTTTGTTCAAGGCATTAGAAAAATTTGGGTCTTAGGAGGTATACGGGGTTCGGGGAGGGGGGGATGTTGCCCCCCAAAATAGGCTTTTTTTTTGTTTGTTTGTTTAAAGTGTAAGTATGATTCGACCTGCTGCCCTGTCTTTAGCAACCATTGAAATTGGTTTAAAATACCTTTAGTCGAGGCATTATGCTGTTTATCCTACCAGGTGAGCACCAGGTGCATTCCCCCTATGTTTATTTTTACTGTGCTTGTCCGTTGCTTCTAACACATCAAAGTATTCAATGATCTTTTCTCCTAGAAATCACGCTGATGGCTGCCGTGTGGACAAGTCATGTTGAACAGCCATCTTGTCAATGTCAGCACAGTAACGCCGATGCGGAGATGTTTAAAACTTCCGACGATTGTTATCGATTGTTATCGATTGTTATCGATCACTCAAACCTGAATGAGGGCAATGAGGGATTTGAATGCATTGTCACATGCTATTTGTGATTCCTCTTCGTCCTGGGTGGCATTGGCAGCTGCACAGGCCTTACCAGAATAGTCCCTTTTACACTCGTGAAGGTATTTGACCTATTTTAAATGGAAGCGCGTGCCACCGATCTTAGCAAGTACCACACTGTCATTCAGTTGTTGTGCTGCTTCCTTTACATTGAATTCAGGTTTGTTATGTGATCCTAAAGGAAGTTATTTTCCTTTCTTATTTTTCCTTGATTTGTTGCAAAACAAGCACAAAAAGTTTTAATTAAAACAAAAGCCGCGTCGATGTTACACAATGCCTAGATGCAGCTGTGCCTATAACGTCGATGTTATAGGCACAAGACATTCCTATTGATTCGATTACTTGATGTTATTTTTGTGCAAAGTGAAAATATATCTCAGCAATTTCCCGTGTGTGGCGACGAATTTTTAATATATCTCGGCATTTTCCCGTCTGTTATTTCAGGCGGTGTATGACTGACCATGCCGCGATTTAAAATATATATATCTCGGCAATTTCCCGTGTGTGGCGACACGTGAACGAAGCTATGCTCCTCTCTCCACATTATTGTGACGACGTATAAATTAAATATTTCATCGTGACGATTGTCATCAAATGGACCAATTTTTAATATATCTCGGCATTTTCCCGTCTGTTATTTCGGGCGGTGTATGACTGACCATGCCGCGATTTAAACAAAATATATATATCTCGGCATTTTCCCGTCTCTTATTTCGGGCGGTGTATGACTGACCATGCCGCGATTAAAAAAAAAAAAATCTCAATGGACTTGAAGTTACAGGCTTTTGAGAATTCATTTCGTTCTATAAAGGGCAACTTTCATCGGATTTTCTTCCCGTTTTTTTTCAACCGAGTCTAAAACTATGTTAGCGACTGTGAAAAATGAAATGATATATCGAATTTGATTTGAAATAAAACTGTGTGAGAGAGCAAGACACCACGGGCCTACAAAACAGGCCTCAAAGCTATGCGAGTTAATAAAATGGTGGATATTTGTTTATATGAAGCCTCGCCCACAATGGGTGGAGCTATGGTTCCCAGAATGGGTGGAGCTTTGAGGTTTTGTCTTCTCTGCAAGAACAACAAGAACAAGAAGAAGAACAAGAAGAAGAAGAAGAACAAGAACAACAGCAGAGGGCACTATGACCAGCGTCTGCGACACGGCTAAAAATAATACATCTAATGTAGAGAGTGGACAAGTGGTACTTGTTGCACACAGTGGGGCCTAGTTCGAAGAAATGCATGTTGAGCACCTGATTCTTCAGAACATTGTTGCTTATCCATATCCTGGACTCCAGCAAGTGCAGTGAAGTTACTATAGCAGCCGCGGTGGTAACCATTATGTTCACCGAGAGCACTGGTGGCTTTACACACACCGTCCAGTACTTTGAGCACCTGGCCTGTGCTTATTCTAAGTGTGCTTTAGAAGCTGCTTTGACTTTGGTCTAAGTTTCTTTGATGAAATCTTTAAAAGCCTCAACTTGCAAGTCGGGACCAATGTGAATGAGACACGTAATCTTAGACATCCTGTGTTGATCTACCTTCAGATAAATTTCACAATATTAGAATTAAACCATAAATTGATATTTATTGAACATATTTTCACCAAGATAATTTAAAAAGAACAGAAAGCTATTATTTATTGCAAACCGTGGTGCTTGTCCGTGCGTTCGTCTGTCTCCCGTTTACGGCGGCCCCTTCCCACGCTGCATTTGAAAAGCTCAACATTCACTTTTGAAATGACAGGAGAATGGGCATGAATAATGTTGATGCCAAATTTTATTTTGTAAGCAGAATATTTTGCCCTCTTGTGAAACTAATCCAACTCTGCCGCCCGATTTTTCCACCACCATTTCACAGTGGGTAGTAGGGTTTTGGACTTGAGTGAAGCCAAGAGTGCATAATTAACCTTTTCAAGTCCAATAAATAATTTAAATTGATAGATTAACTTAAACTTTTACCGCCACTGGGGACTGGTACTTTTGTTTGTATTTTATAATACTAGCAGAATACCCACTCCGCGGGAAATCCTGTTCCATGCATGTAACATGTTCTTCTGACACACCTTTATTTAAACGGTGTATAGGCAACTGACAGCTGCCTCAATCGCTCCCGGGGGAAAAAAAAACCAAGATGCATGAAGAAAAAACATGCTGACTGCTTATAATTCAAAACACCTCACTGAACTGGAAAACGTGGGGAAATTGGAATCTCCTGCGATGAAGCTAACTCCGAGGGCCTTTCACTGACTCACCGCAGGCAGGTTGGTGGTCTTTCTGTCTTCTACCGACTCCTCTCCGGCCTTGCTCCCCCAGCTCTCTCTGTGCTCTGTCCCCCAAATATTCCGACAGGTCGCACAAGATCTGCCAGCAACCCTCTTATGGTTAAACTGCCAAAATCTAGGATCTCTGCTCACCTTTACTCTTTCATTCCTCTTTTCTCCCATCTCTGGACCAAACTCCCCCACTCCCTTCAATCCCACTCCTTCCTCCATGTCTTTAAAACAGCTGTTCACCACCATGTCTTATCTTCCCCCATCCAAAACCTTGATCTTTTCTACCCCCGCTAATTCACCCCAGATACACTTTTTTGAAATACCGACTTCTTTCCTGGAAGTCCTTGCAGCGTCCATATGTTTTATACCTCTCCCACCTCCCCCTAAGCCCTCTCCCTCCCACAGTTCTCTCGATGTCCCTCCTCTCAAATGTTGTGTTTGTGTCCTTCCCCCTCTCTCCCCATCTTGTCTACCGCTCCCCTTATTTTGTGTTTTATGTGTCGGTTTGACTTTTTGTGTGATTAATGTTAGCTCTTTCACGAGCCTCGATCTTGTATACAAAAAAAAATTAAAAAATATATACAGTATATATACTGTACACACGGAAAAGGGTGGGACTTCTAATATCCTCTCCTACCTGGGGGCGGCACTACACGATACACATTTACATGTAGAATTTACCTATTTTGGGGCGGAACCCTCCCCACCCCTCTCACCCCATGTACCTCCTCAGACCCCAATTTTCCAATGCCTTGAACAAACATTGGTACATCACGGATGATGAAGGTTGTGGTGACGTTTCGTCAAAATTGTGCGTGTAGGTTCTGAGAAAAAAGCAAATACCTATTTTGGGGGGAGAGCCCCCACATTGACCACATTAGACCCCCATCTATCTATAATTCCAGTAATCTCTGTACGTTTGTACGTCTGTACGTTTGTTTGTCTGTGACCGCTGTTTCTCGACAACCACGGGTCCGATATACTTTTAACTTGCCAGGTATATTGCTGGGGACCCGAGGATGTGCCTTTTCAAGGTTTCATATTAATCGGACAATTACTTACCGAGCTATGTCCAAAAAACGATTCAACCAATCAGAGAGCAGCGAACGATCGCGTGTGCCGAACGTGGAGGACACACTCTGCCTCGGATGGCACATTTGAGAGCGTATTCATTTATTTCACGTTTGCAAACTATGTTGGCGTTAAACTATGTTTTAAAACTAATAAAACCGAATTTGCGATTCATTCGCTTTCCTGCGCGTTTGTGCACGCGATGGCGATTTCTTTACCAAACTCCGGAAGCCGTTCGCTTTGGACCAAACCATTGCATGTAAATAGAGGGGGGGGGATTGTCACCGTACTCGCAAGCCGTTCGCTTTGGACCAAACCATTTCATGTAAATAGAGGGGGGGGATATAATTTTAGATATAGATATAGTACGGGCATGCCCTAGTCTATCTATAATTCCAGTAATCTCTGTGTGTTTGTTTGTTTGTCTGTGACCGCTGTTTCTCGACAACCACGGGTCCGATATACTTTAAACTTGCCAGGTATATTGCTGGGGACCCGAGGATGTGCCTTTTCAAGGTTTCATATTAATCGGACAATTACTTACCGAGCTATGTCCAAAAAACGATTCAACCAATCAGAGAGCAGCGAGCTATCGCGTGTGCCGAACGTGGCGAACACACTCTGCCTCGGATGGCACATTTGAGAGCGTATTCATTTATTTCCCGTCGGCAAACTATGTTGGCGCTATGTTGGCGTTAAACGATGTTTTAAAACTAATTAAAACCCCGGGGGGATTGTCACTGTACTCGCAAGCCGTTCGCCGTTCGCTTTGGCGTTGCGAATGGACCAAAACATTTCATGAACCAAACCATTTCATGTAAAGCGTTCGCCGTTCGCTTTGGCGTTGCGAATGGACCAAAACATTTCATGGACCAAACCATTTCATGTAAATAGAGGGGGGGATATAATTTTAGATATAGATATAGTACGGGCATGCCCTAGTATTTTAAATGCCAGGAACAAACTTTGGTACAACGCAGGTGATTAAGGTTGTGGTCAAATTTCATCGGAATTGCATGTGTAGTTTCAGAGAAAAAAGCAAATACCGTTTTGGGGGAGGGAGGGGGGGGGGGAGACTCCCCCCGTAGACCCCTAAAGGGGCATATTTTTTTTAATGCCGTGAACAAACTTTGGTACATCACGGGTGGTGAAGGTTGTGGTCAGGTTTAAAGACCTCTGACTCTTGCTCAGTTGCTCTATTACATTGAACTCCATGCAACGCACAAGGAATTTCCATAGACCCACCCTGCCTGCGCAACGGTTGCCAACCTATGGTAGTTTCTCCGTTTAATGCCTTTTTTAAAATCCTCACCATCAAAGCAAGGAAGCAGCACGTACAGTTTTAAAATCTTTGGCAGGACTCGGCTGCAGTTGGAACCTTCGATCTCCCAGACTTGGAGTGGACCCTCGACAAATGACAAGACCAAAGTCTTTCGCGAAGAGTAGGCGCGTTTTCGCCGGCACCCTGAACAAAGTACAAATTCCTGCTTGAATATCCAGGGGGCGTGGATAAGCAGCACAGCCATGCTCATCAGAGATGATGCAACTAACAGGGTGAACTTTAGAGTTGAATCCCAGTCCAATATATACATTCTCAAACGCCCAACGCACTTGCTCGACGTTCTCTGCACGCATGATGAAATGCGCAGAGATTTATAAAAAGAAATCCGAGGAAAGAGGAAAGAGAAAGCCATCCGGCCCATCATGCCCGCACACTTCCTCCAAAACCCCAATTTGAATATTCATAAGTGGGCCGCACGTGACGCTCGCCCCACGAGGAAGCTACTCCCACAAGGAATGAAGCCCCTCCCACAACGCTTGTGAACCGCGAAGCCCCTCCCACAACGCTTGTGAACCGCGAATCCCCGCCCACAACGCTTGTGAACCGCGAAGGCCCGCCCACAACGCTTGTGAGCCGCGAAGCCCCACCCACAACGCTTGTGAACCGCGAAGCCCCGCCCACAACGCTTGTGAGCCGAGAAGCCCCTCCCACAACGCTTGTGAAGCGCGAAGCCGCTTATTTTGGGCGCGCGTGCTGGGACGAAGTATGGCCGAGCCTCGTTCCATAGAAATCCGGACGCGCTCGGTGGAGCAAACGCTTTCCCGGCTCGTGTCACAGGTAAAGTGGAAACGGCGAACATTAACAACAAAATCGATTACCTGTACTGCACGGTGTACCTGGGCCGGGGCTCGGGACGCGCATCCTGGGACCTTCTTAAAGGCATCGATTGGTATTTGGTCCAGCACCTGGGACTCTCACACCTGTCCAGTCCCCGCAAGGGTTACAGGGAAATGTTTTTCGTGTTTGGTCCCACGAGCATCAATTCGGTCCAAGAATCCTTTTAAGACTAAATACATCAAGTTGATGTTTGAGAAAGTGTTTTTGTTTAATGTTGTTTGTGGATTTGTCCGAACACGCTAGTTTGAACGGACGGTCTCCAAGAACGGACCCCTAAACATGCTAGTTTGAACGGACGGGCTCCAAGAACGGACCCCTAAACATGCTGGTTTGAACGGACGGGCTCCAAGAACGGACCCCTAAACATGCTGGTTTGAACGGACGGGCTCCAAGAACGGACCCCTAAACATGCTGGTTTGAACGGACGGGCTCCAAGAACGGACCCCTAAACATGCTAGTTTGAACGGACGGGCTCCAAGAACGGACCCCTAAACATGCTGGTTTGAACGGACGGGCTCCAAGAACGGACCCCGAAACACGCTAGTTTGAACGGACGGTCTCCAAGAACGGACCCCTAAACATGCTCGTTTGAACGGACAGTCTCCAAGAACGGACCCATAAACATGCTAGTGAAGCACGCGGTGCTAAGCGCGCGACTTGCTACCAAGGAGGAAGCGGACAACGCGGTAAGTTTATAGTTCTTTATTCCAAAGAGGTCACTGTAGCACTGGCGCGCTCCGGGCTGCGCACCCGGTGTATATCCTGAGGCCACGCCTACCCCTTGGGCGTGGCCGCCGCCCACTTGGTGCGCGGAATGATGTCACCACGCCAGTGGGCTTTCGTGTACGCCACACGCACCCCCCCAGAATTCCCGCGCACCTGGAGGGCCAGTTTGCGGGGCAAACGGATGACCCGGCCGAAGCACCCTCTGGCGACCGGCGGCGTCCGGGGTGCAGGGATGCCAGGTGGGATGCCCCCGGCTGTACCCGGGATGGGTGCCGGACCGGGGGGCGGCATGCCTGCGGTGCTGGGCGGTGCCGGGGGTCCGCCCGCAGGGGGGCGGCCCCGACGCGGGGGCCGAGCCACCGGCGGTGGGTGGTCCACGTCGAGGTGGGCTGGCTTGAGGCGGTCTATGGAGACCCGGTCAGGAGTGCCGCCGATGTCCAGGGTGAAATGTTTCACCCTGGTCTCCAGCACGTGGAAAGGCCCGTCGTACGGGGGCCGCAGTGGTGTCCGGTGGGCGTCGTGCCGGACGAAGACGTACTCCGCGGTGCGAAGCTCCGGGGCGACGTGTGTAGGAGGGTGCCCGTGGTGCGCCGTCGGCACCGGGGCGAACTTCCGGGCGGTCTCCTGCAGCGCAGAACGCTCCTGCGCCGCGGACCAAGGTGCCGTGGGGTCGGAGAGGAACTCGCCCGGCACCCGCAGCGGTTGTCCAAAGACCAACTCCGCCGCGGATGCGCGCAGGTCCTCCTTGGGCGCCGTCCGGAGGCCCAGCAGGACCCAGGGGAGCCTGTTGACCCAGCCGCCGTCGCGGAGGGTGGCCCGGAGCGCGGCCTTCAACGAGCGGTGGAATCGCTCACACAGGCCGTTGGCCTGGGGGTGGTAGGCCGTGGTTCGGTGCAGCTGGACCCCGAGCCCCCGCGCGACTGCGGCCCAGAGCTTTGAGGTGAACTGGGGGCCGCGGTCGGACGAGATGTCTGAGGGGGCGCCTAACCGGGCGACCCAGGTGGCGATGAACGCCTGCGCGACGTTTGCCGCCGTCGTCGCCGCCAAAGGCACGGCCTCCGGCCACCGGGTGGTGCGGTCCACCATGGTAAGGACATGGGTGAAACCCCGCGAGGGGGGCAGAGGTCCCACTAGGTCCACGTGCACGTGGTCGAACCGACGTTCCGGCACCATAAATGGGACCAAGGGGGCCTGGGTGTGCCGGTGCACCTTCGCGCGCTGGCACGCAAGGCACGTCCTGGTCCAACCGCGGACGGCCTTCCGGAGGCCATGCCAGACAAACTTGTCGGCGACCAACCTCTGGGAGGCCTTCGTGCCCGGGTGGGACAGGCCGTGGATGGCGTCAAAAACCTGGCGCTGCCAGCCTGCGGGCACGATGGGGCGAGGCCACCCGAGGGAGACGTCGCAAACGAGGGCCGTGCCCGCACCGTCGAAGGGCACCTCGGTGACGCGGAGGCCCATGACGGCGGTCCGCAAGGCCTGGACCCCGGGGTCGGCGGCCTGGTCCGCCGCCATCCGGGCATAGTCGATGCCAAGGTGGACTGCGTGGGCGATGGCCCGGGAAAGGCAGTCGGCCACCGGGTTGTTCTTTCCCGCGACGTGTCGGATGTCCGTCGTGTACTCGGACATGGCCGCGAGGTGACGCTGTTGCCGGGCCGACCACGGCTTGGCGACCTTGCCCATCGCGAAAACCAGCGGCTTGTGGTCGACGAAGGCCGTGAACGCACGGCCCTCGAGCAGATGGCGGAAGTGCCTGACCGCCAGGTGAAGCCCAAGAAATTCGCAGTCGAAGGTACTGTAACGGCGTTCGGGCGGGCGAAGCTGCCGGCTGAAGAACGCCAGCGGTTGCCAAGCACCACGCACCCATTGCTCGTGCACCACGCCCACCGCGTAGTCCGAGGCGTCGGTGGTGAGGGCGATCGGTGCATCGGGCGCCGGGTGCGCGAACATGGTGGCGTTGGCCAAGGCGAGCTTCGCGCCTGAGAACGCCGCGTCCATCTGCTCGGTCCAGGTAACGTCACCTTTGCCCGGCTTCCCTCGAAGGGCCTCATGTAAGGGGCGCAGGAGCTGGGCGATGCGGGGCAGGAACCGATGGTAAATGTTTACCATGCCCAGGAACTCCTGGAGCCCCTTGATCGTGCGGGGGGCGCGGAAACCCCTTCACCGCCTCCACCTTGGCCGGTAGGGGGACGGCCCCGTGCCTGGTGACGCGGTGCCCCAAAAAGTCTATTTCAGCGACACCGAACCGGCACTTGGCAGGGTTCACGATCAGGCCGTGCTGGCCCAGACGTTCGAAGAGCGTGCGGAGGTGATGAAGGTGCTCTTCGCGGGATGCGCTGGCAACGAGGATGTCGTCCAGGTAGGCATACAAAAACTCCAAGCCGCGCAAGACGCTGTCCATGAGGCGCTGGAACGCCTGAGCCGCATTTTTCAGACCGAAGGGCATCCGAAGAAATTCGAAAAGCCCGAATGGCGTGATGACAGCCGTCTTCGGGATGTCCTCCGGCCTCACAGGGACCTGATGGTAGCCGCGTACGAGGTCCACCTTTGAAAAGAAGGACATCTCCGCCAACCGGGCGGAGAAGTCCTGGATGTGGGGGACGGGGTAGCGGTCGGGGTGGTGGCGTCGTTGAGGTGCCGGTAGTCCCCGCACGGTCGCCAACCCCCGCCGGGCTTGGGCACGATGTGGAGCGGAGACGCCCACGCGCTCTCGGAGCGCCGCACGATGCCGAGCCGCTCCAGCGTAGCGAACTCCGCTTTAGCTATGGCGAGCTTCGTCGGCTCGAGGCGGCGTGCCCGGGCATAGACCGGTGGCCCGGCGGTGGGGATGTGATGTTCCACCCCGTGCTTGACGGTCCCCGCCGAGAAGGTGGGCCGCGTGAGGGCCGGGAAACCCGCGAGGAGGCGGGCGAATTCGTCCGCTGCCGGAAGCGTACAGATGAACCTGGCCGGAACGGACCCGCTCAGCAAGCCGCTCGGCGAGCCGCTCGGTGAGCCGCTCTGTGAGCCGCTCTGTGAGCTGCTCAACGAGGCGGGCAGCGCACACGCGAGCGAGCTGAACGTCTCAGCCTGGACAAGCCTTCTGCGCTTTACATCGACCAGTAATCCATTAGCACATAAGAAGTCCGCGCCGAGCAGTGCCATGGGCACGTCGGCCGTAACGAACGACCAACGGAAAACCTGACCTCCGAACCGCAGGGAGAGACAGCGTTTTCCATACATGCGTATAGACGTACCATTGGCCGCAAGCAATGCGGGACCTCGGCCCGCGGTGTGCTTGTCGGACGTACCGGCAGGAACGACACTCACCTGCGCCCCCGTGTTGCACAGGTAACGGCGCCCGGACAAGGTGTCCGTTATATACAGAAGGCTGTTTGAATTGCCGACACTCACCGTTGCCACCGAGCGCCGGCTCGCCCATTTCCCGACCTGCCGAATGAGCACGGCGGGCGACACTGCCGAGCCTCGTGGCCGAACTTGGCGTGGAAGAAACACCAGGCGGGCAGCTGCGGCATCGGAGGCCGCGGTTTTCTTCGCGGCGGCGGCGGTGGTGGTGGGCGGGGCGTGACGGCGGACATGAGGTGCGGTGCATCGGGGAAAGCCTCGGGAGCCTCGGGAGCCTCGGGAGCGGCAACCGCGCCAAGACTCGCCTGCGTGTCCAAAGCCGCGTAGTATTTGTCGGCCTCAGCAGCGAGCGCACGGGGTTCCGTTAACGCGGAACCAGCCAAAGCGAGGCGGACTCTTGCTGGCAGCTGGCGTCGAAACAACGCCCGGAATAGAGCGTTCGGGGTTTCGTCGCCCATGAGCGCCAGCATATGGTCCATACGGACCGACGGTCGCGTGTCCCCGATCTCGGGGAGGTCCAAGAGGCGATCGGCCCGTGCGTCCACCGTAAGGCCGAACGTGGCGAGGAGGAGACGCTTGACCGCCTCGTACTTGGCAGGTGGATCCCTTAGGACCGATACGACGCGGGTGGCCGTGCCGGGCCCGAGGGCGGCGACCACGTGGCAGTACATGGTCTCGTCCACCGTGATGCCTCGAAGTCGGAACTGGGCTTCCGCCTGCAGGAACCAAACTTCGGCTTGTGACTCCCAGAATTCGGGGAGCTTGATGGAGACCGCGTTGGTAGCCATTGTTGCGGCGGTTTCGGGTAGTCAGCGACGGCTGACTCATCACGTCAGGGTCACCAATGAAGCACGCGGTGCTACGCGCGCGACTTGCTACCAAGGAGGAAGCGGACAACGCGGTAAGTTTATAGTTCTTTATTCCAAAGAGGTCACTGTAGCACTGGCGCGCTCCGGGCTGCGCGCCCGGTGTATATCCTGAGGACACGCCTACCCCTCGGGCGTGGCCGCCGCCCACTTGGTGCGCGGAATGATGTCACCATGCCAGTGGGCTTTCGTGTACGCCACACTGGTTTGAACGGACAGTCTCCAAGAATGGACCCCTAAGCATGCTCGTTTGAACGGACAGTCTCCAAGAACGGACCCCTAAAAACGCTAGTTTGAACGGATGGTCTCCAAGAACGGACCCCTAAACACGCTAGTTTGAACGGACAGTCTCCAAGAACAGACCCCTAAACACGCTAGTTTGAACGGACGGGCTCCAAGAACGGACCCCTAAACATGCTAGTTTGAACGGATGGTCTCCAAGACAGACCCCAAAACATGCTAGTTTGAACGGACGGCCTCCAAGAATGAACCCCTAAACACGCTAGTTTGAACGGACTGTCTCCAAGAACGGACCCCTAAACACGCTAGTTTGAATGGACGGTCTGCAAGATGGACCCCAAAACATGCTAGTTTCAACGGACGGTCTCCAAGAACGGACCCCTAAACACGCTAGTTTGAACGGACGATCTCCAAGAACGGACCCCTAAACAAGCTAGTTTGAACGGATGGTCTCCAAGACGGACCCCAAAACATGCTAGTTTGAACGGACGGTCTCCATGAACAGACCCCTAAACACGCTAGTTTGAACGGACGGTCTCCAAGAACGGACCCCTAAATATGCTAGTTTGAGCGGACGGTCTGCAAGAACGGACCCCCTAAACATGCTAGTTTGAACGGATGGTCTCCAAGAACGGACCCCTAAACACGCTAGTTTGAATGGACGGTCTCCAAGAATGGACCCCTAAACACGCTAGTTTGAACGGACGGTCTCCAACAACGGACCCCTAAACACGCTCGTTTGAACGGACGGTCTCCAAGAATTGACCCCGAAACAAGCTAGTTTGAATGGACGGTCTCCAAGAATGGACCCGTAAACACGCTAGTTTGAACGGACGGTCTCCAAGAACAGACCCCTAAAAACGCTAGTTTGAACGGACGGTCTCCAAGAACGGACCCCTAAACACGCTAGTTTGAACGGACGGTCTCCAAGAATGGACCCATAAAAACGCTAGTTTGAAAGGACGGTCTCCAGAACGGACCCATATACATGCTCGTTAGAACGGATGGTCTCCAAGAATGGACCCCTAAACAAGCTAGTTTGAATGGATGGTCTCCAAGAATGGACCCCTAAACAAGCTAGTTTAAATGGATGGTCTCCAAGAATGGACCCCTAAACACGCTAGTTTGAACGGACGGTCTCCAAGAAGGGACCCCTAAACAAGCTAGTTTGAACGGACGGTCTCCAAGAATGGACCCCAAAACACGCTAGTTTGAACTGACGGTCTTCAAGAATGGACCCCTAAACAAGCTGGTTTGAACGGACGGTCTCCAAGAATGGACCCCAAAACACGCCAGTTTGAACTGACGGTCTCCAATAATGGACCCCTAAACAAGCTAGTTTGAACGGACGGTCTCCAAGAATGGACCCCTAAACACGCTAGTTTTGAACGGACGGTCTCCAAGAATGGACCCCTAAACACGCTAGTTTGAACAGATGGTCTCCAAGAACGGACCCCTAAACAAGCTGGTTTGAACGGACGGTCTCCAAGAATGGACCCCAAAACACGCCAGTTTGAACTGACGGTCTCCAATAATGGACCCCTAAACAAGCTAGTTTGAACGGACGGTCTCCAAGAATGGACCCCAAAACACGCCAGTTTGAACTGACGGTCTCCAATAATGGACCCCTAAACAAGCTAGTTTGAACGGACGGTCTCCAAGAACGGACCCCTAAACACGCTAGTTTTGAACGGACGGTCTCCAAGAATGGACCCCTAAACACGCTAGTTTGAACAGATGGTCTCCAAGAACGGACCGCTAAACACGCTAGTTTGAACGGACGGTCTCCAATAATGGACCCCTAAACAAGCTAGTTTGAACAGACGGTCTCCAAGAACGGACCCCTAAACAAGCTAGTTTGAACGGATGGTCTCCAAGAACGGACCCCTAAACAAGCTAGTTTGAACGTACAGTCTCCGATAACGGACCCCTAAACATGCTAGTTTGAACGGACGGTCTCCAAGAACGGACCCCGAAACACGCTAGTTTGAACGGACGGTCTCCAAGAATGGACCCCTAAACAAGCTAGTTTGAACGGACAGTCTCCAATAACGGACCCCTAAACATGCTAGTTTGAACGGACGGTTTCCAAGAACGGACCCCTAAACACGCTAGTTTGAACGGACGGTCTCCAAGAACGGACCCCTAAACAAGCTAGTTTGAACGGACAGTCTCCAATAACGGACCCCTAAACAAGCTAGTTTTGGGGACTAACTTTCCACGATGAAACAGGTGATGAATTGACAAGGAGAATTAGTGGTGAAACCTAAGCAGCACGTAGCATGTAACACACAACGAGCATGTAACACAAAACGAGCATGTAACATGCCACAAGAACGTAACGCACATTGAGAATATAACACAATAACGAAAATGTAACACGTAACGAGTATGTAACACGCAACGAGCATGTAACACACAATGAGCATGCAACACATCACAAAAATTTAGACACCATGGTGCATGCAACACACAATTATTGACCATGTAACACATCACGAGGATGTAACACACCACGGAGCATGTAACACACAATGAGCATGTAACACACCACAATCATGTAACACACCACAGTACATGTAACACACCACGGCGCATGTAACATCACAGTGCAAGTAACACACAACGAGCATGTAACATGCCACGAGAGCGTAACGCACATTGATAATGTAACACAACGAAAATGTAACACAACAACGACAATGTAACACGCAACGAGTATGTAACACACAACGGTGCATGTAACACACAATGAACATGCAACACATCACAAGCATTTAGACACCATGGTGCATGCAACACACAATGAATGACCATGTAACACATCACGAGGATGTAACACACCATGGTGCATATTACACACAACTAGCATGTAACACACCACGGTGTATTTAACACACAACAATCATGTATCACACCACGGTGAATGTAACATCACGGTGCATGTAACACACAACTAACATGCAATACCACAGTATATTAACACACCACAGTGCATGTAGCGCACCACAATGCTTGTAACATAACAGTGCATGTAACACACAATGACCATGTAACAAACCACGGTGCATGAAACACCATGGTGCATGTAACACGCCACGGTGCATGTAACATAATGCATGTAACACAACACGGTGCATTTAACACACCACTGTGCATGGAACACACCAGGATGTGTATAACACAATGGCATGTAACACATTATGATGCATGTAACACAAGGAGCATGTAATGTAACACACCACGGTGCATGTTACACACTGGGATGGGCATCTAACAACATGGTGCAAGTAACACCAGGATGGGCCTGTAACACCATGGTGCATGTAACACACCAGGATGGGCATGTAACACCATGGTGAATGTAACACACCAAGGTGGGCATGTAACAACATGGTGCATGTAACACACCAGGATGGGCATGTAACACCATGGAACATGTAACACAAGGTGCATGTAACACACCGCAGTGCATGTAACACAAAGAGCATGTAACACAACAACGAGCATGTAACACACCGCACTACCGCGCTTATTGGAGGAGTACGACCTATTGTTTACATCAATCTCTTATATACTGTATTCTGTCCCAGACGCAATAAAATTCGAAAGAACTTGAATTTTGAATCGCTCATGGATTGTTGAGCAATGTGAAAGGTGCACACATGGCACATGTACCACATGCAGTTAACTGTTCAAGCAACGGTGTGAGCAGTAATGACGGATCAGGGTGGGCTGCAGAGAGCGACCACTACACCAAAATCCTTGGATTAAATCGATACCGAAAAATGTGAAAGATTTTTCTTCGAAATCCTTTCGTAGCAAATCCTTATTAGACATCTTGGATGTAAAATGTGACCTGCAGTTGCAGCATTCGGAGCACCTCGAACATTTGCCCGTCTGGTCCTGGTGTCCGTTTATAGAGCCGGTGTCGGGTGTTAGAATGAGAGCAATGGGCGCCAAAGTATAATCTCCTTCATTTGGAAGGACGACCACAGACATCTCTATGGCAATGATTTCGCACAACGACATTACAAATATCCACTCTCAAGGTTCGTCGGACGGACGAGGCAAACATGTCAAAAACCGAAGAGATTCCTATCGGATATTTACAGATTCTATGGGAAATCGCAGGGGTGTTTTGGGAAGTGATTGTGTGAATATATGGTTACAAGATAAATGAGTTCAGTTGTAACTTAGTAGTGAAGGCATTGGCATCCCAGAGGACGCGTGTTCCGATCCAACCGTGGGTAGCTGTGTTAAGGATTTAATGTTTCTGGAAACTGTCTCGTCCGGAGACAATTTCCATGTTTCTAAAAGATTGTTTGTCAGACGCATTGTGGCTCAGATTTAGCGCATTTGCCTCTGAATTTCTTAATCTGGGCTCAATTTCAGACCAGACTATAAATTGTCGGATTGGTGCTTCACAGGCATGCACGGTGCTGCATAAAGGATAACACCTCTTCTGAATGGGAGGTTAAGCTGAAAACCTGTCTTCTTTGAAACACAGTAACAGTCATCACAGATTGATATGTGGAAATATGTAGAAAATTCCTTCCAGCACCGAGAAGGAAGAAAGACATTATGAATTCAGTCATCTTCCAGCATGACGCCGCATACGTCAAATGGTGCTCTCGAGTTTCTGAGACGACATTTCCCTGGGTGATCGACTATTTCTGGATGAACGGACAACCCATGGCCTCCCTACTCCCCTATCTGCCTCATCCTGACTGCTACCTCTGGAGTCCCTCAAACCTAAGGTCTACGAAAATAACCCACACACACTGCAGGAGTTAAAAAAAAAAAACATCAGTTGGGAAATCAGAGGCACACTAGGTCCAGTCTGTGGTTTAGTACCCCAGTGTCAACTGGTCCAGAGTTATCGACAACTTCAGGGACTGTGTGGCAGCTGTCATCCAGAGGCGGGTGTTTACTTCATCAATTACTAATACATGTTGAAGCATGTTTTTCGCTATAATAAACAAAAATTGAAACAGGTACAGATACATTAGAAGTACCCCACGCCTTAGGCGCCCAGCAATACCACCAATCCACCATGCAGCTCATAGAGACTGTATTGGGTGGGAGAGGTGTACAGTAATTGATTGATTAATTGCATAGTTAAAATCAATAAATAATGATCGTAAAATATCTTTTTTAATCAATTGGCTAATAGCATACGTAAACCACCAGTGCTTCATCTGAATCTGTAACTTAAAAAAAAATTAAGTAATTAAGTCATTAATCAAATAATTAAATAACTTATCGATTAATTGATTTATCAATAAATCAAAAATATCCTTTACAGCCAAATAATTTGGTCATTGTCATGTCCAAATATCAGCTTCCTAGCTCAAAAGGTGCCTGAGATAATGCCCAGAGGAGAAAGAAAATAAATAAGTACTGAATCGATAATAATTAAATAACTAATTGATTAATTGATTAATCAATAAATCAAAAATATCCTTTACAGCCAAATAATTTGGTCATTGTCATGTCCAAATATTAGCTTCCTAGCTCAAAAGGTGCCTGAGATATTGCCCAGATGAGAAAGGAAATAAATAAGTACTTAATTAACCGATAATAATTAAATAATTAATCGATTAATTGATTAATCAATAAATCAAAAATATCCTTTACAGCCAAATCACTTGGTCATTGTCATGTCCAAATATCAGCTTCCTAGCTCAAAAGGTCCCTCAGATAATGGCCAGATGAGAAAGGAAATAAATAGGTAGACAATTAATCGATAATAATTAAGTAATTAATCAATTAGTTGATTAATCAAAAAACAACAAATACTTTTTTTTGCCAAAGCACTTGCTCACTATTGTGCCGAAATTTCAGCTTCCAAGCTCAAAGGATGGCTGAGATATTGCCCGGACAACCAAGAAAGAAAACAACCAAAGTGAAAACGGAGTACTCCCTTTCAGCGTGTGTCATTGCCGAGCCCCCTTCGGTGCCCGGCAATGACGGCATGCAGCGCCTGGAGATGGCATAGGAAAGTAGCGGTGTACAACAACACAGTGTATTATTCGACAAACACAAACAAAATGAACCAACAATACAAACTATTGTAGTTAAATAAAAAGTTACACATTTTAGACCACCCTGTATCTAAATACATAAAGCTCTATACAACCGCTGCCTGATTGACTGACTGATATTCATGTTCGGTACCTTTTGGATATCGTAGAAAGCTGAAATTTGGCGTGCCGCCGGACATCGCAGCCGGCGCATCGGGAAAAATCACAGAACCATTGGAAAGCGTCTGTAAATGAACATTTTCGTAAATAACCGTAAATGCATACGTAAATAAATAAATAAAAACCTCAATCAATATCTAGCATTTGAAAATTGTAATTTGTAAAACTGTAAACTGAGAAATAAACATGACAAATATGTCTGTAAATGAAAAAAAGAAAAATTGACTGTAAATGAAAATGTATGTAAAATAACGTAAATGCACCCGTAAAAAAGAAAAATCTCTGAAAATTTACGTAAAAACCATGAACGCGTCCTTAAAATAAATAATAAAAAACCCTAAATTGGTATCTAGCTCCAGGTTGGTGATGCGTGCCTATAATCATAAAGATTCTATTTATTATGTACCTACGTACAAGGCACGGTTTGTTATTGCTTACACGATGTGTAAGCATACCCCACTAGTATACTATATTACTCTCATATACTGTACTAGCCTACAGTGCCTTCAGAAAGTATTCACACCCCTTGACTCTTTCACATTTTGTTCTGTTACAGCCTGAATTTAAAATGGATTAAACTTAACTTTTTTGTCACTGATCTACACGTAATACACCAACATGTCAAAGTGGAATTTATTTTACAAAACAATTAAAAATGAAAATCTTAAATGTCTCGAGTCAATAAGTATTCCACCCCTTTGCTATGACACTCCAAATTGAGGTCAGGTGCATCCAATTTCCTTTCATCATCATTGAGATGTCTCTACAACTTGATTGGAGTCCACCTGTGGCCAATCCAATTAGCGATTGGACATGATTTTTAAAAGAAACACATCTTGATTATAGAAAGAAAGAAAATCTCTCACCTGCCGTTACATATATCACCGACAGAAGTGAGATTGCTACCCCACTCCTGTAGTTGCAACACGGGTGTGCACCTCATAACAAAGAGCACACCTGTACATTCCTGCTTTGGAAAATGAAATGTGTAATTTGGGAATGAATGATGCTTCTCAATTTAATATACCACCTTCAGCCTTGCTTGCTGAACCTGTCCAAGTTTTGTTGAGTCAGATCATCAATTTTCATTTTGTTTGTCATTGTGATTGGATGAGCGTGAATTTGACATTGTATAAACACAGCTGTGGTTTAGCACCCCAGTGTCAACTGAGCAACAATAGCAAAATCACCAGTGTTATATTCATTTCTGTGCAAATCCAATCCTGACAGTACACATTCGTCATTGTTTAAATTTCCATGGAATGGATTGGGGGCATTGATATGGAACCTCAAATTTTAATTACTCACTCCCCCTCCACGACATCCTAAAAAAAAACTTACAAAGAGGGAACAAACCATGCAATAATAAACGGAGTGTGATTAAACAGACCACACTGTGTAAATGCACGAGGTGAAGACAGTTTGGTGTGTTACATTTGGTTACAAAAGATTTTTTCAACTTATTCACAATTGTTTTTTTGATTCACAACTGTTTTTTTTATTCCAAACGGTTTTTTTGATCCACAAAGGTTTTTTTGATCCACAACTGTTTTTTTTTATTCAAAACTGTTTTTTTGATCCACAAATGTTTTTTTGATTCACAACTGTTTTTTGGATTCACAACTGCTTTTTGATCCACAAATGTTTTTTTCGATTCACAACTGTTTTTTGACTCACAACTGTTTTTTTACAGTGTAGCCCATAGGGCAAAGCCGTCTAGAACAGTGTTTGTCTGTCTGTATGTATGTCCCCTCAAACGTATACCAATCAGAGCTGAGGATCTGGTCCAATGACAGGGTGATATGATTACATCTGATGTCATTACTGCAGTACGGCAGCTGACGCCGCACACTCCGGCATTTTGATTCCAATTTCGTTCAGGCCGAACATATCGTCGAACCTGTCATATATCACATGCTCTATCTTTACGTTTTTCATTCAGTGTGAAACACAAACAAACCGATAGTTAAAATGACTATCAAATATCGAAAGCATCGGCGTTATGTCTCTTCCAACAATACGATACGTATAGGCCTTAGGCTTCATGCCTCACCTTCGGACCGCTTCGGACAAATTAAGCCCAAGTTTCTTAATACAGTCGTGTATCGTTTCAGTAGTATCGTTTTCATAATAATAATAATAATAATAATAATAATAATAATATAGTAAATATAACCATAACACTTTAATCCCAATGTCATGAATGTAAAGTTAATGGATTGAAGTGGTGTATGGTTCATGAATCAATGATAAGCGGTGTAACCACGGAACAAAGGAATTCGCCTCGGTTTAAAAAAAATAGTGATATCATTTTCTTAATAATGATAATGTAACGCTGATATTGTAATAAATGTAATCGTAACACTAATCCCTTCGGAGTGACTGCAAAGTTACTGGAGGTTAAAATATATCTTTTATATATTAAAGTAGCTGCAGTTTTGTGTCACGCTACGTCATTTTTTTTTTTTTTTTTTTTTTTTTTTTTGTTGTATACAATATCGAGGCTCGTGAAAGAGCGAACATTAATCACACAGAAAGACAAACCGACACATAAAACATATAACATAGGGAGCGGTAGACAAGATGGGGAGAGAGGGGGAAGGACACAAACACAACATTTGAGAGCAGGGACCGAGAGACATGGAGACATCGAGAGATCTGAGAGAGGGCGAGGGCTTTGGGGGGGGGGGGGCGTGGGAAGGGGGCAGTGGGAGAGGTATAAAACATATGGACACTGCCAGGACTTCCAGGAAAGAAGTTGGAATTTCAAACAAGGTGGATCTGGGGTGAATTAGCGGGGGTAGAAAAGATCAAGGTTTTGGATGGGGGAAGATAAGAGATGGTGGTGAACAGCTGTTTTAAAGACCTGGAGGGAGGAGTGGGATTGAAGGGAGTGAGGGAGTTTGTTCCAGAGGCGGGAGAAAAGAGGAATGAAAGAGTGAAGGTGAGCGGAGAGCCGAGATTTCGGCAGTTTAACCATCAGAGGGTTGCTGGCAGATCTTGTGCGACCTGTAGGAATATTTGGGGGACAGAGCACAGAGAGAGCTGGGGGTGCAAGGCCGGAGAGGAGTCGGTAGAAGACAGAAAGACCACCTACCTGCCTGCGGTGAGTGAGTGAAAGGCCCTCAGAGATAGCTTCATCGCGGGAGATTCCAATAATTCTGAAAGCTTTGGTTTCAACAGCGTGAAGCCGAGCTAGGTGTGAGGCAGGAGCACCGGCCCATAGGGGAGAACAGTATTCCATTGAGCTGCGGATGAAAGCCTTGTATGTGGTGAGGAGCTCAGGTGTGCCGAGGAAGGACTTCGCACGACGGAGGATGCCCAGTCGGCGACTGGCTTTGGAGGCCAGCTTGGAAATGTGGTTTTCCCAAGAAAGATCATGGCAGATAGTGAGACCCAAAATCTTGAGCGACAGAACTTCTTGGAGAGGATTGTTGAGAAAGTAGATGGGAGGGTTGTCCAGTCGATCTTTTCGGAGAGACATAGTAAGAGTGTGAGATTTGTCAGGATTGAAAGACATGTTCCACTTGTTTGACCAGTCTGTGATTTTGTCCAGGTCTTCAGAGAGCGAGGAGGCAGCAGACTGCCGATCTGAGGGAAGAGGAATGGAGCGGCAGAGAGTGGAGTCATCAGCAAAGAGATAGAGAGGATTTTCGAGAGAGTCAGAGAGATCATTGATGAAGACCAGAAAAAGCATGGGGCCCAGAACACTGCCTTGGGGAACTCCAGCCTGAACAGGAAGAGGAGATGAGAGAAACCCATTCAGGGCCACACGTTGATGACGACTAGAGAGGAAGCCCGCCAGCCATGCGTGGAGATTTCCATGGATACCAAAGGAGGAGAGTTTGGTGAGCAGAGCGGGGTGCCAGACCGTGTCGAAGGCACGTGATATGTCGAGGGAGACAGCTCTAATTTCCTGTTTGGCATTGAGGACCTCCATCCATTGTTGAGACAGCAGAAGCAGCATGTCCAGAGTAGAGTGACCTGGTCTGAAACCAAATTGATGATCAGAGATCAAGCCATTGGAGAAGAGGAAAGATTTCATATCAGAAGCAATGATGGATTCCATGACTTTGCTGATAATTGGGAGAAGGCTGATTGGTCTGTAGTTGCTAGGATCTGTTTTTGCACCTTTTTTGTGCAAAGCGGTGATGTTGGCTGATTTCCAAGCAGATGGCAGTTGACCTTGAGCAAAAGAGAGGGTGAAGAGAACAGAGAGAGGGTGAGATAGAGCAGCAGAGCAGGATTTTAGGACCCGTGGGCTGATGCCGTCGGGTCCAGTTGCAGAATCAGAGTCGAGGGTTGACAGAAACTTTTCCACCTTGTCAGGAGGAAAGGACACGGAGTCCAGGAGCAGCAGGGTACGACTGGGTATGGTGGGTACAGAGAGGGATGGGTTTGGGACACAAGATTTAGAGGCAAACACAGAGTTGAGGCATTCAGCTTTTTCACGTGCGGAGTCAGCTGTGTAGCCGTTTGAGGTAAGGGAGGGGATGGAGGGGGAACAAACACCAGAAACGGATTTGACCAGACGCCACCAGGATTTGGAAGAGGGAGACAGATAAGAGAGTTCGGTCTTGAGACATTTCGTCTATCTTCAACTAAAGTATCAAACAATCCTGGCTACGCCACTGTTAGACTTTCGGTCTTGTTGATCCACAAATGTTTTTTATTTACAACTATTTTTTTAATTCACAACTGTTTTTACAGCGTAGCCCATTGGACAAAGCCATCTAAAACAGTGTTTGTCCACCGGTACGTACAGTCACGTGAAAAAGTAAGTAAGTACACCCCAAGTAAAGTTTTGACTTTTTCAACATATTTCAACATACAGCTATTTGATCTTCATTTCAACAATATTGTTAGATAAAGGTGATATAATATAACAAATATCATGAAACATTTACATTTTGTAGTCCATTGTATAAGTTAAATAAACATAAATGCAAATTTCGCATGTGGAAAAAGTAAGTACACCCCGACATTTATCACTACTTCAAACACCTAAAATTAGAATCAGGTGCACCAGCTCAGGTGCAAATGATTAGAACATCGTTAGAGAGGATCTTGGAGGAACCTGTCTTATTTAAACCTCAGACATTTAGTTTGGTTTGGTCTTTGTTGTTGAAGTGTGTGGCGTCACCATGCCTCGATCAAAAGAGCTCTCTGAGGCCTTCAGAAAGAAGTTTATAGATGCCTACGAGTCTGGGAAGGGATTTTAAAAGATTTCCAAACAATTTGAAATCAATCATTCCACTGTCCGGAAGATCATCTACAAGTGGAGAAGATTCCAAACAACTGCCAACTTGTTCAGGCCAGGCCGCCCCAGCAAGTTCAGCCCGAGAGCAGACCGCAAGATGCTGAAAGAAGTCTCTAAGAACCCCAGAATGTCATCACGGGACCTACAGGTAGCTCTTGCTACTGTTGATGTCAAAGTGCACGAGTCTACCATTAGAAAGAGGCTGCACAAATTTGATCTACATGGGAGGTGTGCCAGGAGGAAACCTTTGCTGTCCAGAAAGAACATCAGGGCAAGACTAAAGTTTGCCAATGAACACCTCGGCAAAGACCAGCACTTCTGAAACAATGTGCTCTGGACAGATGAGTCAAGGGTAGAGCTATTTGGCCACAGTACCAGAAGACATGTTTGGCAAAAACCAAAGAGAGCATTTGACCACAAGAACCTGATACCAACTGTAAAGCATAGTGGTGGAAATATTATGGTTTGGGGCAGCTTTGCTGCATCAGGGCCTGGGCAGCTCACCATCATAGAATCCACAATGAATTCTTCATTGTACCAGAGGGTGCTTGAGGATAATGTGAGGCCATCTGTCTGAAAGTTGAAGCTCAACAGAAGGTGGACCTTGCAACATGACAATTACCCTAAACATACCAGTAATTCCACCAAGGAATGGCTGAAAAGAAAGAAATGGAGGGTTCTGGAATGGCCAAGTCAAAGCCCGGATCTAAATCCCATCGAGATGTTGTGGGGGGATTTGAAACGAGCTGTGCATGCAAGAAACCCCTCAAACATCGCACAGCTGAAAGAATTCTGCATGGAGGAGTGGGCAAAAATTTCTCCCAGTCAATGTCAGAGACTGGTAGACAGTTATAAGAAACGCCTACTTGAGGTCGTTTCTGCCAAAGGGGGCAATACCACCTATTGGAGCCAAGGGTTTACTTACTTTTTCCACATGCGAAATTGGCATTTATGTTTATTTAAATGATACAATGGACTACAAAATGTAAATGTTTCATGATATTTGTTATATTATATCACCTTTATCGATCAATATTGTTGAAATGAAGATCAAATAGCTGTATGTTGAAATATGTTGAAAAAGTCAAAACTTTACACGGGGTGTACTTACTTTTTCACGTGACTGTATGTATGTCCCCTCAAATGCATACCAATCAGATCTGAGGATCTGGTCACATGACAGGGTGATGTGATTACGTCTGATGTCATTACGGCGTACAACGGTTGACCCCACACTACGCCATTCTGATTCCTATGCCGTTCAGGCCAAACATATCGTCGAACCTGTCATATATCACATGCTGCACCTTTACGTTTTTCATTCAGTGTGAAACACAAACAAACCGATTGTTAAAATGACCATCAAATATCGAAAGCAAAGAGATTATGGATCTTCCAACATGGAATGTCTAGGCCTTAGGCTTCATGCCTTACCTTCAGGCCGCTTCGGACAAATTAGCCCAGGTTTCTTAAACAGTAGCATTGTTTTTGTAATAATAATAATAATGTCGCGGCTACCGCTGGATATACACAATCGCCTTGAACCTACCGAGGACGCGGAGCGATCACCAGCCCGGGCACGCCCAGCCTCGCCTTTCCAGGGCTCGTCCAGGACGCCCGGGCATGCCCGCTCTCGACTTGCCAGGCCTCGTCCAGGACGCCCTGGGATGTCCAGACTCGCCTTTCCAGGGTTCGCCCAGGACGCCCGGGCACGCCCGGTCTCGCCTTTCCCGGGCAAACGCTCCGGGATAATGTGTATATATATTGCTGCCCGATAAACGGGCTTTTCAGAGTACCCGAGTTGATTTGACACAATAAAGAAACTCGGACGAATTCCAGCTTTTTGTCGCGTCCATTCTTCCGATTTACGTTGGAGCATAGCTCCTACATTGGTGACCCGACATGGACACGGCAGTTGCCCTCAAACTGCCTACCTTCTGGGAGGCTCACGCGGTGGTTTGGTTCGCCCAGGCGGACTCCCTGTTCGCCCTGCGAGGCATCATGGCCGACGACACCCGCTTCCACCATGTGGTAGCAGCACTCAGCTCAGCCACCGCGGCCCGCGCCCTGAGCTTCCTCGAGAGCCCGCCAGCCGCTGACAAATACGACGCGATTAAAAAGCTCCTCCTCGACGCTTTCGCCCTCTCATCAGCGGAACGCGCACAGCGCCTGCTCGACCTGCCCGAGCTCGGCGACACGCGCCTGTCCGAGCGAATGGACGTCCGAGCGTCCGAGCGAAAGCATGCTTTCGCTGCTCGGCGAGCACTCTCCGGCATTCCTGTTCCGGGAGCTGTTCCTCCGTCAGCTGCCTAGCCCGGTACGCCTCACCCTGGCAAGCACGACGATCACGGATCCCCGCTCCCTCGCCAGGGAAGCCGACAAGATCTCCGTGGCAGGCCAACGCATTGGAGCAGCGACCTGGAGCCCACCGCCGTACGAAGCAACGCGCATGGCGCCCGAGCACCCGGCACGGTCGACGACCGAACTGCCGACGTAATTGGCGGCCGCTACGCCACGCCGACCACCTCCAGCACAACGACCGGGGCCTCCACCTGACCAGGCATGGTGTTATTATCATGCCAGGTTCGGACAAAAGGCCCGGACATGCCAACCCCCGTGCACCTTCGGCAAGCCGGGAAACGGCCGGGCCGGCGTTCATTACCAGCCATGAGCGCCGGCCACACAGGCAACTTACTTTTCATCATGTACAAAGTGTCCGGACGGCGCTTCCTGTGTGACACCGGCGCCCAACTGAGCATCATACCCGCCTCCGATCAGGACAGGCAGTCCGCGGTTTGCGGCCCCTCCTTGGTTGCGGCCAACGGATCGGCCATCCGCACCTTCGGCCCGCGCAACGTCACCCTCTGCTTCGGCGGCCAACACTTTAATTGGACTTTTGTAACCGTAAGCGTGCCCATGGCTCTGCTAGGCGCCGACTTCCTCTGCGCACACGGACTGCTGGTGGATGTCCAACGGCGTCGCCTCATCAACGCCGAGACCTTCAGCTCCCTGGCATGCACATTGAGCAGCTCCGCTCCGACCGAGCTGGCATGCGCCCTCCCGGCGGCGAATGGGTTTGCTCGCCTGCTCACGTAGTTCCCGGCCCTCACGCGGCCGACGTTTTTGGCCGTCGCAGTACAACATGGGATCGAGCACCACATACCAACCACGGGCCCGCCGGTCTATGCCAGAGCCCGCCGCCTCGACCCAGCCAAGCTCGCCATGGCCAAAGCCGAGTTCGACGCTTTGGAACACCTCGGCATCGTGCGGCGCTCCGATAGCGCGTGGGCTTCGCCACTACACATCGTCCCAAAACCAGGGGGCGGCTGGCGCCCATGTGGCGACTACCACTGCCTTAACGATGCTACCACCCCCGACAGGTATCCGATCCCGCACATCCAAGACTTCTCCGCCCGTTTGGCAGGACGGGTCATTTTTTCGAAGATCGATTTAATACGGGGATACCACCAGGTACCTGTCAGGGCGGCCGACGTCCCAAAAACGGCCATCATCACGCCGTTCGACTTATTCGAATTCCTGCGAATGCCGTTTGGCCTCAAGAATGCGGCTCAGGCGTTCCAGCGCTTGATGGATGGCGTGCTGCGCAACCTGCCGTTCCTCTTCGTTTACCTGGACGACATCCTCGTCACCAGCACATCCCGGGCCGAGCACCTCCTCCACCTCCGAACACTGTTCGGGCGCCTCAGCGAGCACGGCCTCATCGTCAACCCGGCCAAATGCCACTTCGGCACGACGGCCATTGATTTTTTGGGCCAACACATCACCAAGAACGGGGCCGTGCCGCTGCCAACCAAGGTCGAGGCCATCACCACGTTTCCGCGTCCCCGCTCCATAAAGGCCCTGCAGGAATTCCTGGGAATGGTGAATTTCTATCACCGCTTCGTGCCCCGCGCTGCTCAACTCATGCGGCCCCTCTACGAAGCCCTCCGGGGCAAGCCGGCCAAGCACGACGTCATCTGGTCCGCAGCAATGGACGCGGCCTTTAAAAGCTCCAAGCGGGGCCTCGCCGACGCAACACTGCTCGCTCACCCGGTGCTCAACGCTCCCATCGCCCTCACCACGGATGCCTCCGACTACACGGTGGGTGCCGTACATGAGCAATGGGTGAACGGGGTTTGGCAGCCACTCGCTTTTTTCAGCCGGCAACTCCAGCCGAACGAGCTCAAATATAGCATGTTTGACCGTGAGCTCCTCGGTCTACACCTGGCCGTTCGCCATTTCCGCCACCTCCTGGAGGGCCGACCCTTCACGGCGTTCGTCGACCACAAGCCGTTGGTTTACGCAATGGCCAAGGTCATGGAGCCGTGGTCGGCCCGCCAACAGCGCCACCTCTCTGCCGTGTCGGAATTTACCACGGACATCCGGCACGTCGCCGGCAAAGACAACGCCGTGGCCGACTGTCTTTCTCGGGCCAGCGCGAACGTGGTCCACCTAGGCATGGACTTCGCGCCTATGGCGGCGGACCAAACCACCGACACCATGTTGCAAGCCCTCCGGGCAGCGGACACGGGCCTCCGCCTGGCCGACATCCCCTTCGCGGACACTGTCCTGCTCTGCAACGTCTCCCAAGGCCAGCCTCGCCCCATTGTGCCCGTTACCTGGCAACGCCGCATCTTCGCCTCCCTCCACGGCCTTTCCCACCCGGGCCGGAAAGCTTCCCAGAAGCTGGTGTCAGCGCGATTCGTCTGGCACGGCCTTCGACGGGACGTCCGCGATTTGACCAGCACCAGCACAGCCTGCCAACAGGCCAAGGTCCACCGACACACCCAGGCCCCGCTGGCACCTTTCACCGTGCCCGAACGACGTTTCGACCATGTCAACGTGGACCTGGTGGGCCCCCTCCCCCCATCACGGGGTTTCACACACCTGCTCACCATGGTGGACAGGACCACCAGGTGGCCGGAGGCCGTTCCCCTCGTCTCCACCACCACCGCCGACGTGGCGCAGGCTTTCATCGCCACCTGGGTCGCCCGCTTCGGCGCACCGGCGGACATCTCGTCGGACCGCGGACCGCAGTTCACCTCCGAGCTGTGGGGCGTGGTCGCCCGCAACCTGGGGGTCAAGCTCCACCGTACTACGGCCTACCACCCCCAAGCCAACGGGTTGTGCGAGCGATTCCACCGCTCCATGAAGGCCGCGCTCATGGCCGGCCTTCAGGACGGCGGTTGGGCCGACCGGCTGCCGTGGGTCCTTTTGGGCCTCCGCACGGCCCCCAAGGAGGACCTCCGGGCGTCCACCGCCGAGCTCGTCTACGGCCAGGCGCTACGCGTCCCGGGCAAATTCGTGCCCGACGCTACCAGTCCCTGGTCCGCAGCTCACCAGCACTCGGACCTCCAGGAGACCGCCCCACAGTTTGCCCCCGTGCCAACGTCACACCATGGTGACCCCCAGTCCTACGTCCCCCCAGCGCTACGGACAGCGGAGTACGTTTTTGTGCGTCATGACGCACATCGGGGGCCACTCCGGCCGCTGTACGACGGGCCCTTCCGGGTCCTGCGATGGGACGACAAGTCGTTCGTCATCGACATCGGCGGCAGGTCGGACCGGATTGCGGTGGACCCTCAAGCCGGCGCACGTGGACATCGACCAACCGCCACGGTTGGCCCTTCCGCCGCGGCGAGGCTGCCCCCCGTCCACGGTGCCCCCCACTCGACCGCGCACCACCACACCGGACCCCCCCCCCCACGACCCGCCAGGGGTCGCTTCGGTCGGGTCATCAGGACCCCCCTTAAATTGACCCTGCCGGTGCAAGTCGATTCTGGGGGGACGTGTGTAGCGGCTACCGCTGGGTATACACAATCGCCTTGCACCTACCGAGGACGCGGAGCGATCACCAGGCCGGGCTCGCCCAGGACGCCCGGGCACGCCCAGCCTCGCCTTTCCAGGGCTCGTCCAGGACGCCCGGGCATGCCCGCTCTCGACTTGCCAGGCCTCGTCCAGGACGCCCGGGCATGTCCAGACTCGCCTTTCCAGGGTTCGCCCAGAACGCCCGGGCACGCCCAGCCTCGCCTTTCTCGGGCTCGTCCAGGACGCCCGGGCATGCCCGCTCTCGACTTGCCAGGCCTCGTCCAGGACGCCCGGGCATGTCCAGATTCGCCTTTCCAGGGTTCGCCCAGGACGCCCGGGCACGCCCGGTCTCGCCTTTCCCGGGCAAACGCTCCGGGATAATGTGTATCTATATTGCTGCCCGATAAACGGGCTTTTCAGAGTACCCGAGTTGATTTGACACAATAAAGAAACTCGGACGAATTCCAGCTTTTTATCGCGTCCATTCTTCCGATTTACGTTGGAGCATAGTTCCTACAATAATAATAATAGCGTTAATACTAATAATATAGTAAATATAATCGTAACACTGCAATCTATTTGTCGTTATTGTAAAGATTATAGATTAAAGCAGTGTATGGTTCATGAATCAATGATAAGCGGTGTATGGTACCAATAACCGTGGAAGTAAGTAAATAGTAATCAATTAGCCTCGGTTTTTTAAATAGTGATATTATTTTCGCAATAATGATAACATAATGTTAATATTATAGTAAATCTAATCATAACACTGCTCCCTTCGTAGTGACTGCAAAGTTACTGGAGGTTAAATATATATTGTCTTCTATATATTAAAGTAGCGGCAGTTTTGTGTCTGTCTGTCATGCAACGTCATTACGTCGATGATGTCATTATGGCGTACGACAGCTGAATCCACCAACATCGACAGACCATTCGACAGACTGACACTTTAATTTATATGCTGTACAGGCCGAACATGTCATCGAAGCAGTCGAACCTGTCATGTGTTTTTACACACGGGCAGCTGTACATTGCAGCGAGTAGAGTACTACAGCTACGCCGCAGTTAGACTTTCGGTCTTGTTTGATCCACAACTGTTTTTTTATTCAGAACCGTTTTTTGATTAATGACTGTTTTTTTAATTCACAAGTGTTTTTTGATTCACGACTGATTTTTGATTCACAACTGTTTTTTGATCCCCAACTGTTTTTTGATCCACAAATGTTTTTTTGATTCACAACTGTTTTTTGATTCAGAACCGTTTTTTGATTCACGACTGTTTATTTAAATTCTCAACTCTTTGATTCACAAATGTTTTTTTGATTCACAAATGTTTTTTAATTCACAACTGTTTTTTGATTCAGAACCATTTTTTGATTCACGACTGTTTTTTTAAATTCACAACACTTTCACAACTGTTTTCTTGATTCACAAATGTTTTTTTACTCACAACTGTATTTTGATTTACGACTTTTTTGATTCACAAATGTTTTTTGATCTACAAATGTTTTTTGGATTCACAACTGTTTTTTGATTAATGACAGTTTTTTGATTCACAAGTTTTTTTTATTCAGAACCGTTTTTTGATTCACGACTGTTTTTTTTTCATTCACAACTGATTCACAACTGTTTTCTTGATTCACAAATGTCTTTTTGATTCACAACTGTTTTTTGATTCACGGCTGTTTTTTTAAATTCACAACTCTGATTCACAACTGTTTTCTTGATTCACAAATGTCTTTTTGATTCACAACTGTTTTTTGATTCACAACTGTTTTTTAATTCACGACTGTTTTTTTAATGCACTACTCTTTGATTCACAACTGTTTTTTGATCCCCAACTGTTTTTTGATCCACAAATGTTTTTTTGATTCACAACTGTTTTTTGATTCACAACTATTTTTTGATTCACAACTGTTTTTTGATTCACAACTGTTTTTTGATCCACAGATGTTTTTTAATTCACAACTGTTTTTTGATTCACAACTGTGTTTTGATTCACGACTGTTTTTTGATTCACAACTGTTTTTTGATCCACAAATGTTTTTTTGATTCACAACTGTTTTTTTGATTCAGAACCGTTTTTTGATTCACGACTGTTTATTTAAATTCTCAACTCTTTGATTCACAAATGTTTTTTTGATTCACAAATGTTTTTTAATTCACAACTGTTTTTTGATTCACAACTGTGTTTTGATTCACGACTGTTTTTAAATTCACAACTGTTTTTTGATTCAGAACCATTTTTTGATTCACGACTGTTTTTTAAAATTCACAACACTTTCACAACTGTTTTCTTGATTCACAAATGTTTTTTTACTCACAACTGTATTTTGATTTACGACTTTTTTGATTCACAAATGTTTTTTGATCTACAAATGTTTTTTTGATTCACAACTGTTTTTTGATTAATGACAGTTTTTTGATTCACAAGTTTTTTTTATTCAGAACCGTTTTTTGATTCACGACTGTTTTTTTTTATTCACAACTCTGATTCACAACTGTTTTCTTGATTCACAAATGTCTTTTTGATTCACAACTGTTTTTTGATTCACGACTGTTTTTTTAAATTCACAACTCTGATTCACAACTGTTTTCTTGATTCACAAATGTCTTTTTGATTCACAACTGTTTTTTGATTCACGACTGTTTTTTGATTCACAACTGTTTTTTAATTCACAAATGTCTTTTTGATTCACAACTGTTTTTTGATTCACAAATGTCTTTTTGATTCACAACTGTTTTTTGATTCACAACTGTTTTTTGATTCACGACTGTTTTTTAATTCACGACTGTTTTTTTTTAATGCACTACTCTTTGATTCAAAACTGTTTTTTCCCCTTATTTCGAGGGAGACGTTGGGCTTGCAGGAGTTACGTTACGCACACTCGCCTGCAATCTGTGTAGCCTGGGTTTGAATCCCCACCCACCTACAAACTGGCTTCCTGGTGTTTCGCTGGCCAAGCAAGGCATCGATGTGTGTGCACCGTCGTTGAGCCAGGTTCCCCATCTGATGTGTGCACCGTCGTTGAGCCAGCTGCTCCATCTGCCAGCATTAATTGTTGGACATAACATATCCCATTGTACCTTTCACTAAGAGTAGGTGAGTTATTGCTGGCACCCTGAAACAAATTACAAATTGCAGTCACTTTCAGCCGATCGTCAGGCTTGGCCTCCCAGTTCCTTAAAAACCCGGGCCAAAAACAGAACCGTCGGGACAAAAACACAAAAAAACAAAAACACAAAAAACACAAACAAACAAAAAAACAAAACACACAAACACACACACAAACAAACACACACAAACGCACAAACACACACAAACACACACAAACACACACACAAAACACACAAAGAAACAACAAACAAAACAAAAACACAAAAGCACAAACACAAAAACACAAACACAACCAACCACAAAACTCCGTCGACCGCACAAGAAGGTTTGAATAATGGGAGCCGTAAAAGAAGTAATGGTAGCTGTGTGGGAACACTCATAATTTAACATTCCTGGAGATGCTGGACCCGACGACGCAAAGTAACTCGAGGGTACGTGGTTCATCACAGAATTTGGTTGCCCTTCATGCCGTTGGACTGATCATTTCTCATTTTGTTTTTATTTTAGTCAAAGGAACAAGCGAATGAATGAGAAGTGCAACCTAATGTTTTGGTTTATAAACTCAAGTACTCACATCCATATGTGAAGGTGCAAAAAAACCGTTGAAATTTCGAACTGTTTACGGATGACCTTCGACCCCAACCACTGGAAGTGAAGCTGTTAATTTAAGCAACACCGAGTCACATTACATTGTGGATAACATTGTGATCCTGATGGATGAACTCCTAGTAAACCTCACCATGGTTGGTTGAAATTGACAAACTATATTGGCTCTTACATGTTTCATTTCAATACTTATGCCTTTCTTAGCAACTTTCATGAAATAGGAATGTTTAAAACCCTCAGATGTTAAGGAATGAGACAAGGGATTGATTGCTCGTTGTAACTCACAATGATATAATCAAATCTCCCAAGGTATGTTTTTTCCACTTTCACACAAAATCGATGAGATTCTTCCTTTTGACATTGTGAATATGTTGTGACAACTGAGCTTCGTATGCTCGGTGTAACCATCCACCGACCTATTATTATCCCTATCCTAAAGACAGCTCAGCGGACAATATGGCAATGTAACATTCACCGTATTAGCAAGCAGTTTTCACAGGGATATCAATGTCCTACTACTACTACTACTACCCCCAAAAGGTATTTAACAGGACCCCATTATTCCCACCTTTCTGTATCGGCCAGGGAAAGTATTTGGCCCAACGCTCTGGTCATGCCTGATGTACGACTGAAGGTGACTTGGGCAGGATTTTTAAATTTGTTCAGGGTGCCGTGGGAACCTCGCCTAATATACAGGAGGGATACTGTTGGATCTTTAGTGTTCACTGGGTGCTGGCCTACATACTGGTCCTCCATCTCAAGGTCTATCCGATGAACGGCACACACATCGAAGAATCGCCCTGCCTGTGAAACACCAAGATGGCAGTTTATAGCTGGGCTAGGATTCAAACCCAGGCCAGACAGCACAGAGGCAAGTGCACATACCGCTACGCCATCATGCCAGCCCAATGTCCACCAACTAATGCTCGCAGAAGGGATACCCAACTTAATGTCCATCTGGTAGACGGTGCATTTGGGATGCACCATGGTGACAATTGATAGTTTGGTGGGGAAATAAACCCGGCCTAGACAACTTAATCTAAGTGCTTTACCTCTGCAACATCATGGTGGACAACAGCAGTATCAGTGTAATCAAATGTTATTTTCACAGCTAAAAAAAATGTAGCAAACGTTACTTTATTGCCTTAAAATTTTGCTAATGTAGAGTGATTAAAATGTTCTTAAGATTACCAATATATCCTACTATACCAAGATCATGTGGAAGCGGGGTGTTATTTATTTATTTATTTATTCATTCCTCTGTGAATGTTCTAGAATGTATCTGAATGCTCTAGAATGTAGATGGGTGTTCTAGAATGTAGATGGGTGTTCTAGAATGTAGATGAATCCTCTAGAATGTAGAATCCTCTAGAATGTAGATGAATCCTCTCGAATGTAGAATCCTCTAGAATGTAGATGAATCCTCTAGAATGTAGATGAATGTGCTAGAATGTATATGCATGTTCTAGAATGTAGATGAATCCTTTAGAATGTAGATGGGTGTTCTAGAATGTAGATGAATCCTCTAGAATGTAGAATCCTCTAGAATGTAGATGAATCCTCTAGAATGTAGATGAATGTGCTAGAATGTATATGCATGTTCTAGAATGGAAATTAATGCTCTAGAATGTAGATGCACGTTCTAGAATGTAGATGAATGTTCTAGAATGTATGTGAATGCTCTAGCATGTAGATTACTGCTCTAGAATGCAGATGGGTGCTCTAGAATGTAGATGGGTGTTCTAGAATGTAGATTACTGTTCTAGAATGTAGATGGGTGTTCTGAAATGTATATGGGTGTTCTAGAATGTATATGAATCCTCTAGAATGTAGATGAATCCTCTAGAATGTAGATGAATGTTCTAGAATGTATATGCATGTTCTAGAATGTAGATGAATCCTTTAGAATGTAGATGGGTGTTCTAGAATGTAGATGAATCCTCTAGAATGTAGATGAATCCTCTAGAATGTAGATGAATGTTCTAGAATGTATATGCATGTTCTAGAATGTAGATGAATCCTCTAGCATGTAGATGGGTGTTCTAGAATGTAGATGAATCCTCTATAATGTAGATGAATCTTCTAGGATGTAGATGAATCCTCTAGAATGTAGATGAATGTTCTAGAATGTATATGCATTTTCTAGAATGAAAATTAATGCTCTAGAATGTATACGCACGTTCTAGAATGTAGATGAATGTTCTAGAATGTGTATGAATGCTCTAAAATGTAGAGTAATGTTCTAGAATGTAGATGGGTGCTCTAGAATTTAGATGGGTGTTCTAGAATGTAGATTAATGTTCTAGAATGTAGATGGGTGTTCTGAAATGTAGATGGGTGTTCTAGAATGTAGATGAATCCTCTAGGATGTAGATGAATGCTCTAGAAGGTAGATGAATGTTCTAGAATGTATATGCATGTTCTAGAATGTAGATGAATCCTCAAGAATGTAGATGAATCTTCTAGAATGTAGATGATCCTCTAGAATGTAGATGAATCCTCTAGAATGTAGGTGAATCCTCTAGAATGTAGATGAATCCTATGGAATGTAGATGAATCCTCTAGAATGTAGACGAATGTTCTAGAATGCAGGTGAATGTTCTAGAATGTCGATAAATGCTCCAGAACGTACATGACTGTTCTAGAATGTCGATGAATGTTCTAGAATGTAGATGCGTGTTCTAGAATGTAGATTACTGTTCTGGAATGTGTATGGCTATTCTAGGATGTAGAATAATGTTCTAGAATGTAGATGCATGTTCTAGAGCTTCTTGTTCTAGAATGTGTATGCGTGTTCTAGAATGTAGCTGCATGTTCTAGAATGCATATGAATGCTCTATAATGTAGATGAATGTTCTAGAATGTAGATGAATCCTCTAGAATGTAGATGAATGTTCTAGAATGTATATGCATGTTCTAGAATGTAGATGAATCCTCTAGCATGTAGATGGGTGTTCTAGAATGTAGATGAATCCTCTAGAATGTAGATGAATCTTCTAGGATGTAGATGAATCCTCTAGAATGTAGATGAATGTTCTAGAATGTATATGCATTTTCTAGAATGAAAATTAATGCTCTAGAATGTATATGCACGTTCTAGAATGTAGATGAATGTTCTAGAATGTGTATGAATGCTCTAAAATGTAGAGTAATGTTCTAGAATGTAGATGGGTGCTCTAGAATTTAGATGGGTGTTCTAGAATGTAGATTAATGTTCTAGAATGTAGATGGGTGTTCTGAAATGTAGATGGGTGTTCTAGAATGTAGATGAATCCTCTAGGATGTAGATGAATGCTCTAGAAGGTAGATGAATGTTCTAGAATGTATATGCATGTTCTAGAATGTAGATGAATCCTCAAGAATGTAGATGAATCTTCTAGAATGTAGATGAATCCTCTAGAATGTAGATGAATCCTCTAGAATGTAGGTGAATCCTCTAGAATGTAGATGAATCCTATGGAATGTAGATGAATCCTCTAGAATGTAGACGAATGTTCTAGAATGCAGGTGAATGTTCTAGAATGTCGATAAATGCTCCAGAACGTACATGACTGTTCTAGAATGTCGATGAATGTTCTAGAATGTAGATGCGTGTTCTAGAATGTAGATTACTGTTCTGGAATGTGTATGGCTATTCTAGGATGTAGAATAATGTTCTAGAATGTAGATGCATGTTCTAGAGCTTCTTGTTCTAGAATGTGTATGCGTGTTCTAGAATGTAGCTGCATGTTCTAGAATGCATATGAATGCTCTATAATGTAGATGAATGTTCTAGAATGTATATGAATCCTCTAGAATGTATATGAATGCTCTATAATGTAGATGAATGTTCTAGAATGTAGATGGGTGTTCTAGAATGTAGATGGGTGTTCTAGAATACAAATGTATGTTCAATAATATATATGGCTGTTCTCGGATGTAGAATAATGTTCGAGAATGTAGAATGTAGATAGGTGACGATACATGGTATCTGGTATTATATTCTCACCTTATTTCTGCTGAATTTAATGAGATTCATACCAAATAATGCACTGAGCTGCCTTCGGGTACCAACAACTAATCGGCATTGTTTGTAGATAACAACGCTGGTGAATGGTGTCGGCACGACGAAGAGGCGGGCGACACGCTGGGGAGTCAGTGTGGCTGTGGAGTTGGGTCGGGCGGTTGAACGGTTCGTGGCTTTCGGGGAGGCTTTAGCTGAAAACCAACCACAAGTAAAGGTGTCTGCAATGGAAGCTTGTGGAGATGCACGTCGAGCAGGTTTGCTTCCATATTTGGGGTGATATGGAGGGGAGGGAGTGGGCAGGCGTGAATAAATTATTTTTGCAAAAAAATGGGGTGCACCGCATTTCGATAAACTTGCTTACTGCAGAATATTTTTTAAGTTGAAAGTTAAAGTAAGGCTCAATTGGACAAGAAAAACAGGGAAAGACAAAAACTCGAAACGGTAGAGCGCATACCTCCACCAGGCTGCACAGTTTACATTTTGTATCCACTGATAGGCCAGATCTGGATGTGGTTCCGGACTTGAACCAAAATCTAATCAACTTGTTATCGTCACACACCCAACCTGTCCACCACGTTTTGTCCGAATCCGTCCATAACATTTTGAGATATCGTGCTATATATCGTTTTTGGCCCGATCTCATTGGTGAAGAATCACTTCAAAAATTATCATACTGAATCTAGATCTTCACCAAAATGGAATCAATTCATGTTTGTCACAAACCCAATCTGTCCCTGAAATTTCGCCTGAATCACTCCACAACATGTTGACATATCCTGCTCACAGACAGACAGACAGACAGACAGACAGGGGTGACAACATATAACCTCCGTCCACCTCTGGTGGTCGAGGTAAAGAGCAAACACGAGAATTAAAGGACAATGAAAAGTCGACAGAACCTCTACAGCACATTCAGGATTCCACTTGTGCACTGAAATTGAGCAAAGTGGGAAATGTTGCCTTGACATAGTCAGAGTTATAATATTTACGTCTCACCAACGTCGGCAAGTCACGAGATTAACTGCAAAGTTCCATCAATTAAGGTTGATTGATTGTAAAGCTCTGAGGTTGGACCATTAAGGTCTCAGCAAGAGATTAAAAAAATACATTTCATTCTCTAAAATAGAGAAATAACAAAGATGGAGCAGGAGTTTATTTGCTATAAAAATTGCAATCCTGAACAGGAGGGTTCTTTTCTGCCACGTTGCCTCTTATGATGATATTAAAAACATTCTTCACTCAACGTGAAATGCTTCTGCTCTGATAGAAAGTCAGACGACCATGGTGTGAGCTGCAATTGGGAATGTCTTGGAAAGACAAATAACCGAGGGATTGCATCTTGTAATCAATAATGCATTTCATCTCGTACTGCCAGGGTCATTATGGATGATAGGCCACCGGCCTCGTGTTTTGAACTGGTTTTTTTTTCTAGTTATTCTTCTAGTTCTAGTTCTAGTCCAGTTCTAGCGTTTCTACTTAGTTTTTGTACACAAGATCGAGGCTCGTGTAAGAGCTAACACTAATCACAAAAAAAACAAACGGACACATAAAACATAAAATATGGGGAGCGGGAGACAAGATGGGGAGAGAGAGAGGGAAGCACACACACAACATTTGAGAGCACGGACATCGGGAGATCTGTGGGAGGGAGTGGGCTTGGGGGAGGAGGTGTGGGAAGGGGAGGGGGGGATGTTTTCCACAAACATTTATGGCCTCTTACACTATTTGAAGTGTATCATCGATTTCTGCGTGGACAAAAAAAAAAAATGTTCTCTGCAGTTATCATGGAATCTCATGAGATTTTCATCGAAACCGACCAGATTCGGTGACGTAATGGGTTGGGGAATCTGCTCCGGAGTCCCGGAGGTCAGCGGTTTGAACCCGACCCCGGCCGAGTCATACCAAGGATTTAGAAGTGGTACGTGATGCTTCCTTGCTTAATACTCGGCCTTTAAAAAGGGAGGGCAATGACAAACAACCATAGGTTGGCAACCATTGTGTAGGCTTGGTGGGCCTAATGGCCTTCTCCTACATTGAAGTTCCTTGCAAGGGAACTCAATTGAATCTCATCAGGTTCCATGATAAATGCACAAGTAGTTTATCCAACAAAATCTTAGTCTTTACTTCCTGCTGTTGGTGTCTGCAAATTTTACCAACACCCATATTATTTTCTGAGAGTGTTGATACAGTTTTAGTAAAACAAACCCACTAATCATTATACTGTATAATATTTTATATGCATGGCCTAGTTTGGTGAGGACCTCTTTTTCCTGCCACAGGAGCGATGCTAGCAGCATTGCTTTGTCTGCGAGACCCAGGGGAGACCCCTCAGAAGTCTCCAGAAACTGCTGCTCGGGGTGGCAGTGAGATGGTTGCTGGACATGGTAACGTTGAAGGAAGTTTGGATGGATTTTGTTGTATTGCTGGATACATTTATGTAGTGGGAGGAGTTGTGGGAATAATGTACTCGTGACTGAGGGAAATATTTGGCAGATGGTCCGCAAAATGGAATATGGAATGATTAAAGATTATATTTGGTTATACTTACTACACAATCACAATGCAGATCCATCAACACAGACTTCAGACAGTTAAACTAAACAATATAACAATGAGATAGCTGCTTAACTATGAACCACCTTCAGAGGCCATTTTCCCCCATAGAGCGGGGGTTGACCTTTTTTGGGCACCATGGTCCCCTTTTTGAAGCAATGTTTTATGGCTGGATGCCCTTCCTGCCACCAACCCTGTTGGTCACCTTTTGCGACACACAGGGAATTACCAGTGAACTGGTACTCAATTATGGCGACCTCGGAAGGATGACAGGCTGAGTCAACCCCCCTGGTGTTAATTCAACGATCGACCAGGATTTGAACCCAGGATCCCGGGATCCCAAGCCGGCACCCTAATCACTAAGCCAACACCAGAACCCAGGATCCTATGATCACAAGCCGGCACCTTAACCGCTAAGCCAACACCAGGCTAATTGCTTAACTATGGGAGGATTTATTTGGAATTCATATTCTCATAGGGATACTCAGAGCCTGGTGTTGGCTTAGCGGTTAGGGTGCCGGCTTGGGATCCCTAGGATTCTGGGTTCGAATCCCGGTCGATCGCTGAATTAATGCCAGGAGGGTCGACTCAGCCTGTTCATCCTTCTGAGGTCGGCAAATTGGGTACCAGTTCACTGGTAACTCCCTGTGTGTTGCAAGAGGTGACCACCAGGGTGGGCGGCAGGAAGGGCATCCGGACCATAAAACATTGCCTCCAAAAAGGGGACCACGGTGCCCCAAAAAGGCCAACCCCTGCTCTGTGGGGAAAATTGGCTCCCAAAGGTGGTTCTTATTCTCACTGGCGAATTGCTTATTGTTTGCAATTCCACGAGCTGTGCCTTTTTCAACTATAACAGAAATAGACACACCACCGAAAAGTCTAATGATTTTTCTCGACTAAATGTTGAGGGAGGTATATTACCCACCGTGGGAAAGGGGAAGCCATGTTTCGGGCATAAACAATTCATCCGAGCTTCACCATCTTTCCCACGGTCAACGAATGTCTCTCAACATTCAACAACAACAACAACATGCATTTTAAGGCCATTTTCCCTGCTAGAGCGGGGATTAGCCTTGCGGTCCCCATGACAATCTTCTCCATTTTGCCCTATTTTCTGCATCTCTCCTTGTTAACCCCCTTGCCCGCATTTCTTCTTCGACCATCTTTAGCCAAGTCTTTCTCGGTCTTCCCCGTCCTCTACTTCCTTCTCCATTCATTTCCATCACTCTTCTCAACCAGTCACTTTCATCCTTCCTCAACACATGACCAAACCATCTCAACCTGTTCCTCTTCACAGCATCAATCACAGGCTCTATTCCCATCATCTTTCGCCATTCATCATTTTGTCTCTCAACATTCGGTTGAGAAAATTAATTGTCCTTATTTTTCCACCAAAGCAGACTCCTAATCTTTATATAGACCGTTATTTTTCCATTTTATTCCAATGCTTACCTTGTCCTCTAATATAGACACTTGTCCAGGGTAAATTCCCAACAAGGAGAGCACTCCCATCTCACAATGCCTTCCTTGGGCCCTCACATGAGAGGTGTTACAAGATGTTACAAGATGAAAGCAAAAGTGTATATATGCTAGTTTCCAGCCAGTATGATAATTTTTTATTCTTCCCATTGGAATACGATTCATCTTTCTGACTCTGAAACATTTTGAAAAGGAAAACAATTTTAATTCCCACTCGTAGCAATCCCAATGTCTTAAGTCCTTGTCACTGCAGATCATGATCTTATGAAGGCGTTTTCTTCTGAGTTTAGCCCAAGGTGATGTTGATGCACAGTGCAATCTTCACCACATGTTAATTTCATGATATCTGAGCTTGTTATCATGACCAGCGTGCCTGACATATCCTCAAAAGGATGGCAATGTCGAGCAGGTTGCCTCTGCCCATATAACCCCAGAAATATCAAATTGTGTTAATGGTCCTATCTGGAATCGACCAAAAATGCAACATGTAAGATGAAACGAGAATCAGCCTAAATAATCAGAATTTGCAAACGTATCGTACGTACACACACACACACACACACACACACACACACACACACACACACACACACACACACACACACACACACTCGTGGCCAAAAATATTGGCACCCTTCCACTTTTTTCAAATAACTCAATTTTTTCGAAAAATAAGTTGAAATTTACAAAAGTATTTGGTCTCCACAATTCTTTATTTCACTGTTAATATTACAGAACCTTTGTTATTGATTCAGAACTTAATATATGCTTTTAAATCAGAAAAAATTGGCATTGACAAAATTATTGACACCCTCAACCTAATATTTGGTTGCACAGACTTTGGACAAAATAACTACAGTCAAGCGCTTCCTGTAGCCATGAATGAGCTTCCTACACCTCTCTACTGGCAGATTGGCCCATTCTTCCTGTACAAACTACTCCAGTTCTCCCAGATTTGAAGGGTGCCTTCTCCCAACTGCTGTTTTCAGATCTCCCTATTCCCCCCCCCCCCCCGATCCCCCCTCAACCAGGTGTTCAATGGCATTTAGATCTGGACTCATTGCTGGCCAATTCAGAACAGTCCAGCGTTTTGTCTTGAACCATTCCTGTGTGTTTTTTGAAGTGTGTTTGGGGGTCATTGTCCTGCTGCAAGACCCATGACCTTCGACGGAGACCCAGCTTTCTGACAATGGGTTGAACATTGTGCCTCAAAATGCCTCGGTAATCTCCTGATTTCATGATGCCATGCACACATTCAAGGCACTCAGTGCCAGAGGCAGCACAGCAACCCCAAAACATCACTGAACCTCCTCCATGTTTGACTGTAGGGAAGGTGTTCTTTTCTTTGAAGGCTTCATTTTGTTTTCTGTAAACATAGAGATGATGTGCTTTACCGAAAAGCTCTAAATTGGTCTCAACTGTCTACAGGACATACTGCCAGAAGGATTATGGCTTGTTCAGGTGTGTTTTGGCAAACTCCAGTCGGGCTTTCTTATGTCTCTCTCTCAGTAGTGGGGTCCTTCTTGGTCTCCTACCATAGAACCCCCTTTCATCGAGTTGGTGACAGATGGTGTGAGTTGAAACTGTCGTACCTTGTGTCTGAAGGTCAGCTTGAATCTGTTTCACAGTTGATCCAGGTGCTTTCTCCACCATTCAAACAATCCTTCGCTGCAATCTTCGATCAGGTATTCTCTTGCTGCCACTTCCAGGGAGGTTGGCTACAGCACCATGGGCCTTAAACTTCCTGATAACATTGCGTACAGTGGACACAGAAACATCAAGGTCTCTGGAGATGGACTTGTAGCCTTGAGATTGTCCATGCCTGGCTACAATCTTGTGTCTGACCTCCTCAGGAAATTATCTGGTTTTCTTTCTTTTCTCTGTGCTCATTGCGGTGCACACAGTGACACAAAACAGCAGAATGTCTCCTTTTCTCCATCCAAACTGGTTGAAAGAGTGATTTTTATATTGCAGGCACCTGCAACTCACCATAGGTGAGTTCAATTCCAAAGTAAAGGAGAATAACCTGCTTGAAATTTAATTATTTCTATCAACTTCTAAAAGGTGCCAATAAATATTGTCCGGGCCATTTTAGGATTTCTGTGGAATAAGCTAAGATTTAGTAATTTTTCAGCTTTTTTTGTTTTGTTTCACTGTAAACCAAAGAAATACATTTGTGGAAACCAAAACATTTTTTTATTTCAACAATTTTCTTGAAGAAATTGTGCATTATTTGAAAAAAGTGCAAGGGTGCTAATATTTTTGGCCACGACAGTAAAAAAAAAAAAAAATAAAATAAATATATATATAGATATATACACACACACACACACACACACACACACACACACACACACACACACACACACACACACACACACACCTTAAGGACTACGCTTTACTGGCAAATGAAAGCAATTTGATTACAAGCTACTACATCAAAAACACAGTGTTTGTGGCTACTGTGGCAAAAGACAAACGACATTAATCCCAGGTTGCTAGCCACTCGAGAGTTAAAAACTCAAAAACACGATCGAGGTAATCAATCGTCTTTAGCGAATGCATATTGGACCGGGATCCAATTCGAAATTCGTCTCGCTGGTTGCATCATTATTGAGGCGCAACGTCATTCCGAATTGCAGGTTCACGCTTCGATGAAGTAGTGAGGCCCTCCACATCCAGCCGGGAATTTGTAATCCATTTTCAGGATGCCGGCGATAGCTCGCCTACTCATCATGAAAGAGACCGTGGAATTTATAAATGTTGGTCGACGGGACAGCCTGCTTAAAGTCTATCTGAGGGTAGATTCTTCGATATTCGACCCCAGACAAGACGGTTCAAAGGTAAAATATACACGACCTGAGCACCTTCTTTACAGGACAGGATAGTCAGTCAGTATGCGCATAATAAAAAGCAATCTAGGAAGAGAAAATCATTTATCACAACCATTTTTCTACATTAGTCATGCCTGACAACCTGGACAACACCTGGGGCTCAATGTGCAGAAATGCTGCAAATCGAAACAAACTTGACAACAGCTTTTTTGTGTTTTTCAGAAAGGCAAAGAGACTGTAGAGCAATGCACACTCCAGTGTAGCCTGGGTTCGAATCCCGACCAGGATATAAACTGTCACCCTGTAGTCTCTCATGGAGGACGATGCATCGATGAGTATGTCGTCCATTGAAGGGAAGTTATGATGGAGGACCCGTCTGGACGGTACTGATCATTGATGGACATATAGGATCCAATGTATCAATAGCTGCGGGAAAGTTTTGTGATGTGCGATGGCAGAGGCTCCGTTGCTCAGCTGCTGCTGCTAGAGTTGAGGTCGGAATCAAACCGTTCGGGTATGAGGAATTCATCCATTGGTGAAAGTATCCAGTTGACGGTGCACAGTTGAATACATTGAAGGAAGTAAAGCCTTGGATCCAAGGCATGGCTTTATTCAACTGAATGAAGAAGGTGCTGAAACAAAGGAAACTAGAAAGGATCTGAAAAATGCAAAGCCCGCCGGCGTCCGTTTGTATTCAGGCGTCTTCGTCTTCTTCCACCTTTTTATTTATTTATTTTTTGTATACAAGATCGAGGCTCGTGTAAGAGCTAACGTCAACCACAAAAAAAACTACAAACGGACACACAAAACATACAATAAAGGGAGTGCTCCACAAGATGGGGAGAGAGAGAGGGAAGCACACAAGTACGACAGCAGAGAACAGGGACAACGGGAGATCTGTGGGAGGGAGAGGGCTTGGGAGGAGGAGGCATGGGAGGGGGGGGGGGGGGGGAGGTGGGAGAGGTATAAAACACATCGACACTGCTCGGACTTCCAGTAAAGAAGTCAGTATTTCAAAAAAGTGGATCTGGGGTGAATTAGCGGGGGTAGAAAAGATCAAGGTTTTGGATGGGAGAAGATAAGAGATGGTGGTGAACAGCTGTTTTCAAGACCTGGAGGGAGGAGAGGGATTGAAGAGAGTGTGGGAGTTTGTTCCAGAGGGGGAAGAAAAGAGATATGAAAGACTGAAGTTGAACAGAAAGTCTTGATTTTTGGCAGTTTAACCATAAGAGGGTTGCAGGCAGATCTTGTGCGACCTGTAGGAATATTTGGGGGACAGAGCACAGAGAGAGCTGGGGGAGCAAGGCCGGAGAGGAGTCGGTAGAAGACAGAAAGACCACCAACCTGCCTGCGGTGAGTAAGTGAAGCCCTCGGAGTTAGCTTCATCGCGGGAGATTCCAATGATTCTGAAAGCTTTGGTTTCAACAGCGTGAAGACGAGCTAGGTGTGAGGCAGGAGCACCAGCCCAGAGGGGGGGAACAGTATTCCATTGAGCTGCGGATGAAAGCCTTGTATGTGGTGAGGACCTCAGGTGTGCCAAGGAAGGACTTCGCACGACGGAGGATGCCCAGTCGGCGACTGGCTTTGGAGACCAGCTTGGAAATGTGGTTTTCCCAGGAAAGATCATGGCAGATAGTGAGACCCAAAAGCTTGAGTAACAGAACTTATTGGAGAGGATTGTTGAGAAAGTAGATGGGAGGGTTGTCCAGTCGGTCTTTTCGGAGAGACATCGTAAAAGTGTGAGATTTGTCAGGATTGAAAGACATGTTCCACTCGTTTGCCCAGTCTGTGATTTTGTCCAGGTCTGCAGAGAGTGAGGAGGCTGCAGACTGCCGATCTGAGGGATGAGGAATGGAGCGGCAGAGAGTGGAGTCATCAGCATAGAGATAGAGAGGATTTTCCAGAGACTCGGAGAGATCATTGATGAAGACCAGAAGTAGCACAGGGCCCAGAACACTGCCTTGGGTAACTCCAGCTTGAACAGGAAGAGGAGATGAGAGAAACCCATTCAGGGCCACACGTTGACTACGACTAGAGAGGAAGTCCGCAAGCCAAGCGGGGAGATTTTCATGGATACCATAGGAGGAGAGTTTGGTGAGCAGAGCGGTGTGCCTGGCCATATCAAAGGCATGTGATATGTCAAGGGAGACAGCTCTGATTTCCTGTTTGGCATTGAGGACCTCCATCCATTGTTGAGACAGCAGAAGCAGCATATCCAAAGTAGAGTGACCTGGTCTGAAACCCAATTAATGATCAGAGATCAAGCCATTGGAGAACAGGAAGGATTTGATATCCGAAGCGATGATCGATTCCACGACTGTGTTGATAATTGGGAGCAGGCTGATTGGTCTGTAGTTGCAAAGATCTGTTTTTGCACATTTTGTGTAAAACGGTAATATTGGCTTATTTCCAAGATTGGATCTGATCTTGGAAATCAGCCATTGACCTTTAGATCTAAAATAAATTATCAGCGTCTAGCTTTTGATTGGTGAACCAATTCTGTGACCCAATATGCAAATTCTAAAAAATTCAGGTCAATTGGATGAAAATTGACGATTTTATGTGACGCTGATCTTTGACCTTTTGACCAAATTATTAATTTTCCTTCTCCATATTTTCATCTTTGTTGAAAATTTGATGACAAAACTCAAATGGTAAATTTAAATTTCAGGTCAATTGGATGAAAATGGATGATTTTATGGGACTCTGGCCTTTGACCTATTTGACCTTTTGATAATTATTCATATTAATTTGTCTCCTCCATATTATGATAATAAAGGTTTGGTGAATATTCGATGACAATAGCTCAAATGGTAAAAAAAGGTTATGACCCGGACAGACACACACACACACACACACACACACACACACACACACACACACACACACACACACACACACACACACACACACACACACACACACACACAGAAGTGATTGCAAAACCCCGTCTCCTGCTGTGCACTGGGACGGGACAACAAAAACACAGAATTACAAACTTAAGGATAAGAGCAAGATGAGTTATAACCTTAAAACAAGAGATTTGGTACAACAAGCACTCTTTGAATGTCTAGTAAGAGTTCGTATTACAAATGTACCACATTTATGACGCAGTCACACGAAACTTGTCAAACAAATGCACATGCACCCTGGCCCTAAGGCCACATTACATAGTCAAACAACAAGCTGATGTTTCTTTGTACCCTCATGCATCATCAGCAAAACAAAACAAAACTCTTAAAATGCAAAGCTTTCTGCCAGGAAGCTTGTATAGTGGTTGACACCACCTAGCATGAAGGGTACAGGAAGCAATGTGAAGCAGATTGTCTCATTTACATAACCCAATGTCAAATTAGATTTACTACTAAATGGAAATATTAATGGGAGTGAGCATGAACATGCTTCAACCAAAAAATACTAATGGAGGCATGAACCAAAATAAATTCATCAATGTCGAGCGAGATCTCTCCTTCGTTGACCAAGGACAACAACCCCTAAGGGGATGAATAAGAGGATGGAGGGAGGGAGGGGGGGGGGGGGGGAGATAGTATGTGTGTTTGTGTGAGACAGAGATTGTTTGTTTGCGTTAAAATTAATTAAATTTCATCCACAGCATCTCAGAAAAACCTTCCGCAGCCAAGCAGTGCATCACTCACAACCAAGGTCTCTCCTGCCGACCGAATTGATAAAGACACAAAGTTCAGCTCTTTTGGTTCACCAACATGGAAACGTGCCAGCCTATCCTCGCTGAGCGGAACGGCGCCTTCCACTCACAGAGACTCGCGCACCATCTCAGCCCATGCGGGTCGGCTTCTGCTTTCCTCTGTATCCCGCATGCTAATGCTGGCCGATCAAACTGTTGTGTCACAGATAGAATCAGCTGGAAAACAGGTGGGTGTTACACACGGAAAATTTACCCGAAGAAAAACTTTCCATTTGTGGTTATCTTACCAGCCAAGCGAACTCCTTGGTTTGGCCTGTTCAGCATTCCTAACTAAGCTAATGAATCATGATGCTCTAAACCCAGGTTAGAATCCCCTTTATTGTATGTATTTATTTAATGTCTACTAATGTAGTACATACAGTAATTTATTGGTACTTCATGCACATGAGTTGCACTTCATGCACCTCCGTGCACATGAGTGATTTACAAACTCCTCCAAGAGCTCTCATATATATATATATATATATTGTCCTGTTCCGAGGGATTTAATTCCTCCAAGGAAACGGATAGCCGAACAGCTGACACTCCGAGGCGTTCAGTCAAAAATGACGTTGTTCTTTACAAGTGAGATAAAGGAGAATGACGAACTTACCTTCACGGGTCCACCGGACGTCCTCCAACCTGCGATAATTAATTTAAGCCAACACAGGATTTAAATTGGAGAAAAATACCGGCTTTATTGAAAAAATGCCGGTAACAAAATAACACACGGCCAACTGAAATTCCTAAATGGGACGTCCCCATACAGACCCGTATACACACAAAGGGAAAAATAAAATTGAAAAAAAATGTGTAATGTGTCCAGGTACATAGCTCTGAGCGTCTCCTGAACCCCTTCGGGAATTATCAAGTCCCCCGCGTCCTTGGCGGGAACAGCACAGGCCTCAGTGCACAGTTCGCTCGTGGGAAACGCAGGCCTCGGTCCGCAGTTCGCTCTTCCTCACGATCATCGAAACCTCCAATGTCCCTAGCGCGAGAGTGCTATGAACTGTGACTGCACGGCACCAATGTTCCAATGCAAGAGGAGGGAAAATGTCGGAACATGACCGTTTGCCACCAAATCCAAAAAACGAGAGAAAGCGAAGAGAGAAAAATTTGATGATCGATTCCATGACTTTGCTGATAATTGGGAGCAGGCTGATTGGTCTGTAGTTGCAAGGATCTGTTTTTGCACCTTTTTTGTGTAAAGCGGTAATGTTTGCTGATTTCCAAGATGCTGGCAGATGACCTTGAGCAAAAGAGAGGGTGAAAAGAACAAAGAGAGGGTGAGATAGAGCAGCAGAGCAGGATTTTAGGACCCGTGGGCTGATGCCGTCTGGTCCAGTTGCAGAATCAGAGTCGAGGTTTGACAACAACTTCTCCACCTTGTCAGGAGAGAAGGACACAGAGTCCAGGAGCAGTTGGGTTCGATTGGGTAAGGTGGGAACAGAGAGAGATGGGTTTGGGACACAAGATTTAGAGGCAAACACAGAGTTGAGGCATTCGGCTTTGTCACGTGTGGTGTCAACTGTAGCCATTTGAGGTAAGGGAGATGATGGAGGGGGAACAAACACCAGAAACGGATTTGACCAGACTCCACCAGGATTTGGAGGAAGGAGACAGGTTTGAGAGTTCATTCTTGAGTGTGGAGAGATAGTGCTTCCTGGCACTCCTGAGGGTAGACACACATTTGTTCCGAGGTTGGTGGAAGGAACTGAGATTGCCTTCAGTTGGATTTGCTTTCCAAGAGGCAAAGGCAAGTTGTTTCAGGGCAACTGCCTCACCACAAGATTCAGTGTACCATGGACGGGAGGAAGGGTAAGACAACTGAAGATGAGATGGGATAAATCTGTGCATGCGAGAGAGCAGTTTGCTTTGGAAGAATTCCCAGGAAGAATTGATGTCAGATAGTAAGGGCATTTTATGAGATATTTCACAAATCTGTTAACTAAATTGTTACCAAAAAATTTCTTCACCAATATGTTTGTAAAGGTGTGTAATAACATGTGTTAAAATGTTGAAGTTCAACTCCCGTGGGAAACCCAGAAAAAAAGCTGTTGAATTCGGATACCGAAAAATTATTTTCGAGAATTTTAATTTTTTTAAATCGGCCCTTAAGTAACTTATGAGGGGTCAAATAAGGGTTTTTCATGATTCTGAGTTGATTGTTAACATTTATATTTCACCACAGACACTCCTTTGTGGAAAAATAATTTCTAAATATATCTCATTTTCTACTCCCACAAATTTCTACTATCTACTTCAGTTCCTCTCAGGATCTTAGCTTTGTCGAGTGCCTTCAACTTCACCCGGGGGAAAGCTGCTGTTGTCTGTGGATCTGGCAAAGGTGGTGCCGGAGAGGTGACTTCGATCCAACCCATTGAGTGAAAGGGAGTGTTTCCGTGAATAGAGACAATGTTTAAATCTATATTGTCTCCAACAAACTGAGTGACTGCATTGTTTGTTTCCCCAACCTCCATAAAGACCACCTGATCATTACTTGACAATTCACTTTCACTGGCTGGCACTTTGGCTGTCATCACTGATTGATCCTCAAGCGCAGCATCAACCGCAACCTCATCATTGATCTGTTCATCGGTTTCCTCCACAATGGTGTCAAGAGTGCCAGAAGTATCTGGAACATCATCTCCACTCCTACTATTAAGGAAGCAGTATTTGTAGTTTTGTGTCTCCGTGTAAGACTCAGTGTATCCCAGCCGGTGGAACTTGTTGAGCATCCATTTTGACCCAAATCTATGATCAAGTTGTATGGCAAGCCCCATTTGGTGTGGCAATACTCCAGACCGAGGTCGACAGGCCTTAATAAAATTCTGCCCCAAAACGGCAACTCTTTCGTCTGTCTTGACAATCGGTCTCAAGAACATCTGAAGGCTTGCAGGAACAAGTGTCAGCTGACTATCGATGTCAGTCATACTGTGTGTGGCGGGGTATGACTTTGGACCTAAATCAATCAAGGCAATATCATTGGATATGAACTTGAGTGCCGTCTTTATGATCTGAGTCTTCTCATCTCCATGGTCAAGATTAGCATGATGCCCTCGCAGAATATTGTCGGTGCCATCTTTGAGACAGAGTACATCTGCCCTTCTTTCCTGTGTTGTGAAATACAAGGTGTCTTCGTATTTCTCTAGAAGTTTTATCTTTAGCCAATGCTTTGAATAAGAAAGGCTCTTCTCTGGTGACTGATCAAACTCCTGCAGCTTTTCATGGACTTGGTCCATGTTCATTACCCCATGCTCTAATTCTGAGTCTAACCATTCGCAGAATTCAATAAAAACTGCTTCTCTCGCTCCTCATCAATACTCCTCTGTCCTCTCTTCCTTTTTCCTTCCTCATCAGTCTTGGACAAACTGTCACCTCTCGCAAACATAAGTCTGCATCGCAAATGGTACAGTGTTTCTTCTGCTACCAAGTCGTTGATCCCTTCCAGGCGTCCAGTGACTTCAGTGCCCCAGTCATCCCCGCGACTCCGTGCTGTCTTCAGCAAGCTTGCCTTCAGTGTATCTGCAGTCAAATTATCTGGCACTCTGTATTTCTTTCTAGCTTGTGCTGGATTATTTTTGTAGAGCTGGGCTGGTTGGTTGCAAAGAATGCATACATCCTTATACAGGAGGTCAACTGACTGTGATCTTCTAGAACTGCAGCCAGTTGATGAACTGAACTCACAAGTAGTGCGTCTTCTCTTCAACTTTGATGACTCTTTCTCTGCCTTTGATGCTTGAGCTGACTTCTTGGTGGTTGCAACAAAGTTGTTGTACAGATCATTTTTACACTTCTGGTGGTACCTCAGTTTTCCTTCCTTTTGAGCCTCCTTCATACGTTCCACAACAGTAACATTTTCGACAGTTTCTGCTTGTTTCAATAAAGTTGAGTATCCCTTTGGAGTTGCCTGTATGAGCCTTTCAGCTGGTGTATCCGAGCGTGCACAGATGAACCAATTGAGCACAGGTGGAGTAACGTCTTCATCCATATTGCTAGACTCCATGTCCTGCAAAGTAGAAAATGAGATATATTTAGAAATTATTTTTCCACAAAGGAGTGTCTGTGGTGAAATATAAATGTTAACAATCAACTCAGAATCATGAAAAACCCTTATTTGACCCCTCATAAGTTACTTAAGGGCCGATTAAAAAAAATAAAAATTCTCGAAAATAATTTTTCGGTACCCGAATTCAACAGCTTTTTTTCTGGGTTTCCCACGGGAGTTGACCTTCAACATTTTAACACATGTTATTACACACCTTTACAAACATATTGGTGAAGAAATTTTTGGTAACAATTTAGTTAACAGATTTTCATATGTTTCCCTTACTAAGAGGCAGTGGAGATGGGAGACCAGTCCAAATGATTGATGGCTGCTTGCAGCCCGTGCCAGTCGGCCTGAGTCAAATGCCAGACTCGTCGACGCTGAGGAGGCTCTCTGAGAATGGTCAGAGAGATATCCACTTTAACAAGCACATGATCAGAAGAACCGATTGCAGCAGAAGAAGAGCAGCAGACATTTGCAGGGAAGTTTGTCATAATCAAGTCTAGAAGAGAAGATACTCCATTGACTGAAATCTGGGTCGGAAAATTGACAGATTGTGTCAGTCCCAATGAGTCGCAGAAGTCCTTTGCTGAGGTGTCATGGCTGGTGAGAGAGGAACCCACACCCAGCCAGCTGGCATGATGACAGTTGAAGTCGCCACATATGAGGAAGAGAGAGTTGGGATGAGTGGATAGAAGTTGGTCCATGTTGTCAGACAGCGAAATGTAAATGGAGTCATCACTGTTTGGAGGACAGTATAGAACACATATGAACAAAAGGTGGGAGCGGATAGGAAGCCGTAGCCAGAAGTACTCCTGGGGGTGGGGTGGAAAGAGGGCAGTGCAAGGAGAGTGAGGAAGAGAGTTTTTGATAAAGATAGCAACCCCACCACCAGGACGAGGCTCAGGTCTATCATACCGGAGGAGGGATTAACCAGGAAGAGATATTAAGGAATCAGAGACATCTTGAAGAAGGAAAGTTTCTGTTAAGCAGATCAAGTCTGGATTGTCAGAAGCAACCTGTATAGAGAGATCAGTCAAATTTGAGCGAAGGCCCCGGATGTTTGAGGTCCATACCGTCAATGAAGAGGAAGGGGGAGCATCGGATACAGAACAAGGGGGGGGGGGGTAGGGTCAGATGAAGGATGAGAGGGGGAGGTAGGGAGAGCAGTTGATAGTGTGTCAGAGATTACAGAAGAGTTACAAGAAAGGGAAGGATGAGGAGAACGAAAAGTTTGATGGTGATGGGATGAGGCACAGTGAGGGGTTTTTTGAGGGGGGGGGCAGAGGAAAGTAGAAGGTTGGGGGAGGTTGAGGTATGAGATAGAAGGGAGACGAAGTGGGGAGGAGGCAGATTTGAGGAGGAGGGGGGGAGGGGGGAGAATTGGAGAGGGATGGTAGGGGGGGGGGAGATTTGAAGGGGAGGGGTTGGGGGGGAGTTTTGAAGGGGAGGGGTTGGGGGGGAGTTTTGAAGGGGAGGGGTGATGGGGGAGTTTAGGAGGGGAGGGGCAAGGGGGAAGTTTAGGAGGGGAGGGGCAAGGGGGGAGATTTGGAGGGGAGGGGCAAGGGGGGAGTTTAGAAAGTGGATGATTAATGAAAGACGAACATTTATAACAAATTGGGTTGATTGTGATTTTCAAGTTCGAGATCCATTTAAGAACGATAGAGGAGGGATGGAATGAATGTGAATTTCGAGCATGTAGTGAGGAAGAATTATAAGAGATTGAATTTTTTTTTGAAGTGCAATGAGTTGAAGAGGAAATTGAAAAGAGCCTTTTAAATAGGAAGAAAAACAGCGTGTTGTAATATACCACTGAATAAAACACTGCAGGGGAAAGTTTAAACATATTTAAACAGAACCGTGAAGAACAACCTTATATTCACAAAAATACCAACGGGGAGAGGGCCTCGAGGGATAACCATGAGTCACGTGAACAGGGCAAAAGGTGGAAGGCAAGGAGATAATGGGGGCGAGGCGAGACAGCGCACGTGGACAGAAGCACACAATGAGACAACAGTACACGTGGAGAAAGGGAAATAAATGTTTTTCTTTTTGTTTGTTTTTTGGGGTGCATATTTAAAACGTTAGACAAAGAGTAGATGTTCGGGGAAGTTCGGGGGAGAAGGGAAAAATCTAAGAACCAAGCAAAAACAGCGAAGGAAGGAACTTAAGTGAACAGACTTCGAGGGGGGGGAAGCCTCAGGCTACAAGGCTACAAGGCCGCGCACACGGGGCAAACAGAAAACGATTAATTTATTACGAGTTAGAGGAAATTCAAACCAAAACGAACTGGAAAGAAACAATAACGTTTAAATGATAAAATAACGAGTGGAAATTAGACAAACTTCTTGGTTTTTTTTTTTTGTTGTTTTTGTTTTGTATACAAGATCGAGGCTCGTGAAAGAGCGAACATTAATCACACAGAAAGACAAACCGACACATAAAACATATAACATAGGGAGCGGTAGACAAGATGGGGAGAGAGGGGGAAGGACACAAACACAACATTTGAGAGCAGGGACCGAGAGGCATGGAGACATCGAGAGATCTGAGAGAGGGCGAGGGCTTTGGGGGGGGGGGGCGTGGGAAGGGGGCGGTGGGAGAGGTATAAAACATATGGACACTGCCAGGACTTCCAGGAAAGAAGTTGGAATTTCAAACAAGGTGGATCTGGGGTGAATTAGCGGGGGTAGAAAAGATCAAGGTTTTGGATGGGGGAAGATAAGAGATGGTGGTGAACAGCTGTTTTAAAGACCTGGAGGGAGGAGTGGGATTGAAGGGAGTGAGGGAGTTTGTTCCAGAGGCGGGAGAAAAGAGGAATGAAAGAGTGAAGGTGAGCAGAGAGCCGAGATTTCGGCAGTTTAACCATCAGAGGGTTGCTGGCAGATCTTGTGCGACCTGTAGGAATATTTGGGGGACAGAGCACAGAGAGAGCTGGGGGTGCAAGGCCGGAGAGGAGTCGGTAGAAGACAGAAAGACCACCTACCTGCCTGCGGTGAGTGAGTGAAAGGCCCTCAGAGATAGCTTCATCGCGGGAGATTCCAATAATTCTGAAAGCTTTGGTTTCAACAGCGTGAAGCCGAGCTAGGTGTGAGGCAGGAGCACTGGCCCATAGGGGAGAACAGTATTCCATTGAGCTGCGGATGAAAGCCTTGTATGTGGTGAGGAGCTCAGGTGTGCCGAGGAATTTTGGTTATGATTGGTTATGACTCATTGGTTATGACTAACTTCCCTGAAATGTCTGCTGCTCTTCTTCTGCTCCAATCGGCTCATCTGATCATGTGCTTGTTAAAGTGGACATCTCTCTGACCATTCTCAGAGAGCCTCCTCAGCGTCGACGAGTCTGGCATTTCACTCAGGCCAACTGGCACGGTCTTCAAGCAGCCATCAATCATCTGGACTGGTCTCCCCTCTTTACCGCCTCTGACATCAACTCATCCTGCGAATTCTTCCAAAGTAAATTGCTCTCTCTCATGCACAGATTTATCCCATCTCATCTTCAGTTGTCTTACCCTTCCTCCTGTCCATGATACACGGAATCTTGTGGTGAGGCTGTTGCCCAGAAACAACTTGCCTTCGTCTCCTGGAAAGCAAATCCAACGGAAGGAAATCTCACTTCCTTTCACAAAGCCCGAAACAAGTGTGTGTCCAGTGTCCACCCTCAGGAGAGCCAGGAAACAATATCTCTCCGTTCTCAAGACCGAACTCTCTTATCTGTCCCCCTCTTCCAAATCATGGTGGCATCTGGTCAAATCTGTTTCTGGTGTTTGTTCCCCCTCCATCCCCTCCCTCACCTCAAACGGCTACATGGCTGACTCTGCACATGAAAAAGCTGAATGCCTCAACTCTGTGTTTGCCTCTAAATCTTGTGTCCCAAACCCATCCCTCTCTGTACCCACTGTACCCAGTCGTACCCAGCTGCTCCTGGACTCTGTGTCCTTTCCTCCTGACAAGGTGGAAAAGTTTCTGTCAACCCTCGACTCTGATTCTGCAACTGGACCTGACGGCATCAGCCCACGGGTCCGAAAATGCTGTTCTGCCGCTATTTCACTTCCTCTCTCTGTTCTCTTCACCCTCTCTTTTGCTCAAGGTCATCTGCCATCTGCTTGGAAATCAGCCAACATCACCGCTTTGCACAAAAAAGGTGCAAAAACAGATCCTAGCAACTACAGACCAATCAGCCTTCTCCCAATTATCAGCAAAGTCATGGAATCCATCATTGCTTCGGATATGAAATCTTTCCTCTTCTCCAATAGCTTGATCTCTGATCATCAATTTGGTTTCAGACCTGGTCACTCTACTCTGGATATGCTGCTTCTGCTTTCTCAACAATGGATGGAGGTCTTCAATGCCAAACAGGAAACTAAAGCTGTCTCCCTTGACATATCACATGCCTTCGATACGGTCTGGCACCACGCTCTGCTCACCAAACGCTCCTCCTTTGGTATCCGTGGAAATCTCCAAGCATGGCTGGCGGACTTCCTCTCTAGTCGTAGTCAATGTGTGGCCCTGAATGGGTTTCTCTTATCTCCTCTTCCTGTTCAGGCTGGAGTTCCCCAAGGCAGTGTTCTGGGCCCTGTGCATTTTCTGGTCTTCATCAATGATCTCTCTGACTCTCTTGAAAGTCCTCTCTATCTCTTTGCTGATGACTCTACTCTCTGTCGCTTCATTCCTCATCTCTCAGATCGGCAGTCTGCAGCCTCCTCACTCTCTGCAGACCTGGACAAAATCACAGACTGGGCAAACAAGTGGAACATGTCTTTCAATCCTGACAAATCTCACACTCTTACGATGTCTCTCCGAAAAGACCGACTGGACAACCCTCCCATCCACTTTCTGAATAATCCTCTCCAAGAAGTTCTGTCACTCAAGCTTTTGGGTCTCACTATCTGCCATGATCTTTCCTGGGAAAACCACATTTCAAATCTGGTCTCCAAAGCCAGGCACCGACTGGGCATCCTCCGTCGTGCGAAGTCCTTCCTTGGCACACCTGAGCTCCTCACCACATACAAGGCTTTCATCCGCAGCTCAATGGAATACTGCTCTCCCCTCTGGGCTGGTGCTCCTGCCTCACACCCAGCTTGTCTTCACGCTGTTGAAACCAAAGCGTTCAGAATTATTAGAATCTCCCGCGATGAAGCTAACTCCGAGGGCCTTTCACTCACTCACCGCAGACAGGTAGGTGGTCTTTCTGTCTTCTACCGACTCCTCTCCGGCCTTGCTCCCCCAGCTCTCTCTGTGCTTTGTCCTCCAAATATTCCGACAGGTCGCACAAGATCTGCCAGCAACCCTCTGATGGTTAAACTGCCAAAATCTCGGCTCTCTGCTCACCTTCACTCTTTCATTCCTCTTTTCTCCCGCCTCTGGAACAAACTCCCACACTCCCTTCAATCCCACTCCTCCCTCCAGGTCTTTAAAACAGCTGTTCACCACCAGCATTTCTGTTATCTTCCCCCATCCAAAACCTTGATCTTTTCTACCCCCGCTAATTTCACCCCAAATCCACTTTTTTGAAATACCAACTTCTGTCCTGGAAGTCCCTGGTGTCCTTGTGTTTTATACTTCTCCCACCCCCCCCCTTCCCACGCCTCCTCCCCCCAAGCCCTCTCCCTCCCCCACATCTCCCGATGTCCCTGCTCTCAAATGTTGTGATTGTGTGCTTCCCCTTCTCTCCCCATCTTGTCTACCGCTCCCTCCTTTTATATATTTTGTTTGTCTGTTTGATTTGTTTGTGAAATAAATGTTAGCTCTTTCACGAGCCTCGATTCTGTTTATATATTTTTAAAAAACAAACAAAAGAAAAACACACGAATGGAAAAATAACTTAACTTTGGATGCCGGGAGAGAACAAAAGTCGCCACCTCGATCGAGAAACCGGAAGTGTGTATATAGTACATATATATATATATATGTACTATATACACACACACTCGCACACACTCGCTCACACATACAAACATAACGAATTTCTTTACCCGTCTTTTCGCTTCAGGTATGTGGGATAACTATTGCTGGGAAAGCAATGGCAAACCACCTCGTATAATCCTTGTCAAGGAATTGGTTCAGCAGCTTTGACACTCTACATTGAGTATGGTACATCAGGAATATATATGAATATATATACCGTGGGACCCTGCTATTCGTGGGGGATACGTTCCTGGAAAATCCGTGAATTGCGAAACCGAGAATAGCGGGGCATTGTTTCAATGGAAAAAGGGGGGGGATAGGTACCCGCGTCATGAAAATCCGCGAATAGAGAGGACCAAACCGCGAACGGCTAGGCAAAATCCGCTAATGGTAAGGCAAATCCAGAGAACGTCGACGATAATCCGCGAAGGATTTATAAATACTGTGTGTCAAGCTAACGGCTTGTGAATTTTTTTGTTGCGACCCTGAAAAACCAGGAATTCGCGGAACACGGCTGCGAATAGAAAAAAAAAAAACGTGATTTCGTGGAGCACGGCCGCAAATAGGAAAAAAAACCGTGAAATCGCGGGACACTTTTCCACTAACAGAGAAACAGGTCGCATTTTATCACCCGTAAAGACGCGGAATCCGCGAATACTGGAACCGCGAATAGCGGGGTCCGACTGTGTATATATATATATATATATATATATATATATATATATATATATATATATATATATATATATATATATATATATATATATATATATATATATATATATATATATATATTGTTGCGGAGATGAGGACTGTATTTTTTTCATTGTGTGCTGTATTATTATTATTATTGTTTATTCTGCGCCCCCCTACCTCCGGAGCTGTGTAAAGGTGAAAGGGCATCCCATAATTAGTCCACAAGCATACACGTCAGCCAAGTAATAGAATACCCCTGTTGATAGTTATCTCTTATTCTGTGTTTTAGGGTAAGGCTGTGTCTCCCATTAATTGAAGTACTCCATTGCACCAGTGAAAGAGAATAGATCCCCTTTCATTCCCATCCCCAAAATCCCCATTTCCTTCACATCCCCTCTCGTCATTGCCGAGCCTCGATTGCCCATATTACATCCCCTCTCGTCATTGCCGAGCCTCGATTGCCCATATTACATCCCCTCCAAAACCACCATTGACCATGTGCTCGAATCGGAGAAGAAAGGCGTGCCCGCCCGTCATCATCAAGGGCGGAGCCAGAGGGTCGCGCGACCAACCAGGGCCGAGGTGAGCACCCCGATGGGCGTGTCCAAAAAAGGCCGGCGGCTTAATCGCCGGAGGCGTTATAAAAGCGCGCACGCAGGAAGCAACTTGAGTTGGTCACCAAGAGAGAGAGTCGTGAAGAGTCAGTCAGTGGAGTCGGTGGTCAGTTGGTTGCGGTGAGGAGTCGGTGGTGGCGGTCAGTGGTTGCGTTGGTTGCGGTGAGGAGTCGGTGGTGAGGAGTGAGTGAACCAAGAAAGAGTTGAGGGTTTGGACCAGACGCGTCAGACAAGTCCTGGGAAAGCAGTGGAGGCCACAGCAGCATCAACACCCCACAGCCACTTGGGGCCTGGACGGCGGTTTGGAGCAGGACCGTAAAGGAACGGCGGCTGCTAAACGCGCCGGTTGAGCTGCAGGACCCCCTTGGACTTTCCTCTCCCGCCAGCCATCCACCTCCTGCCTTTCCATCCTTCTTGTGTACGTGAGTTTGTTTTGTTTGTTCTGTCCCTGGGTATTTAATTAAGTCTGTAGGTAAGCTAGTATTTTCCTTGTGTCACCTGCGTCTTATGTGCTTGTAAATAAACGTGACTGCTTTCTTTTTGCTTGTGTGTAAATAGTCAATAAATTCAGTAGTATTTCCAAACCTTTCTTTGCCTTCGTTTTCCTCTTTGCATTCGTCGTTTTTGTCTTTTCCCTCATTGAGCAGCTGCGGTGCGATCCGGCCAACGTTTGGGTGGAATCGGGTTCTAAGCGGGGAGTAACTGTTCGGACGCGGTAATACCAAACCGCTCGGTAAAATAACATCTAAAACCGCGTCTGCAACAATTGGTTGTCAGGAGTTGGATTCGGACCTGGGACTAAATTTGTTAGGCCCAAATTTTGGAACACCAATTGTGTTATTAAGCAACAATTGGTGTCGGGAGTGAGATTCGGGGCCCGAACCAAATTTTTAAAACATCTAGAAAAAATTTGGTCAAAATTTGGAGCGGCCGAAATTTGTTTTGTTTTATAAAACCCGAATTTTGAAATCGCGCCATGGCTGGTCAAGGCGATCGAATGCCGGTGGGTGAGCTAGAAGAGGGGTTAGGAGTAACCCAGGATCAAATGGAGGGGAGCAATGAGGAGGCGGTTGAGGGAGTATCAGACGCACAAAATGGCGCCTCGCACATAGCTACGGCGGCCGCACCCGCTGCACAAGTGGGAGGGATGGCCCAAATGCAGGCCCTCATGGAGCAATTTATGGCGCAAATGCAGGCGTCCCTCAAACTGCAGAGTGAGCAATTGGGGGGTAATGGGGAACCGGATGGATGCTCATAGTGAGCGAATGAGGGCTAACAGTGAACGGTTGAGTAACCAAATTGAAGCAACAACGAACGGAATGAGGGCCGATAGGGAGGAAAGGGAGCAGAGGGACAGAGACCGCAAGTTGGGCGAAAGGGTCCCAGGGGTGCACGAGGAGGTAACGCGAGTCGAAAAGCGCTGGTTGAGCGAAGCGGAGGAAAGCGCGGGTACAATGACGGGGGTAGAAATCGCGACACGGGGTTTGGAAAAGCCGGCGACCGCTGAGGTAGAGGGAATTTTATTAAAGCCAACGGTCGTCGAGGTGAGTAAAGAAAAAGCAGTGCTGGGAATTAAAATTGAAGAGATGACGGAGGTAGCCCGGGAATTGCAGGGAGAAATGGATTATGTACAAAGTCCCTGCTCACATCACGATGCTGTGCTTAACCCGAATGGAAGTTTGCAGGTTCGCGTGGAGAAAAGGATCCCCCAGGTGAGTCGTGCTGTATATTGTGCGGGTAGATTTTGCAGGAGGATGTTTAGCGACAAAAGAATTTTCGCGCGCTTGGGATCGAGGAAGCATCCGGGCGTTGGTGAAGGGTCCCGTGTGAGTGAAAATGGCACGCGTGGGAGGAAAAAGTGTGCGTCAGCGAGTGGGTGTGTTATAAAGTGTGGGAGTGAAACCGAGTGCGAGCGAGAATGCACGTCGGTGTGTACGGGGTGTGACACAGGGAGTGAGAGCAATACGGAGTGTACGTGCGAGGGTGAGTGTGACACGGAGAGTAAGGTGGTGGTGGAACGTGTGCGAGAAAGCACACCTGAGTTAGTGGTAGCGCGGGTGTGGGAGAGCCCATGTGAGCGCGTTAGTGGGTGGATGCCAGAGTGCACGCCCATGGTGAGTGTTACGGAGGACGTAACGGAAGAGAGGTGTGGACCAAAGTGTGCGCAAGAGTGTGCGCGAGAAGTGTGGTGTGTAACAGGGAGAGCGTTGGTGGAATGTACGGATGGCGTTGGAACGCCAGGTTTTGTGAGGGTGAAAGGGGTAGCGTATGCTTGTAAGCATGCAAGTGAAGCATCGACGGTAACCGGGTTAGCGGTTAGGGCGACGGATAGCCGATGCGAGCACTCGGGGCGTGGGGTGCTTTGTTGGGTGCGAGGCCCGGCGCGGGTCGATGCTGCGTCGCTTCTCTTCGAAGCGTCGTTGCCGATTCGGGCTTGGCCCCGCCCCGCACGGTCGAGTCCGTGCTTTGACGGGCGAGGCGACCGGTCCGGTTCAAGGGCGAGTGGGAGGAAGCGGTACGGTGCCCCCTCGTGGGGACGGGGTTCCGACCGGGGGAGATTGAGCCATCAGGCCCGGGACCGCAAGGTGCCGCGCCGAGATGGTGCGTGGAGCCTCGGTCCAACCAAACCACCTCCCTTGAACCGAAAGCCGGACGGATTCAACCTGCAGGCAACCAAAACAACCCGAATTCATTGCTCGGCTTTACGAACCGAGTTTAATGATGTCACGACGCACCGAGGCTAGGATATAGCGGACTGTGATGATGATGGTAGTGATTTGATACGAAATTTATAATAGTGGGTAGAATTGGCAGTAAATGGAAAATTTTTGAATTGGTTGGAATTTGGACGAGCAAAATTTATAGTGAGAGACCCCCGATGTGGTGGGATGGCAAATCCACCATCCCTCACAAGTGGGGCAAATGCGCTATAGTTTATGGGGTGTATGGCAGTGAAAACTAGCCCGGGTGGGTTAGGTTATATTGTAGGGATCTAGCGAAGCTGACATTAGGTGACGTTAAGGTTAGTTAGTGACTGATACCTGTAGTGGGGACGCAGGTAGTTTAGTGTGGATGATAATGACGTGGGAGTGCAATAGTTTAAAGGGGCGACTGGGAAACGCAAGTTTCAGAGGGGAGTAGTTAGCTGAGATGATGCCGTGTGTTTGGGATTGAACAGGTGTGATTGAACAGGTGTGATTGCACAGGTGTGCAACTGAACAGGTGTGTGGAGCAGTGTATGAGTGAGTGATGGTGATGTGTGTTGTGTTGACCAACTGGTCCAGGAAGAGGAGGAGGGTGCAGGTGGCACCAGGTGATTGCACAGGTGTGCAACAACAGGTGAATGGAGGACAGGTGTATGGAATAAATGATATGGAGTATTGGAATGGATGGTCGTGGAGTGAGTATGGTGGAAATTGTGGAGTGGAGTGGATGGTGCGAAGGTGTGAATGGGGGAAGAGTGGACCCCCATCACGGATACCCGGGGCGGGTAGAGTAAGTGTTAGGTAGAGGGTACAGGTAAATTGTGGTTGGATATTGGCATCTGTGGTGCGGGTGAAAGAATGGTCTTTGGATGGGTGCATTAGTGTTGTGGAAATGGCTGGGCGTGTAGCCTGTTAGTGTGTGTAGTTGGTTGGGCGCTCCACCACTGTGAGGATGTCGGCCAGGTGAGGCCGCAGGTGGGCTCTGGGAGCCGGTAGTAGTTGTTGTGGATGGGGCCCGAGGATCCGGAGGACGGACCCGGGTAGCCCGTGCCAGAGAGGGCACTGAGGGGGTGAGAGTGCGAGAGGGCCTTCCCCAGTTAGTTAGGTTAGGGTGAGGAGCTAGGTAAGCTCGGGTGGCAACTACAGTGGTGGAGGTGTGCAGGTGGGTAGACCTGCTGGGAGAGCTACACGTCGCAGCCCAGAAATTGTGCGAGGGCACCGGGAGATGAATCGGGGGAGTGAGAACCCAAATTGAGAAGCACCACAGTTTGGGCAATGGGAATTGGTTTTTAGAACCCATAGTGTAAGTGGCCAATGGATTGGCAGGAAAAGACCCCAGGTAGTGTAAAGTGTGTTAATGTCATTTAGAAAGTAGTTAGGATGAAGTCTCCTCGCACCATCTGCATCCACTCACCTGAGGTGACAGGTACTCCGCACCATGCCATGTTTAATTATTTTTTACTGTGCAAATGTTTGGATTGTGAGACGCATCATGACGTGGGTGTGACATTGTGCTTTGATGTTCCATCTCTGCCTCCTTATGAGGATTGATGATGAATTTGGTGATGGCAAATTTTGAAGTAGAGGGATTGTGGAGACGAATTTGGTATAGGGGAAATATGGGGAAGAAGTGACAGTAGTGACGAATTTGTAAATGTGTAGATTTTTGTACATATGGGGTAAGGGCAAGGGTAGGGTAGGTGACAGGGGGGTGATGTACGGTAGGGACGAGCTTTCTCACTTCGCCCTCCGTACGCATTTCGCCTTGCATTGCCTTATTGATGTGTACCCTTGTGACATTACCCCTCGCTCAATTGTCTTTCCCCTTTTGTCTCCCACATGACCTGTGCGCCACTGGGTGCCGAGGGGAGCGTGCGTGGGTCGGCCAATGTGCGCCCGAAATTCCCAGAACCAGCTGTCTGCATCGATGCACCACATTATGGACCACATGTCTGTGGCCGAGCACCACTTATGGACCCCATGGGTTGGGGCATGGCCCCTCTGCTGGAACCGGCCATGAGGGTCCGAAATCTTGCTGGCGGGCCTTGCCACAGGGCACCGATGCCCCACAGGTGAACCACACTAGTCGGCCCTGTGGGCTATAAATAAAATCAAATAAAAAGGACACATTGGGTGCATTTTTCAGTTCAAATAGGCCGCCAGTAAGAAAATGAAAGAATGACAACATCTGGAAGAACAAATAATAATAACCAGCAGAGGGAGCCGAAGAGCAAGAGACACCTGCAGGGTTTGGGTTTGTTGGTTTTATTTTATTGATGAACAGTGGTGACTGCACTGATTGGTGCTTGAGAATGTATTGGTGTGTTTTTGGGTGCTTTCATGGTGCGTCGATGCAGAGCAGACTGTCTCCCCCCCCCAGAAAGAACAATCACAGGTCCTGGGTTAGTTTTGTAAATAAAAATAGCGTCATTGTAAATAATGCTTCCCACCGTCAGTGTATAGTTTGAAGACCATTCCGCAATTCGGTTAACTGTGGGCGTAAGTCTGTTAGGCAGGGTGCAATGGAGCAGCGGGACACATTTATTTATGTTTTAAAACTGTCGCACTCAGGGTCAGGTTAAAAGTAGAGGGAACTACACCTACGTGTCACACTAAAAATAAAAGTTGTTGGCCCGGGACGTGCCTAAGAGGAGGAGGGTGCAGTGTTGCGGAGATGAGGACTGTATTTTTTTGATTGTGTGCTGTATTATTATTATTATTGTTTATTCTGCGCCCCCCTACCTCCGGAGCTGTGTAAAGGTGAAAGGGCATCCCATAATTAGTCCACAAGCATACACGTCAGCCAAGTAATAGAATACCCCTGTTGATAGTTATCTCTTATTCTGTGTTTTAGGGTAAGGCTGTGTCTCCCATTAATTGAAGTACTCCATTGCACCAGTGAAAGAGAATAGATCCCCTTTCATTCCCATCCCCAAAATCCCCCATTTCCTTCACATCCCCTCTCGTCATTGCCGAGCCTCGATTGCCCATATTACATCCCCTCTTGTCATTGCCGAGCCTCGATTGCCCATATTACATCCCCTCCAAAACCACCATTGACCATGTGCTCGAATCGGAGAAGAAAGGCGTGCCCGCCCGTCATCATCAAGGGCGGAGCCAGAGGGTCGCGTGACCAACCAGGGCCGAGGTGAGCACCCCGATGGGCGTGTCCAAAAAAGGCCGGCGGCTTAATCGCCGGAGGCGTTATAAAAACGCGCACGCAGGAAGCAACTTGAGTTGGTCACCAAGAGAGAGAGTCGTGAAGAGTCAGTCAGTGGAGTCGGTGGTCAGTTGGTTGCGGTGAGGAGTCGGTGGTGGCGGTCAGTGGTTGCGTTGGTTGCGGTGAGGAGTCGGTGGTGAGGAGTGAGTGAACCAAGAAAGAGTTGAGGGTTTGGACCAGACGCGTCAGACAAGTCCTGGGAAAGCAGCGGAGGCCACAGCAGCATCAACACCCCACAGCCACTTGGGGCCTGGACGGCGGTTTGGAGCAGGACCGTAAAGGAACGGCGGCTGCTAAACGCGCCGGTTGAGCTGCAGGACCCCCTTGGACTTTCCTCTCCCGCCAGCCATCCACCTCCTGCCTTTCCATCCTTCTTGTGTACGTGAGTTTGTTTTGTTTGTTCTGTCCCTGGGTATTTAATTAAGTCTGTAGGTAAGCTAGTATTTTCCTTGTGTCACCTGCGTCTTATGTGCTTGTAAATAAATGTGACTGCTTTCTTTTTGCTTGTGTGTAAATAGTCAATAAATTCAGTAGTATTTCCAAACCTTTCTTTGCCTTCGTTTTCCTCTTTGCATTCGTCGTTTTTGACTTTTCCCTCATTGAGCAGCTGCGATGCGATCCGGCCAACGTTTGGGTGGAATCGGGTTCTAAGCGGGGAGTAACTGTTCGGACGCGGTAATACCAAACCGCTCGGTAAAATAACATCTAAAACCGCGTCTGCAACAATATATATATATATATATATTGTTACAGACGCGGGTTTTAGATGTTATTTTGACCGAGCGGTGGTGTATTTAACCGCGTCCGAACAGTTACTCCCCGATTAAAACCCGATTCCACCCGACGTTGACCAGATCGCCCCACAGATATTCAATCGGGAAATCTCTAAAGCGACCGAAAGAGAATGAAAAAGAAGAAGAAGAAGAATACGGAGGAAGAACAGATTTTATTATACACACACAAGCAATGGATAATAATAATAATAATAATAATAATTCATTTATTTTGTATAGCGCTTTTCCAGAAGCCCAAAGGCGCTTTGACAGAGTGGAAAACATAATGCATAACAATACATGAAAACAACAATTGCAAAAAGACAAGAATCAAGAAAACAAACAGCAGCGATATACGGCATATATATAAGACAAGAATCAAAAAGACAAGACAAGAATCAATAGGGAAATATTTAAAGCAAAAGGAGGGAGAGGGAGAAGAGATAGTCAGGGGTTAAATGCTGTGGGTTGAATGTTGAATGCAGCGTTGAACAGGTGGGTCTTTAGTGATGTTTTGAATGTGGTGAGTGAGGAGGAGTCTCTGATGGTGTGAGGTAGTGAGTTCCAGAGGGTGGGAGCAGCGATGGAGAAGGCCCTGTCCCCCCAGGATCTGAATTTGGTCCGGATGGAGGGGGTCAGGAGGTTGGTACCAGCAGAGCGGAGGTTGCGGGTGGGAGTGTGTCTGGAGAGGAGGTCAGCCAGGTAGGATGGGGCCAGGTTATGGAGGGCTTTGTATGTCAAGAGGAGGATTTTGTACTGGATTCTCTGGGGGATGGGGAGCCAGTGAAGCTTGTAAAGGACGGGGGTGATGTGGTCACGGGTCCGGGAATGAGTGAGTAGACGGGCAGCGGAGTTCTGAATGTATTGGAGTTTATTGGTGATTTTTGAGGGTGAACCATAGAGGAGGCTATTGCAGTAGTCCAGACGGGAGGTGATGAAGGCGTGGATGAGGGTTTCTGCAGCCGTGGAGGAGAGGGATGAGCGGAGACGGGCAATGTTTTTCAGGTGAAAGAAGGCTGACTTTGTGATCTGTTTAGTGTATTTGTCGAAGGAAAGGGTTTGGTCAAAGATGACGCCAAGATTCCGGATGTGAGGGGAGGTGGATACTGGGATACCGTCGAATGTCGATGTTGAGGGCAAAGTTATGGGTGGATTTTGTGAGCGTTTTTGGGCCAATGATGATTATTTCAGATTTATCACAGTTAAGCTTGAGGAAGTTGATTTGAAGCCAGGATTTTATTTCAGTGATGCAGTTTGTCAGGATAGAGTGGGTGTCGGTGGAGACGGACTTGGTGGAGATGAAAAGCTGGATGTCATCGGCGAAGCAGTGGAATTGGAGACCATGACGGCGGATTAAGTGACCGAGCGGGGACAGGTAAAGGATGAAGAGGAGGGGGCCAAGAACTGAACCTTGGGGGACACCTTGGGGGAGGGGAGCAGTGGGGGATTTGCAGTTATTGATGGAGATGAACTGGCATCTGTCAGAGAGGTATGATTTAATCCAAGAGAGGGCAGTGCCGGTGACGTTAAAGGTGGATTCAAGTCGGGTGAGGAGGATAGTGTGATCGATGGTGTCAAAGGCAGCGCTGAGGTCGAGGAGGACGAGAATGTTGAGGTTGCCAGCGTCAGAGGAGAGGAGAAGGTCGTTGGTGATTTTGAGGAGAGCAGTTTCAGTACTGTGGTTGGAGCGGAATCCGGATTGGAATGTTTCATACAAGTTATTGGCAGAGAGATGATGTTTGAGTTGAGTGGCTACAGCGCGTTCCAAAACTTTTGACAGAAAGGGTAGGTTGGAGATGGGTCTGAAGTTGTTTAGGGTGTCAGGGTTTAGACCAGGTTTTTTTAGAATGGGGGTAACAGCAGCAATTTTGAGGGAAGGTGGGACGATGCCTGTAGACAGGGAGGAGTTTATTGTTGCAATGATAAGTGGAGAGAGAGCAGGGAGGGAGGCTTTGACAAAGCTGGAGGGGATGGGGTCAAGAGTGCAGGTGGCAGTTTTCATTCCTATGAGGAGTTCAGAGAGGTCAGTAGGAGAGATTGGGGAGAACCGAGACAGGGGATGGCAGGACAAGGGGGGGCAGGTGGTTGGAGGGGGAGCGGGTGCGGCGGTGGTCAAGCTGTTGTAGATGTTGTCAATTTTGCGTTGGAAGAAAGAGAGGAAGGAGATGCAGTTGTCTACTGTGAATGACTGGGTGGTGGTGTTCAGGGGGCGGAGGAGTTTGTTTATTGTCGAGAAGAGTGCTTTTGGGTTTCCGGAGCCAGAGTGGATAATTTGAGAGTAGTAGGCAGAGCGGGCGCGGGAGAGGGCATCTTTGTAGTGTTGTATGTGGTCCTTTTAGGCTTGGGAGTGAACTGTGAGACCCGTTTTATTGCGGAGTCTTTCAAGTTGGCGAGCACGAGTTTTCATCAGGTGGAGTTCAGGGGTAAACCAGGGAGCAGAATGGGTGAAAGAAACTGTTTTGGTTTTTACAGGCGCAAGCTGGTCAAGGCAGGAGGAGAGAGTGTGGTTGTAGTAGTCAGTGAGGTCGGAAGGGGTGTGGAGGTCAATGAAGGGAGAAGTGGACATTTTTTCAGAGAGGGTGGATGAGAATGAGGTAGGTGAAAGAGCGTTTAGCTTACGGAAGTTGATTGTGCGATAATGCCTTGGTGTTGGGGCGGGGATGTTGATGGTCAGAGTGATGGCTAAGTGGTCAGAGCGTCACGCGTCAGAGCGACGGAAACCCTCCGTCGTGTATCCACTGCGGTAGACGTCACGCGCTGGTTCGGCACACCTGCTCCTTTTCTTGGGGTGGAGCCGTCTCCCTCCTTTCAGCGCGTCTCTCCAAAGCTGGTTTCCTTGCCGAGTACCTCTCCTCTTTGGCTTGGATGGAAGAAGCAGTAACACAGCGAATCGTTAACTTACACTATTCATTTTTACTTAGCCCCAAGACAACGAGCAGGACAGGACGTTCACACTTACACAGGGGATAATGCGGGCAGGTAAGGCTTGAGATGGATTGCTTGAGAGGGAGGCAAGGTCGGGAGGCCGCAGTTCGCAATTCCTCGCGGTTTTGGCGGGAAACCCTCCGTCGTGTATCCACTGCGGTAGACGTCACGCGCTGGTTCGGCACACCTGCTCCTTTTCTTGGGGTGGAGCCGTCTCCCTCCTTTCAGCGCGTCTCTCCAAAGCTGGTTTCCTTGCCGAGTACCTCTCCTCTTTGGCTTGGATGGAAGAAGCAGTAACACAGCGAATCGTTAACTTACACTATTCATTTTTACTTAGCCCCAAGACAACGAGCAGGACAGGACGTTCACACTTACACAGGGGATAATGCGGGCAGGTAAGGCTTGAGATGGATTGCTTGAGAGGGAGGCAAGGTCGGGAGGCCGCAGTTCGCAATTCCTCGCGGTTTTGGCGGGAAACCCTCCGTCGTGTATCCACTGCGGTAGACGTCACGCGCTGGTTCGGCACACCTGCTCCTTTTCTTGGGGTGGAGCCGTCTCCCTCCTTTCAGCGCGTCTCTCCAAAGCTGGTTTCCTTGCCGAGTACCTCTCCTCTTTGGCTTGGAGCGTTTCGCATCTCACCTCTTCTCTTGGTGCAGCCTCTTTGCTCATCTCCCAGGGTCATCTCCTAAAGCAGTCCCTTACAGTCGCTTTTATCACCTCGAGCGAAATCAAGCCGCCGACTCCGAGGGCACGCCTACCGGGTCACTCACCGCGGTGTTGATTGGCTGTTAGGGCTGGTTCACTCCTTCCCTCTTATGACGAGGTGGAGACACGCCTTTCTTCCCCAACCCTACCTCGTGGCCAATGGTGGTTTGAAGAAAACCGGCCAAAATGCGGAAGGCAATTGGAAGGGAGGTTTTGGGGAAATTGGAAGGGCCTACGCTTATTTTGTTTGATACAATGCAAAGTCAATCTAGTGGGAAAACACATATTTAGCCTACATGGAATAAGGAAATACACTATTTAAAAGATATATCGTGACCTGCGTGTAAGTTTCATGCAATTAACTAGGACGCCGACTGCGACCATTATTTACATTAACAGGGTGTTACCGTACTTTTGTAACGTTCACATTGTAACGTTTCCACATTCGTTACACGGCACCCTCCTTTCTTCAGGCCCGTCCTCGGGCCTATTAAACTTTAACTTAGTGTGACACGTAGGTGTAATTCCCTCTACAATTAACCTGACCCTGAGTGTGACAATCTTAAAACACAAATAAGTATGTCCCCCTTTTGCATTGCATCCTATCTAACAGACTCAAGCCCACAGCTAACCGAATTACGGAATTATTCTCAAACTATACATTTACGGTGGGGAGCATTATTTACAATGACGTGATTTCTTATTTACAACGCAACCCAGGACCTGTGTTTTTTTTTTTTTTTTTTTTTTTTTTTTTAGGGAACAAGAGAAAGAAATTCCTGTTGGGAGGGAGGAGACAGCACGCATTGCATCGATGCACCAGTACCAATACCACCAAAGCACCCAAAAGCACCAAACACCACAAAGCACCCAAAAGCACCATCCGGTGCGCAGTCACCATGGTTCATAATAAACACAACAAAACAACTGGTGGTGGTCTTCTCTTTCTCTGCTGGGCCGATGTTCTTCCCGACGTCTTCTGGCTTCATGCGGCCTAGTTGGAAATAATAAAAAGCACAACTTGTGTCCATTTTTATTTAGGGCCTCAGGGGCCAACTAAGGGTGGTCCACCTGTTTGGCATAGGTGCCACCTTACCGAGGTCCGCAAGCAAGATTCCCTGGCCACTATGGCCGGTCTCCAACAGAGGTGCCCTGCCCCAGAACCTGGGGTCCATCGAGTGGTACTTGGCCGCAGAACAGCGGTCCATACAGTGGTACATCAATGCAATGCATGCTGGTTCTGGGAATCTCGGGCACACAATGGCCACCTCACGCACGCTCCCATCGGCACCCAATGGCGCACAGGTCATGTGGGAGACAAAAGAAAGACAATTGAGCGAGGGGTAAGGTCACAAGGGTACACGTCAATAAGGCAATGCAAGGTGAAATGCGTACGGAGGGCGAAGTGAGAAAGCTCGTCCCTACCGTACGTCACCCCCCTGTCACCTACCCTACCCTTACCCCATATGTACAAAAATCTACCCATTTACAGATTCGTCACTACTGTCACGTCTTCCCCATATTTCCCCTATACCAAATTCGTCTCCACAATCCCTTTACTTCAAAATTTGCCATCACCAATTCATCATCAATCCTCATAAGGAGGGAGAGATGGAATTACGCACAATGTCACACCCACGTCATGATGCGTCTCACAATCCAAACATTTGCATCATAAAAAATAATCAAAACATGGCATGGTGTGGAGTACCTGTCACCTCAGGTGAGCGGATGCAGATGGTGCGAGGAGATCCTTCATCCTAACTATCCTCTAAATGACTTTAACACACTTTACACTACCCGGGGTCTCTCCCTGCCAATCCATTGGCCAACTTACACTATGGGTTCTAATAACCAATTCCCATTGACCAAACTGTGGTGCTTCTCAATTTGGGGTCTCACTCCCCCGATTCATCTCCCGGTGCCCTCGCACAATTTCTGGGCTGCGACGTCTAGCTCTCCCAACAGGTCTACCCACCTGCACACCTCCACCACTGTAGTTGCCACCCGAGCTTACCTAGCTCCTCACCCTAACCTAACTAACTGGGGACAGCCCCTCTCCTGGCTCTGTCACCCCATGGTGCCCTCTGGCACTGGGCTACCCGGGTCCGTCCTCCGGATCCTCGGGCCCCATCCACAACAACTACTACTGGCTCCCAGAGCCCACCTGCGGCCTCACCTGGCCGACATCCTCACAGTGGTGGAGCGCCCAAACAACTACACACACTAACAGGCTACACGCCCAGCCATTTCCACAACACTAATGCACCCATCCAAATACCATTCTGTCACCCGCACCACAGATGCCAATATCCAACCACAATTTACCTGTACCCTCTACCTAACACTTACACTACCCACCCCGGGTATCCGTGATGGGGGTCCACTCTTCCCCCATTCACACCTTCGCACCATCCACTCCACTCCACAATTTCCACCATGCTCACTCCACGACCATCCATTCCAATACTCCAGATATTCCACACTACCATTTATTCCACACAGCCACATACACCTGTTGTTGCACACCTGTGCCCTCACACCTGGTGCCACCTGCACCCTCCTTTCTTCCTGGACCATTTGGTCAACACAACACGCAATCACCACTACTCCCTCATACACTGCTCCACACACCTGTTCAGTTGCACACCTGTGCAATCACACCTGTTCCATTCTCACCTGTTCAATCCTCACACACACGGCATCATCTCAGCTAACTACTCCCCTCTGAAACTTGCGCTTCCCAGTCGTCCCTTTAAACTATTGCGCTCCCACGTCATTATAATCCACACTAATCTACCTGCGTCCCCACTACAGGTATCAGTCACTAACTAAACTTAACGTTACCTAATGTCATCTTCGCTAGATCCCTACAATTATCCAAGCCCTCCCTGGCTCGGTTGTCATAGCCACCCCATAAACTATTGCGCATTTGCCCCACATTCTGTGAGGGATGGTGGATTTGCCATCCCACCACATCGGGGGTCTCTCACTATCAATTTTGTTCGTCCAGATTCCAACCAATTCAAAAATTTTCCATTTACTGCCAATTCTACCCACCTTTCGAAATTTCGTATCAATTCACTATCACTATCACCATCATCACAGTCCGCTATATCCTAGCCTCGGTGCGTCATGACATCATTAAACTCGGCTTCGTAAAGCCGAGCAATGAATTCGGGTGGTTTGGTTGCCTGCAGGTTGAATCCGTCCGGCTTTCGGTTCAAGGGAGGTGGTTTGGTTGGACCGAGGCTCCACGCACCATCTCGGCGCGGCACCTTGCGGTCCCGGGCCCGATGGCTCAATCTCCCCCGGTCGGAACCCCGTCCCCACGAGGGGGCACCGTTCCGCCTCCTCCCACTCGCCCTTGAACCGGACCGGTCGCCTCGCCCGACAAAGCCCGGACTCGACCGTGCGGGGCGGGGCCAAGCCCGAATCGGCAACGACGCTTCGAAGAGAAGCGACGCAGCATCGATCCGCGCCGGGCCCTGCATCCAACAAATCACACCGCGCCCCGAGTGCTCGCATCGGCTATCCGTCGCCCTAACCACTACCCCGATTACCGTTGATGCTTTACTTGCATGCTCACAAGCATACGCTACCCCTTTCACCCTCACAAAACCTGGCGTTCCAACGCCGTCCGTACATTCCACCAACGCTCTCCCTGTTACACACCACACCTCTCGCGCACACTTTGGTCCACACCTCTCCTCCGTTACGTCCTCCGTAACACTCACCATGGGCGTGCACTTCTGCATCCACCCACTAACGCGCTCACATGGGCTCTCCCACACCCGCGCCATGACCAATTCAGGTGTGCTTTCTCGCACACGTTCCACCACCACCTTACTCTCCGTGTCACACTTCGTACACACCGACGTGCATTCTCGCTCGCACTCGGTTTCACACTCGTGCTCCGATGTGCCCTCTCGCACCTGCGCCATCACCAACTCACTATTCGTGTCACACTCCGTACACCCCGACGTGCATTCTCGCTCGCACTCGGTTTCACACTCGCGCTCCGATGTGTCCTCTCGCACCTGCGCCATCACCAACTCACTATTCGTGTCACACTCCGTACACCCTGACGTGCATTCTCGCTCGCACTCGGTTTCACACTCGCGCTCCGATGTGCCCTCTCGCACCTGCGCCATCACCAACTCACTATTCGTGTCACACTCCGTACACCCCGATGTGCATTCTCGCTCGCACTCGGTTTCACACTCGCGCTCCGATGTGCCCTCTCGCACCTGCGCCATCACCAACTCACTATTCGTGTCACACTTCGTACACCCCGACGTGCATTCTCGCTCGCACTCGGTTTCACACTCGCGCTCCGATGTGCCCTCTCGCACCTGCGCCACCACCAACTCACTATTCGTGTCACACTCCGTACACCCCGACGTGCATTCTCGCTCGCACTCGGTTTCACACTCACGCTCCGATGTGCCCGCTCGCACCTGCGCCACCACCAACTCACTATTCGTGTCACACTCCGTACACCCCGACGTGCATTCTCGCTCGCACTCGGTTTCACTCCCACACTTTATAACACACCCACTCGCCGACGCACACTTTTTTCTCCCACGCGTGCCATTTCCACTCACACGGGACCCTTCACCAACGCCCGGGTGCCATATCGATCCCAATCGCGCGACAATTCTTTTGTCGCCAAACATCCTCTTACAAAATCTCCCCGCACAATACACAACAGCACGACTCACCTGGGGGATCCTTTTCTCCACGCGAACCTGCAAACTTCCATTCGGGTTAAGCACAGCATCGTGATGTGAGCAGGGACTTTGTACATAATCCATTTCTCCCTGCAATTCCCGGGCTACCTCTGTCATCTCTTCAATTTTAATTCCCAGCACTGCTTTTTCTTTATTAACCTCGGCAACCGCTGGCTTTAATAAAACACCCTCTACCTCATCGGTCGCCGGCTTTTCCAAACCCCGTGTCGCGATTTCTACCCCCGTCATTGTACCCGTGCTTTCCTCCGCTTCGCTCAACCAGCGCTTCTCGACCCGCGTTACTTCCTCGTGCACCCCTGGGAGCCTTTCGCCCACCATGCGATCCATGGTCTCCCCACATTTTTGCATGCGGTCACCCATTCTGTTCGTTATTGCTTCCATTTGGTTTAACAATCGCTCACTGTCAGCTTCCATTCGCTCACTATGAGCATCCATTTTTTTCATCAATTGGTCCATAAAAAATCGCATGTACCCTGGTATCTCCGGCTCGGCTGCCGCGACCACGTGCGCAGCGCAATTTGGTGCTGCTTCGGTCACGGGCGCGGCAAAATTTGGTGCCGCTACAACCACGTGCGCGAGGACGCCATTTTGTGCGTCTGATACTCCCTCAACCACACCTTCTTTACTCTCCTCCACCATTTTCCCCACTTACATTTCCCCGAGGTCCTGGGTCGATTCCACCCTGTCTATCTCTCCCACCGACATCCGATCACCTTGATTGTCCATGGCGCGATCTCAAAATTCGGGTTTTGCTTTATAAAACAAAATAAATTTCGGCAGCTTGTAATTTTGAGCGCGTTAAGCGCGCTTCGGGTCCGATTTCGGGTCCGATCTCCCTCCTCGACACCAATTGTTACTCTAATAGTACAATTGGTGTTCCAAAATTTGGGCCTAACAAATTTAGTCCCAGGTCCGAATCCAACTCCTCGACACCAAATGTTACAGTACTAACACAATTGGTGTCCAAAATTTGGGCTAAATAAATTTAGTCCCAGGTTCGAATCCCACCTCCTGACTACCAAATGTTACAGACGCGGGTTTTAGATGTTATATTGACCGAGCGGTGGCGTATTTAACCGCGTCCGAACAGTTACTCCCCGATTAAAACCCGATTCCACCCGACGTTGACCAGATCGCCCCACAGATATTCAATCGGGAAATCTCTAAAGCGACCGAAAGAGAATGAAAAAGAAGAAGAAGAAGAATACGGAGGAAGAACAGATTTTATTATACACACACAAGCAATGGATGGAAGAAGCAGTAACACAGCGAATCGTTAACTTACACTATTCATTTTTACTTAGCCCCAAGACAACGAGCAGGACAGGACGTTCACACTTACACAGGGGATAATGCGGGCAGGTAAGGCTTGAGATGGATTGCTTGAGAGGGAGGCAAGGTCGGGAGGCCGCAGTTCGCAATTCCTCGCGGTTTTGCCGGGAAACCCTCCGTCGTGTATCCACTGCGGTAGACGTCACGCGCTGGTTCGGCACACCTGCTCCTTTTCTTGGGGTGGAGCCGTCTCCCTCCTTTCAGCGCGTCTCTCCAAAGCTGGTTTCCTTGCCGAGTACCTCTCCTCTTTGGCTTGGAGCGTTTCGCATCTCACCTCTTCTCTTGGTGCAGCCTCTTTGCTCATCTCCCAGGGTCATCTCCTAAAGCAGTCCCTTACAGTCGCTTTTATCACCTCGAGCGAAATCAAGCCGCCGACTCCGAGGGCACGCCTACCGGGTCACTCACCGCGGTGTTGATTGGCTGTTAGGGCTGGTTCACTCCTTCCCTCTTATGACGAGGTGGAGACACGCCTTTCTTCCCCAACCCTACCTCGTGGCCAATGGTGGTTTGAAGAAAACCGGCCAAAATGCGGAAGGCAATTGGAAGGGAGGTTTTGGGGAAATTGGAAGGGCCTACGCTTATTTTGTTTGATACAATGCAAAGTCAATCTAGTGGGAAAACACATATTTAGCCTACATGGAATAAGGAAATACACTATTTAAAAGATATATCGTGACCTGCGTGTAAGTTTCATGCAATTAACTAGGACGCCGACTGCGACCATTATTTACATTAACAGGGTGTTACCGTACTTTTGTAACGTTCACATTGTAACGTTTCCACATTCGTTACAATATATATATATATGTATATATATATATATATATATATATATATATATATATATATATATATACATACATACATACATATATAATTTTTTGACAGGTTCCGTCTTATGGTCTCCGAATGTAATTTACTGAAGTCCTTTCTGACTGAATGAGTGTACTTTTTGCTCGTTGTTTTTAAGGTGTTTTGGATGATGCATGTAGGTTCAAGGGAGTCTAAGAGACATGGAGGTTGCCAAGAATATGAAAGATCTTGTGCTGACATTCAACAAGTATTCAGAAGCAGTGGAGGAGTTTGTTAGCTTGGCAAGATATCGCGAGGAGGTGAGTTTTATTCTGCATTGGATTCATATTTTATTTTGGCAAGTTCATTACATTTTTTAATACATGGTCGAGGCTCATGGAAGAATGAGGGAATGGAAGGAATTGTACTGACGGTGGGGCATCGGGGAAACATTTGGACATCATAAGCAAGGGAAGGGAAGCTTGGGATTCCTGAGCCTCAGGAAAGCAGGAGAAGAGAGGAACAAAAGACAGGAGGCCTTCAGTTCATAATTACATTGTTTTGTATTCAACTCAATATTCTTTATTCATTCCCAACTCTTTATTCATTATAAACTTGTCCTTCTGGCAGTTTATATTTACATGAAAGTGCCAATTAAATGTTGGATCAGCAATCACGAGTAAGACATTAGAGGATATGTTCTACTAAGTGATACTGATAACATGATGGGATGTTTGATTAGGAATTTAACATCATGAATGTGCTGTCTGTGTTTATTCAATTTGCAGCCGACAACATCCTCATCCCTTCCAAAATAAGAAATAGAAAAAAGGAAAGCCAAATTTAATAAAGAGGATATGTCTGTGCTTGTGCCACTGTTCTCCTCACACTCCTCATTCTCCTGTGAGTCAGGTCAAGGCTCATGGAAGAGCTAGAACACAGAATGGATCAGGACGCAACAAAAAAGAACAGAAGGGGAAATGCGAACAGCAGGGCCGAGGGAGAAAATAGACAGAGACTGACAAACGAGGGATGCAGGTAACGATGGGCACATAGGACAAGATGGACACAGAAGCAAGCAACATTTTTGGGGAGCTAGGGGTGTAAGTGTTTCTTGGGTGTCAAGTCATAGTTTTGGATGGGGCATGATCTTAGAAGATGGTGACCAGACGTCTTGAAGATCTGGATGGAAGAATGAGATTGAAGAGAATGTGGAAGTTGGTTCCACAGGTGGGGGAAAAGAGGCACAAATGAGTAGAGGTGAGCAGAGATTCTGGATTTTGGGAGTTTAACCAGATGGGGATTTCTGGTGGACCGCCTGTGTCTTGCAGACATCCGGGGGGACAAAGCATGGAGAGGGGAGAGGGTGCAAGACCAGAAAGGAGGTCGAAGAAGATAGAAATACCATTGACCTATCAGCGACGACGGCGAAGTGATAGGCCGATAGACTCCACTTCATCACAGGATATTCCAATTATTTGAAGGTCTTGGTTTCCAGTGCATCAATCAAACTGAGCAAGATGTGAATCAGGGGAGCCATCCCAGAGGGGAGAGCAGTACTCAAGCTGTGGATGAAGGCCTTGTAGGTGGATAGGAGTTCAGGTGTGTCAAGGAAAGACTTTGTAAGATGGAGGATGCCTGGTTGGCAGCTGGTTTTGGAGACAAACTTTGAAATGTTGTTTGCCCAAGGAAGATCATGGTTGATAGTAAGACCGAGGAGTTTGAATGGATGAACTTCCTCAAGAGGATTGCTGAGAAAGTAGATGGGGAGGGGTAGGGTTGTGTGTGTGTGTGTGTGTGTGTGTGTGTGTGTGTGTGTGTGTGTGTGTGTGTGTGTGTGTGTGTGTGTGTGTGTCTGCATGTGTGTCTGTGTGTTTATGTGTTTCTGCGTGTGTGTCGGTGTGTGTATGTGTATGTGTCTGTGTGTGTGTCTGTTTTTGCTGTCAGTGTCTGTGTGTGTCTGTGTATGTGTGTCTGCATGTGTGTTTGTGTGTGTGTCTGTGTGTGTCTGTGTGTATGTGTGGCTGCGTGTGTGTCGGTGTGTGTATGTGTATGTGTTTGCGTGTGTGTATGTGTATGTGTGTGTGTGTGTCTGTTTTTGCTGTGAGTGTGTGTGTGTGTGTCTGTGTGTGCCTGTGTGTTTATGTGTGTGTGTGTCTGTGTGTGTCTGTGTGTGTGTGTGTGTGTGTGTATGTGTGTGCCTGTGTGTGTGTCTGTGTGTGTGTCTGTGTGTGTGTTCGTGTGTGTGTGTGTCTGTGTGTGTGTGTGTATATGTGTGTGTGCCTGTGTCTGTGTGTGTGTATGTGTGTGTGTATGTGTGTGTGTGTGTTTGTCTGTGTGTGTGTGTGTGTGTGTGTGTGTGTGTGTGTGTGTTTCATTCCAGGCTTTTACCATTTTTACCATTTTACCTTTTTACCATTTGAGCTTTTGTCGTCTAATTTTCAACAAACCTTTATTTTCAGAATATGGAGACCACTAATTAATTAATTAAACATTTTTTTGCTGCTATTTCCATCGAGTTTCGTTCGGTACAAATCGGACATGGACGAGCTTTGCATTTGACATACTTTCTAATTATTTTATGTATTGCATGTTTAAAACCATTAAGTAACAAAGACCTGTTATAAACTCTGAGTTTAGGGGTAGGTGTAATTTAAATAAATACAAGTGTATGTGATTTATCATTTTAAATATACAGTAATATGTACAGAATAAATAACTGATTATGTGCATGCTCGTTAATTTGACACAATGTTGACAGGTGACATCATGCATGACAGGTGTGCGATTATTTACACAGGACCTGAAGGATGAGCTGGAAGCAGCTGAGATGGCAGCAGCTCGTGATGTGCTGGAGAAATCCCCTGTTGTGCTGCTCACGTCCTATAAAGTATGATCATTTGAGAGATTATCAACAGCACTTCTAACTACAGGCAACACACCACCTGAATGGTGATACCAGACTTTAGGGAGCACCTATTTATGCAGGTACCTTTGTTCAAAGGGGATGGGAGGTTGTGGAGGAGAGGTCTGGTCTCCAAATTCCCAGTGATCCCACGAGACTCCTTATGATGGAGTGGGGGTGGAGAGGTCGCACTATGACTTAATGGTCATCAGGTAAGAATAATTGGTGGGATAGTTCACAGGTAGCTCACTCACCTTTGAGACATCTCCTCTGGGTTTGAATCCCTGACTAACTATGAACTGACACCTTAAACTGACACCAGCATTGGTGGCTTTCGGAAAGAGCAGGTGCATGTCATTGTCACCATTCCCAAATTACAAATCCCTGCCATAACCTATACAAGGAGCACTGCATCAGCAGCAAAGCTGTGCTCCAGAAACGATGCAACTAGAGCAGTCAGGTGTTGCATTTAAATTAATGACTGAATAATTCATAATTCAAGTTGTGTTACTTGTGATCTTTCGGCCTTTTTTTTTTTTTTTTGCCTCTAGGCCTGGTTGAAATTTCCTTCATGCGAGACAGCACAGGTGTGCCGTGCTGGGGCCTTGGACCGGATTCGTCACGCAGTGAATAGCATCATGCACCTGTCCATGTATGGTCAACAAGCAGGCAATGCCGAAGCGGTCGCTGTGCCCACATCCATGTCTGGGAGCTGTTCACAACCACGGATGTCCACCGCTATTGACAACTTTAAGGTGAAACGGCAGTGAGATAAATGGTGACACTGACAGTAACTACTTTTCATGGAGACAACAGGAACTACTTTTTGTTGAGAATAATTTGTCATCGTATTTCACGTTTCTGAATAAAACAAATTTATTTCTTATCAATCAATGGGTAACGTGACCCGAGATGGCCTGTTTTTCGGTTTCCATCCGATCTAGTGGCCCGTGATGCTATGAACGCAAATTCAAATCCTGTGTACTATATGTATTTGTGCATTATCTACTAACTCGTAAAAGGCCTGTCAAATATGATGGGTTGGAACAGTTTATTCGATGGTGAAGCCTCGTGAGCATCCCAAAGTCTGAAGCCTCGGCCTAAACTAGTGGCACGTGTGCTTATATCTTCTTTTTTATTAGACATCATACAAATGTAAATGAACACTCGTTTTACTCTGCACGCATTGCACATCACGTGCAGCGAATTTCACCTCCCTGCGCATTGTATTTATTGTTCTAAAAAAACAACAAAAAAAAACCCCCACTTCTGTACACCGCCCTTGAGGCTCGGTTTGCAAGCCACCGTCTACATTTCCAATATAAGAGACATAATTACTCTTTTATGGAAAATGCTTTTCGAGTTTGTTTTATCCAAAAAAAATAGACTGCAGTGAACACACATTTGGTATAAAAGATTGGCCTTTAAAACCTACCCTTGTACAAGTTGTCTGCATAAACACATCAACTGACATTGTGTTTGAGATGGTAGATGTTCTTGCATTTCATATAAAACTACACCAATGTCAACTAATGACTTTGTCCTGCACATGATGGATGTGCATGCTCCACTGTGAGCCTTGAGGATGAATCTTTTATGGCCACAATTATTCCCACCTCATGGGGTCGGCTGGGGAATGTTTTTAGCCAGGTCTCTCACGAACTGGCGGGCAGGGCCTAACGTTCGACGAAGTAGGTTATGGCAGGATTTTGTGATTTGTTCAGGGTGCCAGCAATAGGTCGTCAACTATTCGCGAAGGACACTGTGACATATTTAATGTCGACCTTCTCATGTAGGCAGACGGGATGACCAGTTTAACGTTCGTCCGAGGCACACACACTGATGCCGCACATGGCCTGTTTAACTTCAGGATAACAGTTTATATCTGGGCTGAGCTTTGAACCAGGCTAGACAGAATACTGCTCTCCCTTCCCTTACTTTCAAAGGCACCACAGCTGACTCCGCTGGTGAGAAGGCCGAACGCCTCAATTCTGTGTTTGCTTCAAAATCTTGTCTCCCCGTCCCCTTGCTCTCTGCGCCCACCCTACCAGTCATACCTAACTGCTTCTGGACTTTGTTTCTTTTGCAACTGAGAAGGTGGAAAGGTTTCTGTCAACCCTCGACTGTTGATTCTGCAACTGGATGGTACGCCACCTAAAAACCTGTTCTGCTGCTCTTGCACATCATCTATCTGCCCTTTTCACCATATAATTTGCTTCAGGTCATCTTCCATTTGCTTGTCGATCAGCCAACAAACAAACAACCGGATGCTTGCCAAGCCGTAACAACAATCCAGAACAGAGAAAAATCACAATTCACCTCTGAAAAGGATGGCGGACGTTACATCATGAGAACCGTTATGGACTTCAAAATGCAGAGATCACCCTCCGCCCAGGATATGATCAAACAGAGACAGTAAAGTGTTATTCCTCACATGACTATGATTCCATGGAGGGTGAAAACAAGAAAGGATGGCACGACAGGACCCAAGTGGCTGGTAAAATAAACCTCCTCATAAAATCTCGTGATTTCCAATGGTGGCACGGAACTCCAGACAAAACTCCGCCCAACTGGGTGATTTCCAACATCAGCTCCGCCCATCTTCACACTTTACTTAAGAAAGGCATTGCCGGTTTCCAAGGGAGGTTTTGAATCATGTTTTATTAATAAAATAATTCTAAGGACCATTACACTCTGGCATCCGGGGCCTTCATCACCTTGCCATCACAGGCAGGTCGGTGGTCTCTCTGTCTTCTACCTTCTCCTTTCTGTTCTTGCATCCTCGCCTTGCTTTGTCCCCCCCCCCCCCCCAGATTTCTGCAGGGGATGCACACTGTCCACCAGCAACTCCCTTCTGATGAAACTCCAAAACTCCAGAACCGCTGTTCACCTCCACTCATTTGTTCCTCTTTTTTTCTTCCTGTGGAACCACCTTCTTCATTCTCTTCAATCTCATTCTTCCCTCCAGGTCTTCAAGACAGCTGTTCACCACCATCTCAGATCATTCCCCATCCGAAACCATTATCTTTTCTACCCCCGTTAAAACATCCGCCCTCCAAATTTCCAGTTTCCATTCATGAGAGTTCTGTGTATCCATCTTGTTCACCTCATGTATCCTTCCCTTCCCCTCATGCTTACTCACATCCCTTGTTTGTCCATCTCCATCTATTTTATCCTTCAACCCTGCTGTTGGTGTCCCCTCGCTCTCTTTCTGCTGTTCCTGTTGTTCTTTTGTGTCCTGATCCATTCTGTGTTCTAGCTCTTCCATGAGCATTGACCTTGCGTACAAAAAATAAAAAGAATAAAATAAAATAAAAGTGTGGGTGTGGATTTTCTTCTTTAAAAATTTTAACATTTATGAACATGATTTCATGCTGTGATCATGTCATATTTAGGAGTATTGAAATGAACAAATGACCATTCAAAATCCCCATATAATGGAGCTCAATCATAACGAAGAAATAAAACTGATTTTTCAGATTAAAGAAATATTAGGAGATATCTTATTTATTTATTATTTATTTATTTATCCTATTTATTATATTAGGAGATAATATTAGAATATTTCATATCAGAGAGAAAAATATACTTGGAGACGATGAATGATTTAAATGCCGAAAATACCAATTAACGAGGGATAATTATTATTTGCTGTTATCCGTAGTGAGGGAAAGTGCTACCCAGACACATCTTGATGTTGGCTCTTTGACTGTGTTGTCTCCTTCATTTCGAATGTAGGGCATTGTAGAGCGGTCACGTGAGGGAAAGTGGAGCCGGGAAGAATGGACCACTTACTCGGACCAGCTGAGTGCACTGCTGTCCCGTGCCCAGATAATGTCCGAGGCAGCCTGTGTGCCCGATGTTTCCCGGGATTCGGTTAAGGGCTGTATCGGCCAGGTGAGGCAAGATGGCGACGCTCTACTACAGGCTGGAGAGCATACAGTGAGTTTATTAATTGTATTAACGAGCCATTTATTCCTTCTCCATTGATTAATTCACTATCAGAATATATCCACTACAGGAATATTTGTGCTTACTTTATCAAGTAACCAAGTTCTCAACCCGACCCTGTGGTGTAATCCTTACGCTAGAGCATCTGTTCTGATCGCCGAGTTAAAAATTGGTATCAAAATCGGATCGGTAGTTCAAACTCTGGCCGAGTCACACCAAAGACTTTACAAAAATGGTTTGATGCTCAGCAATAAAAAAGGCTAGAGCACGGACATAAAGAAATATTTCACAAGAAACCTTTTTCGTCCAAAAGCAATCTTGGTTGCTCAACAGAAGCAGTTTTGACACAAAAGTGCACGTTTTTTAAAATTGCAAGTCACTATTCTAGTGCAGAAACGTGTGTGCTTCATCAAAGAGTGTATATTCAGCTTATACACAGCAAAATAACACATATTTCACAAGAAACCTTTTTTTTGCAAAATCAATCTTGTTTGCTCAATAGAAGCAGTTTTGACACAAAAGTGCACGTTTTTTTGTTGCAAGGCACTATTCTAGTGTAGAAACGTGTGTACTTCATCAAAGAGTATATATTCAGCTTATACACAGCAAAATAACACATATTTCACAAGAAACCTTTTTTTTGCAAAATCAATCTTGTTTGCTCAATAGAAGCAGTTTTGACACAAAAGTGCACGTTTTTTTGTTGCAAGTCACTATTCTAGTGTACAAACGTGTGTGTTTCATCAAAGAGTGTATATTTAGCTTATATACAGCAAAATAACACATATTTCACAAGAAACCTTTTTTTTGCAAAATCAATCTTGTTTGCTCAATAGAAGCAGTTTTGATATAAAGGTGCACGTTTTTTTGTTGCAAGGCACTATTCTAGTGCAGAAACGTGTGTGCTTCATCAAAGAGTGTATATTTAGCTTATATACAGCAAAATAACACATATTTCACAAGAAACCTTTTTTTTGCAAAATCAATCTTGTTTGCTCAATAGAAGCAGTTTTGACACAAAAGTGCACGTTTTTTTGTTGCAAGTCACTATTCTAGTGCAGAAACGTGTGTGCTTCATCAAAGAGTGTATATTCAGCTTATACACAGCAAAATAACACATATTTCACAAGAAACCTTTTTTTTTCAAAATCAATCTTGTTTGCTCAATAGAAGCAGTTTTGACACAAAAGTGCACGTTTTTTTGTTGCAAGTCACTATTCTAGTGTACAAACGTGTGTGTTTCATCAAATAGTGTATATTTAGCTTATATACAGCAAAATAACACATATTTCACAAGAAACCTTTTTTTTGCAAAATCAATCTTGTTTGCTCAATAGAAGTAGTTTTGACACAAAAGTGCACGTTTTTTTGTTGCAAGTCACTATTCTAGTGCAGAAACGTGTGTGCTTCATCAAAGAGTGTATATTCAGCTTATATACAGCAAAATAACACATATTTCACAAGAAACCTTTTTTTTTGCAAAATCAATCTTGCTTGCTCAATAGAAGCAGTTTTGATATAAAGGTGCACGTTTTTTTGTTGCAAGGCACTATTCTAGTGCAGAAACGTGTGTGCTTCATCAAATAGTGTATATTTAGCTTATACACAGCAAAATATCACGTATTTCAAAAGAAACCTTTTTTGTGCAAAAGCAATCTTGGTTGCTCAACAGAAGCAGTTTTGATATAAAGGTGCACGTTTTTTTGTTGCAAGGCACTATTCTAGTGCAGAAACGTGTGTGCTTCATCAAAGAGTGTATATTTAGCTTATATACAGCAAAATAACACATATTTCACAAGAAACCTTTTTTTTTGCAAAATCAATCTTGTTTGCTCAATAGAAGCAGTTTTGATATAAAGGTGCATGTTTTTTTGTTGCAAGGCACTATTCTAGTGCAGAAACGTGTGTGCTTCATCAAATAGTGTATATTTAGCTTATACACAGCAAAATATCACGTATTTCAAAAGAAACCTTTTTTGTGCAAAAGCAATCTTGGTTGCTCAACAGAAGCAGTTTTGACACAAAAGTGCACGTTTTTTTGTTGCAAGTCACCATTCTAGTGTAGAAACGTGTGTGCTTCATCAAAGAGTGTATATTTAGCTTATATACAGCAAAATAACACATATTTCACAAGAAACCTTTTTTTTTGCAAAATCAATCTTGTTTGCTCAATAGAAGCAGTTTTGACACAAAAGTGCACGTTTTTTTGTTGCAAGTCACTATTCTAGTGCAGAAACGTGTGTGCTTCATCAAAGAGTGTATATTTAGCTTATATACAGCAAAATATCACATATTTCACAAGAAACCTTTTTTTTTGCAAAAGCAATCTTGGGTGCTCAACAGAAGCAGTTTTGATATAAAGGTGCACGTTTTTTTGTTGCAAGGCACTATTCTAGTGCAGAAACGTGTGTGCTTCATCAAAGAGTGTATATTTAGCTTATATACAGCAAAATATCACATATTTCACAAGAAACCTTTTTTTTTGCAAAATCAATCTTGTTTGCTCAATAGAAGCAGTTTTGATATAAAGGTGCACGTTTTTTTGTTGCATGTCACTATTCCAGTGCAGAAACGTGTGTGCTTCATCAAAGAGTGTATATTTAGCTTATATACAGCAAAATATCACATATTTCACAAGAAAACCTTTTTGTGCAAAAGCAATCTTGGGTGCTCAACAGAAGCAGTTTTGATATAAAGGTGCACGTTTTTTTGTTGCAAGGCACTATTCTAGTGCAGAAACGTGTGTGCTTCATCAAAGAGTATATATTTAGCTTATATACAGCAAAATAACACATATTTCACAAGAAACCTTTTTTTTTCAAAAACAATCTTGTTTGCTCAATAGAAGCAGTTTTGACACAAAAGTGCACGTTTTTTTGTTGCAAGTCACTATTCCATTGCAGAAACGTGTGTGCTTCATCAAAGAGTGTATATTTAGCTTATATACAGCAAAAGAACACATACTTCACAAGAAAACTTTTTTTTTGCAAAAACAATCTTGTTTGCTCAATAGAAGCAGCTTTGACACATGGGTGCACGTTTTCTTGTTCCAAGTCACTATTCTGGTGCAGAAACGTGTGTGCTTCATCAAAGAGTGTATATTTAGCTTATACACAGCAAAATATCACATATTTCACAAGAAAACTTTTTTTTTGCAAAAGCAAGCTTGTTTGCTCAACAGAAGCAGTTTTGACGCAAAAGTGCACGTTTTTTACACAAAAGTTCAAAACTTTCAAACAAAAGTTTTGACACAAAAGTGCAATCTTGACCTTTGACCTTTTGAAGTAAAAAAAATTGGCTTATAGCTTTTTCTTATATAGTTCACTTATAGGTGAACGAGTACAATGGCAGAAGATCACCATTCATGCTTACATTTCGGACTGCTTAATTTCAGTGGGACATTGTGAGCAAAAATTTCAGTGGGACATTGTGAGCAAAAATTTCAGTGGGACATAGTGAGCAAAGGTGCTACCCTCTTAAAAGGCAGGGTCGGGCAAACCCATACGTAGACAGTTGTACAGACTACATTATCTGAGAAATATCTTGTATCCGATACATAGACGTGATAGTTTCCATTTAAATATATTTCATCCATGTGCCCAATGTTTCTCTTTTCCTCGTGACACGATTTTTATTTATAATGAAATTTTTTTTAAAATCATTTTTAATTTTTAATTCTTTTTCCTTTTGATTATTGTCATGATGTTGCCTCTTCGTTTTTCGTATACAGCTTATGGCCGCAGGTTGCATCATTTTGCATAGGTGGGAACGAAGGGTGGGGCAGAGCCGTGTTTAGAGAAAGTTACCGCAATGGCTCCCTCAGTTTTTCAAGATCACGTGATGCATCGGCGCCATTTTGTGTCGACGTCAGAGCAGAGACCGAAGTGTTTAAATCAGACAAAAATATTTGACAATTTCGATGAGAGAAATGTCAGGTTGATGTGCCTGTGGATGTACCAATTGCTCCGAAAAAAAAGTCAATGTACAGGTTTCCCAGAAATACCCCAAAAAAGTCAATAGACTGAAATGGCAACTATCGGGTGGTGCGAGGTAAATTTAGTAATTTATTGTTGTACACATTAATGTGTATTAATTTCCAGTTTATCACATTATTAATTGATTGGTCAAACGCCTGGTATAAATCACTACATTTGAAAGAATGTGTGTCTGTTAAGTCGTCCAGGCCTAGCCTCTACATTATAGGCCTACTGCTGCTAGTGTGTGACCATCGCGTTGATGCACAGGCCACTCAATATTGCCTAAGTTTACGTCAACTACGTCATACATAACATAATTACGATAAAAAAGACAAAGCAAAATTTATTTGCTTTTTTGGATTTTCAGGGTCAATGATGTATATTATCAATGATCTTATATCATCAGTTCACATGACATGTAATAACTTGTGAGTAAGAAAAGAAAAAGATGTTCCATGGTAATTATTTACATGTAAATCAAAATAAATTATGCAAATAAAGCGCGGTGTTACGCGCGCTACTTGTAAGCAAGGAGGAAGCGGACAACGCGGCAATTTGTAAGAGTCTTTATTTCAAGAGCTCACTGTAACACTGAGCTGCTCAGGGCTGCGCACCCCGTGTATATCGTGAGGCCACGCCTCTCTCCCTGGCGTGGCCCACCCCCACTTGGTGTGCGGGGTGATGTCACCACGTCAGTGCTTTCGTGTCCGCCACACGCGCCTCCCCAGAATCCCCGCGCACCTGAAGGGTCAGTTTGCGGGGCAAACGGATGACCCGGCCGAAGCGCCCCCTGGCGACTGGCGGCGTCTGGGATGCAGGGATGCCATCTGGGATGCCTCCGGCTGCAGGAACGGGGGGCGGCGTGGCGGCGGGGCTGGGCGGTGCCGGGGGTCCGCCCGCAGGGGGGCGGCCCCGACACGGGGGTCGGGCCACTGGCGGTGGATGGTCCACGTCAAGGTGGGCCGGCTTGAGGCGGTCCACAGAAACGCGGTCAGGAGTACCGCCGATGTCCAGGGTGAAGTGCTTCACCCCGGTCTCCAGCACGCGGAAAGGCCTGTCGTACGGGGGCCGCAGTGGTGTCCGGTGGGCATCGTGGCGGACGAAGACGTACTCCGCCGTGCGAAGCTCCGGGGCGACGTGCGTCGGTGGGTGCCCGTGGCGTGCCGTTGGCACCGGGGCGAACCTCTGGGCGGTCTCCTGCAGAGCGGAGCGCTGCTGTGCCGCGGACCATGGTGCCGTGGAGTCGGGGAGGAACTCGCCCGGCACCCGCAGCGGTTGCCCGAAGACCAACTCCGCCGCGGATGCGCGCAGGTCCTCCTTGGGCACCGTCCGGAGGCCCAGCAGGACCCAGGGGAGCCTGTCGACCCAGCCGCCGTCGCGGAGGGTGGCCCGGAGCGCGGCCTTCAATGAGCGGTGAAATCGCTCGCACAGGCCGTTAGCCTGGGGGTGGTAGGCCGTGGTTCGGTGCAGCCGGACCCTGAGCCCCCGCGCGACCACCCCCAGAGCTCCGAGGTGAACTGGGGGCCGCGGTCGGACGAGATGTCTGAGGGGGCACCGAACCGGGCGACCCAGGTGGCGATGAACGCCTGCGCGACGTCCGCCGCCGTCGTCAACGCCAAGGGCACGGCCTCCGGCCACCGGGTGGTGCGGTCCACCATGGTGAGGACGTGGGTGAAACCCTGCGAGGGGGGCAGAGGTCCCACCAGGTCCACGTGGACGTGGTCAAACCGGCGTTCCGGCACCGTAAACGGGGCCAATGGGGCCTGGGTGTGCCGGTGCACCTTGGCGAGCTGGCACGCGAGGCACGTCCTGGCCCAGCCACGGACGGCCTTCCGGAGGCCATGCCAGACGAATTTGTTGGTGATCAACCTCTGGGAGGCCCTCGTGCCCGGGTGGGACAGGCAGTGGATGGCGTCAAACACCTGGTGCTGCCAGCCCGCAGGCACGATGGGGCGAGGCCGCCCGAGGGAGACGTCGCACAAGAGGGCCGTGCCGCGCCGTTGAACGGCACCTCGGTGACGCGGAGGCCCGTGACGGCGGTCCGCAAGGCCTGGACGTCGGGGTCAGCGGCCTGGTCCGCTGCCATCCGGGCATAGTCAATGCAGAGGTGGACTGCGTGGGCGACGGCCCGGGAAAGGCAATCCGCCACCGGGTTGTCCTTCCCCGCGACGTGCCGGATGTCCGTCGTGTACTCGGACACGGCCGAGAGGTGACGCTGCTGCCAGGCCGACCACGGCTCGGTGACCTTGCCCATCGCGAAGACCAGCTGCTCAGGGCTGCGCACCCCGTGTATATCGTGAGGCCACGCCTCTCTCCCTGGCGTGGCCCACCCCCACTTGGTGTGCGGGGTGATGTCACCACGTCAGTGCTTTCGTGTCCACCACACAAACATATTTATAATCATGGGGCTCAAATTTACAATGATGGAAATGCGACAAGAAAAGTGTGACTTCACCCAGTGCTTTGTGGAAAAGCATAATCTATATTTACAGTAGTCGGATTTCCCTCCTTCCCTCGGTTTCTCAAACTCTATTTGTTGGGATGCCATGAAGGTGTTACATTGTGACATTGTTGCGGCATTATATCTATCGCTAAGGTAGGCCTCCACGGACATACATGCCACCCTGGTGTCCAGCACTCACGTCAGTTTGCTGATAGCAATTGAAAAAAAAAAACTCCTATCTGACTCTATTTGACCTCCGTCAGCGATGGGCTGATTGCCAAACGCTCAGCTTCCGGATGAGGGATGTGGTATGATGGCGGTGTAGTATGATGGCGGTGTAGTAAGATGGCGGTGTAGTAAGATGGCGGTGTAGTAAGATGGCGGTGTAGTAAGACGGCGGTGCAGTAAGACGGCGGTGCAGTAAGACGGCGGTGCAGTAAGACGGCGGTGCAGTAAGACGGCGGTGCAGTAAGACGGCGGTGCAGTAAGACGGCGGCGCAGTAAGACGGCGGCGCAGTAAGACGGCGGCGCAGTAAGACGGCGGCGCAGTAAGACGGCGGCCCAGCAAGACGGCGGCGCAGCAAGACGGCGGCGCACCAAGACGGCGGCGCACCAAGACGGCGTAAGAGGCGCAGTAAGATGGCGTTTTTTCTGGGACATTATTGCAGCATCATGTCTAGCACTAGGGAAGGCCTTTATTTATGCCCCCTGTAGGTTAGAACAGGAATTTGTAATTTGAAGGTGGGACAACCAGTACAACACCCATATCCAAGGGACAGCCCACACATCGATACCTCGAGTCTCCGAGGGCAATGATGGCATTGCCTTTCTATGGCTGGTACACGCGGGTAAGTGTGTGGTATAGACGGGGGTCGCCACGCCTCTCCGTCTCTATCGATACCTCACCCAGCATGTGAAACACCAGGATGACAGTTTATAGCTGTGTCGACACTCTAACCCAGGCTCGACAGCTCAGAGGGGAGTGTGCATATATTTGTGACTTGCCGCCTTGCCGGTCACGAATCGTCATACCTCTACGTTACCGTGCCAGTCCGTCATGTAGCCATTTACTGAGGGTTGACATCTCTGTATAAAATATTACTGCAAATGTGAAACTTCAATTCGCATTGTCTCATTTTGTTCATACACAATGTCACATACACAATGGGTGATCTCTTATTTGTCCAGGTAACGATACATTTAATCAAACTGTAACATTAACATAACGACATCAAAATAAAGTGATATTGTGTGAAATGTACAGAGGATAAATATTTTTGTTTGGAGTATCTAAAAGATTCCTTTTTCTGCATTCCAGATGTCCTTGGAGCTGTCCGAATGCACAATGGAGATGGAAGTTGCTGTGGTTGCACTTTGTCGAACCCTGGACAACCTGAAAACCCAGGCAAGCCCCTCAACTCGTGTAACGGTTGTTTGATACACCTGGATTCCGTCAGCACGATGAAATTACTCGACAAGCACAGGATAATTCCTTCAAAACCATTATATTCCACGCGTTGAAGAAGAGCGTTAACTCATTCATTCACCGTCACTAAATATCCACATTTATTCTCTGACCGGGTTAAATCGGCCAAAATTTGACTGCTAACCTTTAATGGAATTGATGCATCAGGTGTGAAGGAATTACGTACTTGGACGACTGTTTTGGACTTCTCCAAACCACCGTATTTTTTAATCAAGAACATTATGATGAAACAATGAGATTGTCTTGCGGAACCGCAAAAGCGGTATGCGAGTGAGATAAAATCACAATTTTGAAGATTGGAAGTAATTCCTTCAGGATGTAGAACAAAAAATGCTGATATTTTGCTTGGCTGAACTAATCATAGGCTTTGTAGATTGGAATTTGTTGGTTCCATTGGGAATTGCATTTACCAATTGTGTAATTATTAGTAATCTCCCAAAATTTTGTTTTTTTCTCAATTTTCGGATTAGTCATGGAAGTGCTTCGTTTTCCACAGCAATATTGACAATATGTAACATTTTTGTAGAGTGTGCATTAGTGAATGTTACTTCTTGTGCAACACAAGGTTTTGGATGGGGGAAGATAAGAGATGGTGGTGAACAACTGTTTTAAAGACCTGCAGGGAGGAGACGGATTGAAGAAAGTGAGGGAGTTTGTTCCAAAGGCAGGAGAAAAGAGGAATGAGGGAGTGAAGGTGAGCATAGAGTCTTGATTTTGGCAATTTTACCAGTAGAGATGGCAATTTGGCAATTTCACCACCTGAAACAGGCCTGGAACAGGCCTGAAACAGGCCTTGTGCATCCTGCAGGAATATTTGGGGGCTGATCACAGACAGAACAGGGGGAGCAAGGCTGGAGAGGAGTCGGTAGAATACAGAAAGCAGGAGCACCAGCCCAGAGGGGAGAGCAGTATTCCATCAAGCTGCAGATGAAAGCTTTGTATATAGTGAGTAGTTCAGAGGTGCCAAATAAGGACTTCGCACGACAAAGGATGCCTAGTTGGCGACTGGCTTTGGATGCCAGCTTTGAAATGTGGGTTTTCCCAGGAAAGATCATGGTGATAGTGAGACCCAAAAGCTGAGTGACAGAACTTCTTTGAGAGGATAGCTTAAAAAGTAGATGGGAGGGTTGTCCAGACACTCTTTTCGGAGAGACATAGTGAGAGTGTGAGATTTGTCAGGATTGAAAGACATGTTCCACTTGTTTGACCAGTCTGTGATTTTGTCCAGGTCTGCAGAGAGTGAGGAGGCAGCAGACTGCCGATCTGAGGGATGAAGAATGGAGCGACAGAGAGTAGAGTCATCAGCAAAGAGATACAGAGGATTTTCAAGAGAGTCAGAGAGATCATTAATGAAGACCAGAAATAGCACAGGGCCCAGAACACTGCCTTGAGGATCTCCAGCCCGGACAGGAAGAGGAGATTAGAGAACTCCATTCAGGGCCACACGTTGACTGCGACCGGAGAGGAAGTCTGCAAGCCATGCATGGAGATTTCCATGGATACCATAAAAGGAGAGTTTGGTGAGCAGGGCGGGGTGGCAGACCATATCAACGGCACGAGATATGTCAAAGGAGACAGCTCTGATATCCTGTTTGGCGTTGAGGACCTCTATCCATTGTTGAGACAGCAGAAGCAGCAAATCCAGAGTAGAGTGACCTGGTCTGAATCCAAAAAAGGGGGCCTTTCTCCCCATTGTCTCCTTTGTTCCTTCTCCTTCTGCATTTCCCTCTCCTGTTTGATGCAAACTGCCGGTGCTTTGTATATCTTCCATAAACTGTCAATGTCTCATATCTCAAGGTGTTGTGGCTTCTTGAGGCCTTTGCACTACAGCCTTTGTTGGTGTCTCTAATCTCATGTCGTTGCCATTGCCGAGGCCACTGCAGCCTTGTCTGGTGTCATTGCGACCCGACAGGACATTCAACAGCCAAAACTTCCTTCACCAAAGCATAATTAAATAAATATACTGGTCCGTAGCAATTTATCAAATTGAACACCCAAGTGTTTTGTTTACATGGCAAGACACTGTTACACTCGTGGGGTGGATTGTTTAATGATGGTACACTCATGGGGCTGGGCTTGCAATGACGAGAAGCTGTGATCGTTGGGGTGTATATTATGTGAAATTCCGGGCAGGCTGTGAAACCAGGTTTGCTCTTTTCTTTTTTCCTTCCCTTTCGACTTTATTTTTATTCTTTTGTTAAAAAACAAACAAAGATCTTCCTTATCGACCTTCTCCCTCCCACCGGAGCTCTACATGATTGAATAGAGAAAGAACCTCTGGGCGAGAGAAAAGAAGAGGCTGGGTGCTGGGAGGAGGAAGAAGAGTGCGTCGTGTCGGTGGAGAAAAAGACGAAAGCGATCGCCGCAGTGGCCGCACGTATGGTCCAAGTTTGATGAGAAAGTCGGCCTGTGCGAGCTTTTTTAGGGTTTGATTAATCTCTCTGAGGGCTGCCTGTTGGAGGCACAGTCGGTGCAGGAGAGATTGGGGTGGAGGAGGATTTTCTTGGTGCACGTGGGATCGTGACGAAAAGTGGGAGAGGAATAAGCCGAAGGGTTTTCTCCTCATCAAGTACCAATATACCATCTCGGGGGCGGATCCAAGAATTTTAAGACAGGGGGGGGCAGGTAATTTAAAAAAATTGATCGTCAGAAACGGCATTTCTTACGTTCCTGGAAGTTTCTGCAGTTCCTTGTGTTCTTCCCATGGTCCAACAGTTCAACAGATTCGCGATGACTAATGTATTATGGTCAGATCGACGAACTGGTGAAACGACTTGCCCAGCTGTTCCTTCTGTTATAAATTGATGAATTTTGTAGGTGTGTGTTGTGTGTTGTGTGTAGTGTGTGTGTGTGTAGTGTAGTGTGTTGTGTGTGTTGTGTGTGTAGTGTGTGTAGTGTGTTGTGTGTGTATGTATGTGTGTCTCTCTGTGTGTGTGTGTGTGTGTCTCTCTGTGTGTGTGTCTCTCTGTGTGTGTGTCTCTCTGTGTCTGTGGGTGTGGGTGTGGGTCTGTGTCTGTGGTGTGCATGCGTGTGGCATGTTTTTTGTGTAGTTTTACTGGAACTTTCTGATATGGAATTTCTGATTTGTGTAGTTCTCGCTAAATGATTGTTATAGTAGGGGACCAGCTAATAGATTCCGTGACCATTTTCTCAGGACCATGGTTTGAAGGCATATTTTGGATGATTAGGCAATACTAAATTTTTTTAGCCGGGGGAACCCTCGCAAAAGTGTGGGCTAACTCCACCAGAGGGTGAAATCCAAGATGGCCGCCAATAATACTGATTTGGCCATATTTCCACTTCTAATTAAGTTAGAAAAATAATTTTTGTGTCTAAATATATGTTTTTGAGGTCAAGGAATTCAAAAGTACAATTGCTATTGTCATTTTCTTAATATTTGATGAGTTATTGAAGAAATTGTTTTTACCATTATTATTTATTAATTTTTTTCAGAGATTCTTTTCCAGATATTCTGACAACAGCTGAAAGTCTTATACCATTAAATTCTAACAACCTTTATATGTTCAAGTTGAATTTATTAACATCTAGTTGTTGAAGATTTTTTTCCACAGCAGTGTCGTATGTCGGAACATGGATTTGCGCTAAAGATAAGATTTCTCTTACTTACCATAATTTTTGTACTTACAATAACAATAAGATTTTAAGCTTTAAAATGTTCACTAATAGTACCATTAATATTTAAGATATTATTACACATCTATTTTTAGATATATGGAACACATAATTGTATTGTACTCGCTAAGTTTGTTTTGTCTTTTTTCATGTTGATGTAAACAATGGCAACATCATTTGGTAAAGGTCAGAAAAGGAGGAGTGATGAGATGACCTCTGGCTGCTGCATTATTTGCAACCAAGACTGTTATGAAGACAAAAGCTATGGAAGCTATGGAAAACAAAGCAATGGCATCAGTCATTGCACTCGCTGAAGCCCACAAGGACAAGTTCCTCCTCTCAGAAGTGATGGAATATAGAGTCACTGAGGAGTGTCTGCCAATATTTAATATAAATGGCACAATGGTGTTGTAATATAAATGGCACAAAGCCTGGTGTTGGCTTAGCGGTTAGGGTGCCGGCTTGGGATCCTACGATCCTGGGTTCGAATCCCGGTCGATCGCTGAATTAACGCCAGGGGGTTGACTCAGCCTGTCATCCTTCCGAGGTCGGCAAATTGAGTACCAGCTTGCTGGGATGAATGATCACGGTGTGTACCCCGATTTAGAATAGGTACACCGTATCCTTGCGCATCGTAAGAGCGTGACCAAGGGTTGGCATCAGGAAGGGCATCCAGCCATAAAAACATTGCCTCAAACAGGGAACCATGATTGTCATGGGACCCGCAAGGCTAACCCCCGCTCTAGCGGGGAAAATGGCCTTAAAACGATCATTCATTCAATGAGAAAGGGTCAAAAGTCAAAACTTGTAGAAGCACTGAACATGGAAAAAGTTCAACAGTTACCAGAAGAATTCATAGCTCTAGTCGATATGGGTTTCATATGGCACTTATGCACCCCTTCAGCTGAAGATCGTAACAAGCCAGATGGAACAAGCTACACATGGGCAGATTATGCTTCAAAGATACTTTCTGTTGTCATTAACAGACACTCATCTGCAAGTAAATTTGTTCTTGCTAATGACCCATATGACTTACCTTATTCTATCAAAGACAGCGAGCACAGCTTGAGGTCAAACAAATCTAGCTGCCTAGATGGGCAAAGAAATGTCTTCATGCAATCATCAGATAAATTCCCATCACTGAAAGCATTTCAGGACCTACTAAGTAGCTCAGCAAACGAGCAACGTTTACAGACATTCCTAAAGAGTGAGCTACGTGTGTTATGTCAAGAAGGCCTCAATGCTGAAATCATATATTCTGTGGGTTCCAAATGTGAGAATTTAACAACAGGAGGTCAAGTTCATGATTTTGAATGTGCACACATTGAAGGTTTTTTTTTTATTTTTTTTTTATTTTTTTTTTTTTTGTATACTAGATCGAGGCTCGTGAAAGAGCTAACATTAATCACACAAAAAGACAAACCGACACACAAAACACAAAAAACAAGGGGAGCGGTAGACAAGATGGGGTGAGAGGGGGAAGGACACAAAAGAGAGGGGGAAGGACACAAACACAACATTTGAGAGCAGGGACATCGGGAGGACTTGGGGGGAGGTGGGAGAGGATTAAAACATATGAACACTGCAAGGACTCTGGGGTGAATTACCGGGGGTAGAAAAGATCAAGGTTTTCGATGGGGGAAGATAAGAGATGGTGGTGAACAGCTGTTTTAAAGACCTGGAGGGAGGAGTGGGATTGAAGGGAGTGGGGGAGTTTGTTCCAGAGGCGGGAGAAAAGGGGAATGAAAGAGTGAAGGTGAGCAGAGAGCCTAGACTTTGGCAGTTTAACCAGAAGAGGGTTGCAGGCAGATCTTGTGCGACCTGAAGGAATATTGGGGGGACAGAGCACAGAGAGAGCTGGGGGAGCAAGGCCGGAGAGGAGTCGGTAGAAGACAGAAAGACCACCAACCTGCCTGCGGTGAGTGAGTGAAAGGCCCTCGGCGTTGACTACATCGCAGGAGATTCCAATGATTCTGAAAGCTTTGGCCTCAACAGCGTGAAGCCGAGCTAGGTGTGAGGCAGGAGCACCAGCCCAGAGGGGGGAACAGTATTCCATTGAGCTGCGGATGAAAGCCTTGTATGTGGTGAGGAGCTCAGGTGTGCCAAGGAAGGACTTCGCACGACGGAGGATGCCCAGTCGGCGACTGGCTTTGGAGGCCAGCTTTGAAATGTGGTTTTCCCAAGAAAGATCATGGCAGATAGTGAGACCCAAAAGCTTGAGCGACAGAACTTCTTGGAGAGGATTGTTGAGAAAGTAGATGGGAGGGTTGTCCAGTCGGTCCTTTCGGAGAGACATTGTAAGAGTGTGAGATTTGTCAGGATTGAAAGACATGTTCCACTTGTTTGACCAGTCTGTGATTTTGTCCAGGTCTGCAGAGAGTGAGGAGGCTGCAGACTGCCGATCTGAGGGATGAGGAATGGAGCGACAGAGAGTAGAGTCGTCAGCAAAGAGATAGAGAGGATTTTCAAGAGAGTCAGAGAGATCATTGATGAAGACCAGAAAAAGCACAGGGCCCAGAACACTACCTTGGGGAACTCCAGCCTGAACAGGAAGAGGAGATGAGAGAAACCCATTCAGGGCCACACGTTGACTACGACCAGAGAGGAAGTCCGCCAGCCATGCGTGGAGATTTCCATGGATACCAAAGGAGGAGAGTTTGGAGAGCAGAGCAGGGTGCCAGACCGTATCGAAGGCACGTGAAATGTCAAGGGAGACAGCTCTAATTTCCTGTTTGGCGTTGAGGACCTCCATCCATTGTTGAGAAAGCAGAAGCAGCATGTCCAGAGTAGAGTGACCAGGTCTGAAACCAAATTGATGATCAGAGATCAAGCCATTGGAGAAGAGGAAAGATTTAATATCTGAAGCAATGATGGATTCCATGACTTTGCTGATAATTGGGAGAAGGCTGATTGGTCTGTAGTTGCTGGGATCTGTTTTTGCACCTTTTTTGTGCAAAGCGGTGATGTTGGCTGATTTCCAAGCAGATGGCAGATGACCTTGAGCAAAAGAGAGGGTGAAGAGAACAGAAAGAGGGAGTGAAAGTGCAGAAGAACATGATTTTAGGACCCGTGGGCTGATGCCGTCAGGACCAGTTGCAGAATCAGAGTCGAGGGTTGCCAGAAACTTTTCCACCTTGTCAGGAGGAAAGGACACAGAGTCCAGGAGCAGCTGGGTACGACTGGGTACGGTGGGTACAGAGAGGGATGGGTTTGGGACACAAGATTTAGAGGCAAACACAGAGTTGAGGCATTCAGCTTTTTCACGTGCGGAGTCAGCCGTTAAGCTGTTTGAGGTGAGGGAGGGGATGGAGGGGGAACAAACACCAGAAACAGATTTGACCAGACGCCACCAGGATTTGGAAGAGGGAGACAGATAAGAGAGTTCGGTCTTGAGAATGGTGAGATATTGTTTCCTGGCTCTCCTGAGGGTGGACACACACTTGTTTCGGGCTTTGTGAAAGGAAATGAGATTTCCTTCCGTTGGATTTGCTTTCCAGGAGACGAAAGCAAGTTGTTTCAGGGCAACAGCCTCACCACAAGATTCCGTGTACCATGGACGGGAGGAAGGGTATGACAACTGAAGACGAGATGGTATAAATCTGTGCATGAGAGAGAGCAATTTACTTTGAAAGAATTCCCAGGATGAGTTGATGTCAGAGGCGGTAGAGATGGGAGACCAGTCCAGATGATTGATGGCTGCTTGAAGACCGTGCCAGTTGGCCTGAGTGAAATGCCAGACTCGTCGACGCTGAGGAGGCTCTCTGAGAATGGTCAGAGAGATGTCCACTTTAACAAGCACATGATCAGATGAGCCGATTGGAGCAGAAGAAGAGCAGCAGACATTTTCAGGGAAGTTTGTCATAACCAAATCCAGAAGAGAAGATGCTCCGTTGACTGAGATCCGGGTCGGGAAATTGACAGATTGTGTCAGTCCCAGTGAGTCGCAGAATTCCTTTGCTGAAGAGCCATGGCTGGTGAGAGAGGTACCCACACCCAGCCAACTGGCATGGTGACAATCGAAATCACCACATATGAGGAAGAGAGAGTTGGGATGGGTAGATAGAAGTTGGTCCATATTATCAGACAGTGAGATGTAGATGGAGTCATCGCTGATTGGTGGACGGTACAACACACATATGAACAAAAGGTGGGAGCGAAGGGGAAGCCGTAGCCAAAGGTATTCCTGGGGGTGAGGTGGAGAGAGGGCAGTGGAGGGCGAGTGAGGAAGAGAGTTTTTTATAAAGATAGCAACCCCACCTCCAGGACGAGGCTCAGGTCTATCATACCGGAGGCGGGAGTAACCTGGGAGAGATACCAAGGCATCAGAGACATCATGAAGGAGGAAAGTTTCTGTTAAGCAGATCACATCTGGTTTGTCAGAAGCAACCTGTATGGAGAGGTCAGTCAAGTTTGAGCGAAGGCCCCGGATGTTTGAGGTCCATACCGTTAATGAAGAGGAAGGGGGAGCATCGGGTCCAGAACAGGGGGGGGGGAGGGGTAGGGTAAGATGTGGAAGAGGAGGAAGAGGTAGGGAGAGCTGTTGAAGGTGTCAGAGATTTCAGAATAGCTTGGAGAAAGGGAAGAATGGGGCGGACAAAAGGTTTGATGGAGATTGGGTGAGGCACAGTGAGGTGTTATTTGAGGAGGGGGAAGAGCAAGGCAGAAGGTTTGGGGAGATGAAGGTGAAAGTTGGAAGGAGGAAGAAGCAGGGAGGATGCTTTGAGGAGGAGGGGTGAGAGGGGAGTCTAGGAGGGGAGGAGCGAGGGAGAGTCTCGGAGGGGAGGGGTGTGGGGGGAGTTTAGGAGGGAGGGGAGGGAAGGGGCAAGGGGGGAGATTTGAAAGGGATGGGTGATGGGGAGGATTTGGAGGGGAGGGGTGAGATTGGATTTTGAAAAGTGTACGATTCATGGGAAACGAACATTTTTTGCAAAATGAGTTTGAGACCTTCGAGTCAAAAATACGTTTGAGGACACTGGAGGAGGGATGGAGTTCTGGATAGTTTAGGGAATGTAGAAAGGAGGAAATGTAAGAGATGGTATTATATATATTTTTTGGAATGAATAGATTTGGTGAGCAAGACGAAAGCATCCTTTTGTAGGAAAAGAAGAAAAGGGTGTTGTAATATATGAGAGAAAATAGTTGTTCAGGGGAGAGATTATACATTTCTAACCGCGTGATCGCGAACGAAGAACGAACGAACAAAAAGAACAAATAAACGAATAAGACCTGGGAAGGAAATAGTTTTTTTGGGGTTTTTTTTTTTTTTTTGTGAGTACAGATATTAAACAAGGAGGTACGGGGTGAACGACTGGGACGAAACAGTGAACGAAAATAATTTCAGCGCATTCGACGAATCGCTGAGAGAAAAACAAACCACAAGGTCGGAGACGGTACGGTAGTCCAAGCCTACGAGTACTAGGCCGCAGAATACTCGATACCATTAACCGACGATTGTGTATACATGTACGAAAAATTAGCACCGAAAATTTTCCAAAAGATACGCTATAGGTACATACACCGAAAGATAGATACAGTCTCGACAAAAACACGATTGAGAAATATCACTTAGCTTCGAAAGCGTGAGCGCATGGAGCAGCTTCGAAAAGACGTGACCTCGCCGTGATCTCGCGAGACTTCCCGCGAAGCTGATACAATTCTCCTTTTCATCTATTCTCAAATTCGCAAAGCAGGAATCCAAACACCAGTCATCCTAGATTCAGAAGATACAGATGTTGTCGTGTTAGCTACACATGCTGCTCATAAGATTGATTGGTTTCTGGCAATAAAACGGAAAGGAGAAATCATCAACTGCCAAACCATTTGTACCCAGGCTGTGTCTGAAATAATTGTCCCTCTTCATGTACATACAGGTTGTGATACAACAACATCATTCTTTGGACTTGGGAAAAAGACTCTGTATGAAAAAGGATCATCCTTAGATGAAGCCAGGGCTATGCTGCAGACTGTTGGCAAAGAGATCCCTGCAACAAGAGAGGTTCTTGATAACATGGCCATGTTCACTATTAGATTCATCTACAATGACAAAATTAGCAAGTCTCTGGGGGAAGCTCGAGCTCAAAAGTGGAAGAGCATGAAAAGGAAGTCAACCCTAAGAATTCCACCTGACAGACTCCCATGACCTTAAGGTGAAGAGAGTGAACTTCCAGACATACTTATTGCTTAACTTTGAAAAATCTGATCCTGCTACGTCTCCCTTGACCCATGGATGGACCCTGGAAAATGGCTTGTGAAAGCCAGTGCGACATCTCAGGCCAGCACTTCCCAAAACCTTGCAAGAATCAACCATTCCAGATTATTCTTCTGTTTCAGAGGAAAGTGACTGATGAAGATGAATATCTTGATAATTGACTAACTTTCAATATGTTGTGTATGGCTTGGGCCACTAAATTGCTTACTTTAGTTTATATATATATATATATATATATATATATATATATATATATATATATATATATATATATATATATATATATATATATATATATATATATATATATATATATATATATATATATATATATATATATTGTTGTGGATCTCGGTTTACGGCGCTCCCCTTACCGAGGGGGGTTTAATCCCCTCGTCTTTTAAGCTGGCCGTCCGAGTCCGAGAAGATATCGTGCTCCTTTGCGGGGTTGAGATTGACCAGGGTGACTGGTCAATGGGTTCCCAGATACCTTCGCCAACCTCGCTGCAAAGCAGGGCGCTACTTCTGCCCGAGCCACGGACAAGATGGAATGTTGTCGAGCGGTTTAGCAATCCGAAGCTCGAGCCGTTAGCGGCAGTCTAAATCCGATTATAGCGGTTCCTATATCGTGCCACCGATATTCAATTGGGGACAGGACGCAAGCGATCGGATGAGAGGAACCAAAGTAAAGCAAGAACAAATATAATTGATTAATTACACTAAAAGAGGAAACGAAAGGCAAGAACATACAAAAGAAGAAGAAGCAGGACACAGGGCAGCCTTACACAGTCTTACTTGGCAAACTCCCCAGACAGAACGAACACACTTACACTCAAAGGGATGGAATGGCAGGAAAGGAGGAGAAGGTCCAAGCAGATGGCACAGGCGTCGAGGTCCACTCCAGGTCACGCTCCGGTCCACGCTCCGGGCTTGAGCAAAAACCCGGCGGCAGCTGCGCGTATGGTTTGCACGTGGTCGGACAATGCCAATATATTTCTCGGGGAAACTGGCCTCCTGCTTATGTAATAGGTCAACACCACGCTTCTCTCCTCTTGCTCGAACCTCTGGTGTCACCGTCATGCTCATCTCTTGAAGCAGTCCCTCTCGGCCGCTTTTATTGGGCGTTGTTAGATCAAGCCGCCGGCTCCCAGGACACGCCCAATGGTGAGCTTGCCTCGGCCCTGGTTGGCTCCAAGAGCTTACCGGTCCCGCCCCTCGCCGAGACGTTGACAGGGCCACGCCTTGTTCTTGGCGCCCAACTTACTCCTCCCCCTTTTTCCTCCAGAGGACCGAGCGCGTGATGGCGTTTGCACGGGTCGTAGAAAAGCACTCTTACTGCCATTGAAGAGATTGGGGCCTATTCTTATTTGATTGATGCAACGTAGATTCAAACTATTGGGAACACAGCCTTAATTACATACATACTACACAGCCTTAATTGGGAACACAGCCTTAATTACATCACTCCTTCATTCCTCTTTTCTCCCGCCTCTGGAACAAACTCCCTCACTCTCTTCAATCCCACTCCACCCTCCAGGTCTTTAAAACGGCTGTTCACCACCATCTCTTATCTTCCCTCATCCAAAACCTTGATCTTTTCTACCCCCGCTAATTTCACCCCAATTCCACTTTTTTGAAATACCATCATCTGTCCTGGAAGTCCTTGGTGTCCTTGTTGTTTTATACTTCCCCCCCTTCCCACGCCTCCTCCCCCCAAGCCCTCTCCCTCCCACACATCTCCCTCCCACACATCTCCCTGCTCTCAAATGTTGTGTTTGTGTGCTTCCCCTTCTCTCCCCATCTTGTCTTCCGCTCCCTCTTTTTATATATTTTGTTTGTCTGGTTGATTTGTTTGTGAAGTAAATGTTAGCTCTTTCACGAGCCTCGATTCAGTATACAAAAAAAAAAAAAATACTAATGAGATATCTATAGAGATCCTAAGGTGTGCTACGTGTTGCTCGTGGACTAGCTATGGGTGCGATCTTTAACATTAGACAAATGGGGGTATTTACAGGGGATTATTTATAAGGGAACATTTACAAAAATTTACCAAGTGGAGGGTTCTAAAAACCGCAACAATATATATACACCATTGAGCATACATTTTTATGCAAATGTAGATTGTTGTGTATTAATAGATACTAGGGCATGCCCGTACAAAATTATATCCCCCCCCTCTATTTACATGAAATGGTTTGGTCCATTCGCAAAGCCAAAGCGGACGGCTTGCGAGTACGGTGACAATCCCCCCCCTCTATTTACATGAAATGGTTTGGTCCAAAGCGAACGGCTTGCGAGTACGGTGACAATCCCCCCCCCCCCCTCTATTTACATGGAATGGTTTGGTCCAAGCGAACGGCTTGCGAGTACGGTGACAATCCCCCCCCCCCCCCCTCTATTTACATGAAATGGTTTGGTCCAAAGCGAACGGCTTGCGGAGTTTGGTAAAGAAATCGCCATAGCTCGGTAACTACTTGTCCGATTAATTTAAAACCTTGAAAAGGCACATCCTCGGGTCCCCAGCAATATACCTGGCAAGTTTCAAGTATATCGGACCGGTAGTTGTCGAGAAACAGCGGTCGCATACACACACACAGACACACACACACACACACACACAGAGATTACTGGAATTATAGATAGATGTAGGCATATTACTTTGACCTATGAATCTAATTTTATGCAATCCATATAACCAGTTCTGTTTAAGTATATGTTTACCTCTAGTAAAAAAAATACTTACAATGTACAGTTGTACAAGACTAATTAAAATGTTCACAGATTACTTTGATTAAGACTGCTAATTTTGTCTTCATATTGAAATTATTGTCCTAATCCATGTCATTATTGTTCAATATGCCTTTCACCAGTTTCGGAACCTACAAATGTATATATAAATTGTTGATTTATGGTGAAACAGTGAAATTTTGTTTAGAAATGAAGTAACTTTTAATTCTACATTATTTTAGTTGTTCTTTTTGAATTCCTTGACCTCAAAAACATATATTTAGACACAAAAATCATCTTTCTAACTTAATTAGAAGTGGAAATATGGCCAAATCAGTATTATTGGTGGCCCTCTTGGATTTCGCCCTCTGGTGGAGTTAGCCCACACTTTTGCGAGGGGTCCCCCGGCTAAATTTTTTTAGTATTGCCTAATCATTCAAAATATGTCTTCAAACCATGGTCCTGAGAAAATGGTCACGGAATCTATTAGCTGGTCACCTACTATTATGATCTCCTGAGTTAATTAGGCTAATTAACTACAAAGAATCCAGAAGAATTCCCAAGTTTCTAAACGCACGCCATGTTAAGGTGTATAGAGCAGCTTAATATGTGCTGGGCAAAGCCCGGCACAGCCATGCGCCGAGGTTGTGAAGCTCAAGGCAAGGTGTTCTCCCCACAAAAGAGATCAGATAGGACAGCGGAATGTGAATTATTTTAGTAATCGTAAATTATGCTATTTTGGAATAGACGGCGCTTGTTTCTGAATGAAAATGTCACACACATCATGTGGGGATATGGTGAAGTCATGGTGTATGTTCATGAGGGCCAGAGATGCCATCCGACTTTCTCCCATGGAATTTCTTAGGTAGGTCTTCAGACGACGCAGGCAAGAAAATGAGCGTTCGGCCTCACAGGAGCCGACGGGGAGGGTGCATCCAATATGGAGTCGGACTTTGATGGATGGAAATTCGTCTCCATCTACTGCGCAGAAACAATCCATGAATGTGCTTGGAAGCATGTTGTTGGGCTTCCTTCTCCAAAACGTCTGCCGGTCTCTAAGCTCATTTATCAGTCCTGCGGGATGTTCCATGTCGTTTTTTCCAACGCAATAGCTTCTGATGTAGGGCTGGAATGTCACAGGTATCGGCGATTATTACAGATGGCATCAGCTGAAACAGATCCGATTTTCAGCACAGAATCGGGTGTCCATTTCCTGGCTGAGGTGGTCGAGAAATGGAATGCACATGTTTCTGAGGTAGAAGATCAAGGGAGTATTGGCCGCAGTGTTTGGACGATGGATTTGTCGTTTTACAACTCTCGGCATTGTGACATCACCTCCTACAGATTCTATCATGGCCTTTGCGTGATCGAACCACAGAGAGTATTCAGTTTCAGCATTTGACCGTAGTTGAGTGAGCGCGTCCTCCTTGTCGTCAATCATAGAGTATGCCTCCAGCACATCCATGCCGTTGTGTTGAAGAGGGGGGGTGCGCACCCCCAGCACCCCCCTCCCCCCTGCTGGATCCGCCACTGCATCTGAGCCGACCGGAGCCAACATGCGGCTTCATGGTCTTGCAGAAACTGCTCTGGGCAAGTCGTTCGTGGAGTTTGAGGACACCCACTGAGAAGAGAAGAGTGGAAGGGAGGCGCCAACCCTTGGGACACGTGGCTAGGGTGAGGCAGCCAGGACGCCACTTGAAACAGGCCTGAATTTCCCTCCTCCTCTCCGGTTTTTATTTTACCTTTTATTTTCTTTATATCCTGGCGAATATTTCTTTGTTATTTTGCCTTCACTCCTCCCCTTTGGGATTAGCTAGGGATCCCGGGGTGGGTCGTTTAATTGTCTTGTCTGTTTTGTCTTGGCATCTGTCTGTCCTTTAATTACTTGATCTTGCCGCTGCATATCAGCGAGATTTCTTTGCCTTATGATTTGTCTATTCCTTGGGTGATATACCCTGTGTTTTTCTTGATTTTGAGTAAAGTATTTGCATTTATTCCCCTGTTTTGAATTTGCATTGCATTTCTGGATTGGCAATACTGGTGTGTGTTGAAGAGTGGGGGGGGGGGGGGGGGGGGGGGGGGGAGGGTGGGGGTGTGTAAAATTGCATCAGCATTTGGATGGTAACTTTGCTCGGTCACTTCTGACTGCTCATACGGCGCGACCCGCCCACGGGGAACGTATTGGCCTCCCGAGCACATCGATTAGGATCTCCGGAGCAATAGGCAGTACCTCAAGCCCTTCACGCAGGGGCCAGGTCGTAACAACACTCCATGTGGTAAAATTCCCCCTATGCTCCACCAAGTAAATATATGTACGCACAGTATATTTGAGATGTCATCACGGAAAAGACAAAACACGTTCATTATTAAATGGCTGATAGATTTAGGACTATTTTTCATTTAGCGCAAATCTTTTTGGTATTATCTGGCTGCAATCATCCTGCTGTCAATTCCACACTCACATAATTGGTCCAAGATGGGCCAATGGATGCTGGGCATGCGTTGACCAATGCCAAACACGCGGCAACCCTCAGCCTCCAGTTCTTTGTCAGCCATCTTAGTGTGTGCGTGCATCGTAACCGCCGCTAAACTTGCGCGTAATATCTTGTGCAACCTTCGACACTTTTGACACCAGGGTAAGGGATCAACAAGTGATACTAGTGCTTCTCCGTGTGCCTAAGAAGCAAAGGAAAGCCATTTCATTGAAAGTGATATTAAAAGTGATTGAGCAATATGAGAAAGGTGAATGAGCAGTGGATATTGACCCGAGCGCTTGGACTTCCGGAACAATCGACCTTACGAATGATCAGTGCAAATGCAGACAAAATCAATCAATCAATCTCTCTGTCTCTGTCTCTGTGTCTCTCTCTCTCACACGGTCTTGCCCATCCACCCACGTGCTGATACACAACCTCCAAATATTACATTGTTTTCTAATGGGAAAATTACTTTTGTTTTATGCATTTTCAGCTAACGTGATAAATTATCGGAATGCAACTGCTGCGTTAAACGAGGAATAACCGTATAATAATGGGGTATGCTTGCACAATCCAAGAAACTACTCAGGTGTGTCCTACGTGCAGACATAATAATTATAAACTTTATATATTTGATGAAGTGGATTGTGGTTGCATTCTTTATGCAGCTAATTAGAACTCAAGAAAATCAAGAATTAGTGATTAGAATGAGCTCTTTATTTAAAAATTTACATATATTATTTTATGTCAATATGTTACAGGTTATAACATAAGAGGTGGAAGAGGCACATGTTAGCGTTACCTAGCAACCAGTTCAATTGTAAGCTACATTGTATTAGATCACATGACCTGCAGTAGGGAAAGTGAGTCTGCACCTGCCGACTTTTATTCATGGATATTTTTGTTCCATGTATTCCAACATATTGTTACGGATACGGGGGACGGCTCTCCCGTTAGCAAGGGGGGATTAGCCCCTTGTCCTGTTAAGCTGGCCGTCTCCCCGGTCCTGGTACTTGTAACGCTATCCCGCGGGATGGAACGGATCAGGGTTATGGGCCCAGGGTCTATCCTGAATACCTTTATCCGTCCCTCCGCGGACTAGGGAGACAAGTATCGCTCGAACCCCGGTTTGGATGGTCTAGTTAGTTGCTGAGCGGTTTTTAGCAACCCGAAGTTCGAGTCATTAGCCTTCACTAAACCCGATCCTGAACGTTGGCCGAATCGCGCCACGTACACTCAATATTGAAACCACTAAAGCGACTGAACGAGAATGAAGAAGAAGAAGAAGTACGGAGGAATAACAGGATTTATTAATTATTTACACAAACCAAAGCAAAGAGAGCAGTCAAGGTTATATACAGAAAATGGAAGGAGCAGGAAACACAGTGAAATCATTAGCTTACCTATACAAGCTTAATTAATAAACCCCAGGACAACGTTAAAGACAGACGGACGATCACACTTACACGGGGAAATGCAGGCAGGAAGGAATGGCTTGGAGATGGGTGGCTTTGAGAGGCAAGGAAGGTTCAGCGGGTACTGGGCATGGTCGGGCCAGAAGGCACCGCCATCAAGAAGCCGAGCCGCGGTCGTTGGTCCCAAACTGCGCGGGTGAAGTTCCTTTCTCCGTACTGCTGCCTCGCGCGCTCCTTGCATTGCCTCGGTCCGTTTTTCCTTTAGCGCGGCACGTCTCACGGCGGCTTGGTCACACCTGCTCATCTCCAGCGCATCTCCTGGACTCAGAACTCATCTCTCCTCTCCGCTCATCTCCGTGGGGAGCGTCCCGCGGTGGGTTATATAGGTCCCACCCTTCACCCTTTGCGAACCTCCCCCAAGCGTTCTCTCTCCGCCCTCTCAAGCCAAACCCCTCGTTCTGGGTTGGATGAGCGGGGCCGACTTACTCCTCCCCTCTATGACGAGGTGGAGACCCGCCTTTCTTCTTCGTCGTTACCTCGTGCGTAATGGAGTCAAATGCAGCAAAGTGGACTGCAGATGAAAATGCAGCAAAGTGCATAAAGAGTCAATTGCAGCAAACCTGGCACTTGGAAGCTGCCATGGGGCGTCGGAGGGGCCTACTCTTATTTAATTCGGTGCAATGAAGTCAAACTATTGGGAAACACATCCTTAGCCTACATAGAATAAGGGACTAACTATTTAAAAGGATATATGGTGTCCTGTGTGTAGGTTTATGGAATTAACTAAGAGGACGAGCTTTGACCTTTCTTTACATTACGAGGGTCAGTTACACACAACAAAACCATAATTCTCACATTCGTTACACTTTCTCAAATTCGTTACACTTCTCAAATTCGTTACACTTTCAAATTCGTTACACTGCACCCTCCTTCCTTCAGGCACGGGCTCGGGCCTATAAAACTTTACTTTTAGTGTGACACGTAGGTGTAATTCCCTCTCCAATTAACCTGACCCTGAGTGTGACAATTTTAAAACACAAATAAATATGTCCCCCTGCTGCATTGCACCCTGCCTAACAGATTTGCGCCCACAGGATAACCGAATTGCGGAATTGTTTTCAAGCTATACATTTACGGTGGGGAGCATTATTTACAGTGACGTGATTCCTTATTTACAACGCAACCCAGGACCTGTGTTTTTTTTTTCTTTTTAGGGAAACAAAGAGAAGGAAATTCCTGTTGGGAGGGAGGAGACAGCACGCATTGCATCGATGCACCAGTACCAATAACACCAAAGCACCCAAAGCACCCAAAAGCACCAACCAGTGCACAGTCATTACTGCTTGTAATAAACACACAAAAAAAACAAAAACTGGTGGTGGTCTTCTCCTTCTCTGCTGGGCCGATGTTCTTCCCGATGTCTTCTTGCTTCATGCGGCCTACTTGGAAATATAAAAAGCACAAACCGTGTCCATTTTTATTTAGGGCCACAGGGGCCAACTAAGGGTGGTCCACCTGTTTGGCATAGGTGCCACCTTACCGAGGTCCGCAAGCAAGATTCCCTGGCCACTATGGCCGGTCTCCAACAGAGGTGCCCTGCCCCAGAACCTGGGTTCCATCAAGTGGTACTTGGCCGCAGAACAGCGGTCCATAAAGTGGTACATCAATGCAATGCATGCGGGTTGCGAGGGTCCTGGCACACAAGACGACCTCCGCACGCTCCCCTCAACGCCCAGTGGCGCACAGTCCTCGGGTGGGAGACAAAGGGGGGAAAAGACAGGTGAGCGAGGGGTAAGGTCACAAGGGTACACATCAAACAAGGCAATGCAAGGTGAAGTGCGTACGGAGAGCGAAGTGAGAAAAGCTCGTCCCTACCGTACGTCACCCCCCCTGTCACCTACTCCATGCCCTTGCCCCATACCCATACCCATACCATACAAGCCTAAAGCTACCTTGCCTTGCCTTGCTCCATACCCTTGCCCTTACCCCATATTTACAGCAATCTACACATTTACAAATTCGTCACTACTGTCACGTCTCCCCCATATTTCCCTTATACCAAATTCGTCTCCACAATCCCTCTAACCAAAATTTGCCATCACCCAATTCATCATCAATCCTCATAAGGAGGAAGAGATGGAATATCAGCACAATGTCACACCCACGTCATGATGCGTCTCACATTCCAAACATCTGCACAATAAAAAAAATAAAAACATGGCATGGTGTAGAGTCCTGTCACCCCAGGTGAGTGGATGCAGATGGTGCGAGGAGATCTCCATCCTAGCTACCTTCTAAATGACTTTAACACACTTTACACTACCCGGGGTCTTTCCCTGCCAAACCATTGGCAATCTTACTCTATGTGGTTTTAAAAACCAAATTCCCATTGACCAAACTGTGGTGCTTCTCAATTTGGGGTCTCACTCCCCCGATTCATCTCCCGGTGCCCTTGCACAATTTCCGGGCTGAGTCGTGTAGCTCTCCCAGCAGGTCTACCCACCTGCACACCTCCACCACTGTAGTTGCCACCCGAGCTTACCTAGCTCTTCACCCTAACCTATCTAACTGGGGAAGGCCCCTCCTGGCTCTGTCACCCCTCGGTGCCCTCTGGCACTGGGCTACCCGGGTCCGTCCTCCGGATCCTCGGGCCCCATCCACAACAACTCTACCGGCTCCCAGAGCCCACCTGCGGCCTCACCTGACCGACATCTTCACAGTGGTGGAGTGCCCAAACCAACTACACACACTAACAGGCTACACACCCAGCCATTTCCACGTCACTAATGCACCCATCCAAATACCATTCTTCCACCACGCACCACAGATGCCAATATCCAACCACAATTTACCTGTACCCTCTACCTAACACTTACACTACCGTCCCCGGGTATTCGTGATGGGGGTCCATCCTCCTTTCCCCCATCCACACCTTCGCACCATCCACTCCACTCCACAGTTTCCACCATACTCACTCCACGACCATCCATTCCCATACTCCATATATTCCATAATCCATATATTCCACACAACTATTCTTCATACACCTGCAGTTGCACACCTGTGCAATCACACCTGGTGCCACCTGCACCCTCCTTCCTTCCTGGACCATTTGGTCAACACAGCACACATCACTATCACTCACTCAAACACTGCTCCATACACCTGTTCAGTTGCACACCTGTGCAATCTCAATTGTTCCTTACTCACTGCTCCATACACTTCCACGCTCAATACACTTTCGATCCTCAAACACTCGGCATCATCTCGTCTAACTGTTGCCCTGCTAACTTAGTGCTCCTCGTCTTCCCTTTAAACTAAGCACATACCACGTCATTATCATCCAAACTAATCTACCTGCGTCCCCACTACAGGTATCATTGTCACTACCTAATCTTACCGTTACCTAAGGTCATCTCTAGGTCCCTATCATTATATCCTAACCCTCCCGGGCTAGTTTTCACTGCCAAACCCCATAACTAGTGCTCCTTTGCCCCCGCTGTGAGAGATGGCAAAGTTGCCATCCCACTACATCAGGCATCTTCTACTATCAATTTTGCACACCAAATTCCAGCTAATTAAAAATTTGCCAATCACTCTACCAATCATCACTCTGCCAATCCTTTGCCAATCATCAAATTTTAGCTTTTCAATTTCGGGTCCAAAACACTATCCTCATCACACAGTCCGCTATATCCTAGCCTCTGTGCGTCATGGCATCATTAAACTCGGCTTCGTAAAGCCGAGCAATGAACGCGGATTGTTTGGTCGCCTGCAGGTGGATCCGTCCGGCATTCACGACTCTGGGGAGGAGGCATGCTCGGGCCGAGGTTCCACGCATCATCGCGGCTCGGTACCTTGCGGTCCCGGGCCCGATGGCTCACTCCCCCCCGGTCGGAACCCCGCCCCCGCCAGGGGGCTCCGTTCTGCTTCCTCCTACTCGCCCTTGAACCGGACCGGTCGCCTCGCCCGACAAGGCCCGGACTCGACCGCGCAGGGCGGGGCCAAGCCCGAATCGGCAACGACGCTTCGAAGAGAAGCGACGCAGCATCGATCCGCGCCGGGCCTGGCATCCAACAAAGCGCACTGTGCCCCGAGTGCTCGCATCGGCTATCCGTATCCCTAAACGCTAACCCGTTCAATGTCGATGCTTCACTTGCATACGCGACCCGTTTCACACTCGCAAAACCCAGCGTTCCAACGCCGTCCGTACATTCCACACACTCCGTCCATTCCACCAACGCACTCCCTGTTACACACCACACCTCTCGCGCACACTCGCCGTTCGCACACTCCCTTAACACACCTCGCGCACCGTCTTGCGCACTCTCCCCCCTCGGTACGTACCCCGTACCACTCACCATGGGCGTGCACTCTTGCATCCACCCACTAACGCGCTCAGATGGGCTCTCCCACACCCGCGCCACGACCAACTCAGGTGTGCTTCCTCACACACGTTCCACCACCACCTTACTCTCCGTGTCACACTCCGTACACCCCGGCGTGCATTCTCGCTCGCACTCGGTTTCACACTCGCGCTCCGATGTGCCCTCTCGCACCTGCACCATCACCAACTCACTCTTCATGTCACACTCACCCTCGCACGTACACTCCGTCGTGCATACCCGCTCACACTCGGTTTCACTCCCACACTTTATAACACACCCACTCGCCGACGCACACTTTCTTTTCACACGTGTGCTATTTCCACTCACACGGGACCCTTCACCAATGCCCGGGTGCCATATTGACCCCAATCGCGCGAAAATTCTTTTGTCGCCAAACATCCTTCTACAAAATCTCCCCGCACAATACACAGCACGATTCACCTGGGGTATCCTCCTCCTTCGCTCCAACACCACCTGCAAACTTTCATTGGTGTTATTAGGCACAGCATCGTGATGTGAGCAGGGACTTTGCACATTTTCCATTCCTCCCTGCAATTCCCGGGCTACCTCCGTCGTCTCTTCAATTTTAATCATACCCACTACTGCTTTTTCTTTATTCGCCTCGACGACCGCTGGCTTTAATAAAATTCCCTCTACCTCAGCGGTCGCCGGCTGCCCCATACCCCGGGTCGCGATCTCTATACCCATCATTGTACCCGCGCTTTCCTCCGCCTCGCTCAACCAGCGCTTCTCGACCCGCGTTACCTCCTCGTGCACCCCTGGGACCTGCTCGCTCAACCCGCGGTCTCTGTCCCTCTCCGCTTCCCCAGTTATTTCTTTAATTTGGTTTCTGGTACCCCTTTCTGGTACCCCCTCATTCTGTTTTCCATTTTCTCACTATCAGCCTTCATTCTGTTTTCCATTTCTTTCATTTCCCTGCTAAATTTCTTCCTTTCTTCCCTCTGCTCGGCCATGTACGCCAGGCATTGTGTCATGAACTGGCCCCAGTCTGTTGGCACCGCGGGCTCGGCTGCCGCGCGCTTGTGCGAGGCGCCATTTTGTGCGCCTGACACCTCCTCAACCACCTCCTCATTGCTCTCCTCCATTTCTTCCCTGTGGTCCTGGGTTACCCCTAACCCCTCTTCTAGCTCACCCACCTGCATCCGATCGCCTTGATTGTCCATGGCACGACTTCCAAATTTAGGATTTTATAAAACAATTTTGGGCGCTCTTAAGTTTTGACCCAAATTTTTTTTTTGAAGTTATTAAAATTTGGTTCGGGCCTCGAATCTCACTCCCAGACACCAATTGTTATGGCCAATAGTACAATTGGTGTCCAAAATTTGGGCTAAATAAATTTAGTCCCAGGTTTGAATCCCACTCCTGACACCAATTGTTATGGATACGGGGGACGGCTCTCCCGTTAGCAAGGGGGGATTAGCCCCTTGTCCTGTTAAGCTGGCCGTCTCCCCGGTCCTGGTACTTGTAACGCTATCCCGCGGGATGGAACGGATCAGGGTTATGGGCCCAGGGTTTATCCCGAATACCTTTATCCGTCCCTACGCAGACTAGGGAGACGAGTACCGCTCGAACCCCGGTTTGGATGGTCTAGTTAGTTGCCGAGCGGTTTTTAGCAACCCGAAGTTCGAGTCATTAGCCTTCACTAAACCCGATCCTGAACGTTGGCCGAATCGCGCCACGTACACTCGATATTGAAACCACTAAAGCGACCGAACGAGAATGAAGAAGAAGAAGAAGTACGGAAGAATAACAGGATTTATTAATTATTTACACAAACCAAAGCAAAGAGAGCAGTCAAGGTTATATACAGAAAATGGAAGGAGCAGGAAACACAGTGAAATCATTAGCTTACCTATACAAGCTTAATTAATAAACCCCAGGACAACGTTAAAGACAGACGGACGATCACACTTACACGGGGAAATGCAGGCAGGAAGGAATGGCTTGTAGATGGGTGGCTTTGAGAGGCAAGGAAGGTTCAGCGGGTACTGGGCACGGTCGGGCCAGAAGGCACCGCCATCAAGAAGCCGAGCCGCGGTCGTTGGTCCCAAACTGCGCGGGCGAAGTTCCTTTCTCCGTACTGCTGCCTCGCGCGCTCCTTGCGTTGCCTCGGTCCGTTTTTCCTGCAGCGCGGCACGTCTCATGGCGGCTTGGTCACACCTGCTCATCTCCAGTGCATCTCCTGGACTCAGAACTCATCTCTCCTCTCCGCTCATCTCCGTGGGGAGCGTCCCGCGGCGGGTTATATAGGCCCTGCCCTTCACCCTTTGCGAACCTCCCCCAAGCGTTCTCTCTCCGCCCTCTCAAGCCAAACCCCTCGTTCTTGGTTGGATGAGCGTGGCCGACTTACTCCTCCCCTCTATGACGAGGTGGAGACCCGCCTTTCTTCTTCGTCGTTACCTCGTGCGTAATGGAGTCAAATGCAGCAAAGTGGACGGCAGATGAAAATGCAGCAAAGTGCCTAAAGAGTCAATTGCAGCAAACCTGGCACTTGGAAGCTGCCATGGGGCGTCGGAGGGGCCTACTCTTATTTAATTCGGTGCAATGAAGTCAAACTATTGGGAAACACATCCTTAGCCTACATAGAATAAGGGACTAACTATTTTAAAGGATATATGGTGTCCTGTGTGTAGGTTTATGGAATTAACTAAGAGGACGAGCTTCGACCTTTCTTTACATTACGAGGGTCAGTTACACACAACAAAACCATAATTCTCACATTCGTTACACTTTCTCACATTCGTTACACTTTCTCAAATTCGTTACACTTCTCAAATTCGTTACACTTCTCAAATTCGTTACAATATTTTATGACTGTTTGGTGATTTTTCTGGGATATGGCTTTGATTGCATCGGTATGCAAATTTTCAGCTTTCTATCCCAACTGGAAAATACTAAACGATTACATCACAGAGAAAGAGTGCATGAGTGAGTGAGTCAGTGGTTCGAAAGAGCTTTATATATAAGATACTAGCAGGGGTAAGATCTTATATATAAGATCAATAAAAATTTGAAACAGTACCTGCTGTTGTTGTTGTTTTTATTTTATTTGTAAGAACTTTTAATGAAACAGTAATGATGGTTTATCCTGACATCCCCTCCTCCAGCTACGTGAGGTGGCCACAAGGGTGGCATCACTTGGAGCCTTCGAACAGAGTGGGAGTCGTACTTTGGCAAGACTGGAGGCGGCTGTGGTGGCTGGTGACACTGAGTCGGTGACCGGTCTAGCCAGGCAACTCTTCAAGCACAGTGATGGCCTTGTGGAGGAAAGTAGAAAAGAAGTTTCCTTTCAAGTGTCAGATCACAGGGCTCTGGAGGGATCACCTCAATTGCCTGTATTTCTGTGATTAGAAACTCGTTTATTGGATAATGGTGAAACTCTGCATATTCAATATTTAGCATTATTAGGGTTTTATAAAAATAATTATTGGGTTTATCACAAAACATTTTGCTGTCTATGTACTGCAGGTGTGTAATTTGCTGCTAAATGCAGCTGAATCGGTTGCAGAGGAGGTCAGCTGTGCGCACGTCCGAGATCTTTTTGATGCCCTCACAGCGCAGGCAAGACCCTCTGTTTTTATCCCTTTTCTATACAGAAGTCCTTTTTCAGAAGAGCAAATCCTCTCCATCCAAAATCACAGCTAGACCTCTGAGTACAAAAAAGAAAACAAAACCGATTTTTCTGTTGGTATAATTTGAAGGACCTGCATGGATTACTCTCCTGGAGGACAGTCTGAATGCTGAACTGACCCTAGACATGCAGGTGGTCCTAATCTTTATTGGTAAAAGTTGGTATTCTGGGTAATATTTGGCTATTACCTAATTACATGCGAGACCTAACCCATCATTTCTGTCTTTTTTTGCAGTTGGTGTCTGCTTGTCGACTGCGAGCTCAGTATCCATCAAGTGGAGAGGTTCTGGAACTGACTACTGCCTGCCACCAAGTCTGGGAGGCCGCTCGTGAGACTTTGCCCTGCCTCCTGCACCCTACGCCACCTATCGACTATGTGAGACTTTGAGGATAATGTTTTATTTGAACAAGGAGAAAAAGACATAAAATGTCATAGCCCCCATGGTTTTAGTAATTTTGCTGTACGGAGTGAAAGACCACCAGTCGGCCATCTTTGGTCAGATTACAAAAACAAAATCTTCTGCCTATGTGTACTCTCATGTATTGTCTTTGTGCGAAGTATGAACAAAATCGGTCCATGCATGTCTGAGAAATGGTTGGGGACAAGTTTAAGTAACAAAATATCCACCAGTCGGCCATCTTGGATCTGACCTCAAAACAAAATGACTTGCATATGTAACCCATCATTCCTTATCTGTGTGGCAAGTTTGAACAAGATCTTTTAACAAGATCTTTGAACACGTTCTCTTAAATAGTAACAAACATTAATCAGATACTGTAGAATAAAATTAAATTAAAATAAACGCATACAAATTTAAAACTTTGCTTATATTTTCGTGAAATTCATCTGAATGACCATTCCTATTCATGAGAAGTACCGTACCAGTACATTATGGTCTCGACTCCAACCTGCAAGCAGCACGTGATGTGTCCATCCCCCTGTCCTCCAGGAGGGGGCGGCCGTGTCTGGACTGGTACAAGATGTGCGTTGGCTCGCAGGAGGCTTGGAGGATGAAGGAGACCTCTGGGACACCAGTGGAGCTGCAGAGGAAGCGGTAGCTGAGCGGTCACGGGCTGTGTGCAACCTGGCCTGTGCACTTTGCTTGCAATCAAGGCTAGTTTTCACAATGAAGCAAATAAATAGATAAAACTTCATCAGCATTTGCCCTAAAAGCAAATCTGAACTCTTTTATCTGTTCTGCATATGGTCACAATTGTAAGATTTACTTACTATACCGATTAAGGCGGTTAAGGTGTCTGGCTTAAGATCGCAAGGTCCTGAGTGTTCAACGCTTCAAGCCACTGTCACGCCATTGAATTAACACCAGCTGGGTTGACTCAGCTTGTCATCCTTTTGAGCTCAGCGAAATGAGTACCAGCTTACGAGGATGAATGAGCGACCCATCCACGATTGTGCCCGATAGCCAAGAAAATGCTTCCACAGCCCCATGCATTTGAAGATGCAAAAATGAGCGGTCATCACCGAAGCTATTACTGATGATTACATTGCACAACACGACAACAACAACAACAACAACATGCATTTTAAGGCCATTTTCCCTGCTAGAGCGGGGGTTAGCCTTGCGGTCCCCATGACAATCTTCTCCATCTTGCCCTATTTTCTGCATCTCTCCTTGTTAACCCCCTTGCCCGCATTTCTTCTTCCACCATCTTTAGCCAAGTCTTTCTCGGGCTTCCCCGTCCTCTACTTCCTTCTACATTCATTTCCATCACTCTTCTCAACCAGTCACTTTCATCCTTCCTCAACACATGACCAAACCATCTCAACCTGTTCCTCTTCACAGCATCCATCACAGTCTCTATTCCCATCATTTTTCGCAATTCATCATTTGTCTTCCTCTCTCTCAACGATACTCCGCACATCCATCGAACCATTCGCATTTCCACCCTTTCCAACCTTTCCAACCTTCGTTGCTGCTCTACGTTCAACATTGCACAACACAATTAATGGATAACTCGCTACAGTATTGCATTAATCTTTTTTCCCCATCTTACATGTTTTATGTAATGCTATGTTTCCGAAATTATACAAATCTGCATAATAATATGTGTCAGCAGGGGGCGCCGTATCATGGAGCAAACCGTCCTTTAAAGTGCAGCTGTCCGATCTCCACAGGGTTCTATATGTTAAAGATCCCAATTCCTCGTTAGAGGTTACCTGTTTGATTAGCACTATCTACAGGCGATGGGAGTACTGGGGTGTGGATATGGCACAGGTATGATCGGCCGAACGGACTCATCTTGTGTCTAATTAAATAAAAGACCAAATACAAAATTGGAGCCATCAGGAGGAACCTGGATAGGACATTCGTTTGCTGCTCCTATACACTCAAGCCCGTACAGTTGTAGCACCATATCATGTCATCCCCCATCTCTAGCTGCAATCTTCTTCACCTCCATTAACCTCGCTACCTAACCCAACCCTCTTACTTACAGATTACTGTTCTCTATCTCTCCCTCTCTCTCTATCTTCCTGTTTGTCCATTCCCTTGCTTGTTGCATCCAAATGTGGCTCCACTGGTCAAACTGACCCTTTCCATGAGTCCTTATTTTGTATCCCAAATAACGACATATTACTTGTTCGCAACTTCTGACCATTGGATTGGTCTCTTTCCTGATCACTCAACAATGTGATTTTGATATGTTCAACAATCCAGGTGTGTTTTCAAAGCCACCTGCAGTTGGCATTCTGCATTTCATTAAAGTGCATGCACCCAACCAATTGCACTCAAGGGCTCACTCTCCTGTCCACTCATTCACTTGTATCTGGTGAATATCAAGGAAACGCCTTAGGCCCATTAATTTTCCTTCCTTACACCATGACCTTTCACCTTCACTTGAAAATTAACTGTAGCATTTCGATGACATGTCGATCCAATGTTGCATCATGCCTCAGTCGAATGGCAGACAAAATGGAACAGCATTTCTGTCTGCCAATCTGGAGACCATTAACGACTGGTGGACCTCCTGGAATATGACATTTGATCTCCTCCACAACTCACTTTACTCCCTCTCTCCAATGCAGTGAAAGTCAATGCTCTTGGTATTGTCAGCAATTCTTGCTAAGAGCTGGAGATCGTGTCACCTGTTTTCGCAAAAAACAAAGGTTTACACCGCCCAAGTACACAGACAGGAAATTGCCAAGATTTTGGAAGAACTCGCGTTGGACGTTTCCATCGTCACGATTAAACGTTTAACTTAAACATAGTCAACAATGTTGGGAGAGGGGCGAAGCTTCGTTCACGTATCGCCACAGATGGCAAATTGCCGAGTGTGTGTGTGTGTGTGTGTGTGTGTGTGTGTGTGTGTGTGTGTGTGTGTGTGTGTGTGTGTGTGTGCGCGCGCATTGTTTGTGTGTGCATTGTTTGTGTGTGCATTGTTTGTGTGTGTGTATATATATTTGTGTATATATATTTGTGTACAGTGCATTCAGAAAGTATTCAGACACCTTCACTTTTTTCACATTTCGTTATGTTGCAGCCTTATGCTGAAATCGTTTAAATTCATTTTTTTCCCCTCGTCAATCCACACTCAATACCCCATAATGACAAAGAGAAAACAGGATTTTAGAAAGTTTTGCAAATTCATTAAAAATAAAAAACTGAAATATCACATTGGCATAAGTATTCATACCCTTTGCTATGACACTTGAAATTGAGCTCGGGTGCCTCCCATTTCTCTTGATCATCTTTGAGATGTTTCTGCACCTTGATTGGAGTCCACCTGTGGTAAATTCAATTGATTGGATATGATTTGGAAAGGCACACACCTGTCTATATAAGGTCTCACAGCTGACAATGCATATCAGAGCGAAAACCAAGCCATGAGGTCGAAGGAACTGCCTGCAGAGCTCAGAGACAGGATTGTGTCGAGGCACAGATCTGGGGAAGCCTACAAAAAAAATTCTGCTTCATTGAAGGTTCCCAAGAGCACAGTAGCCTCCATAATTCTTAAATGGAAGAAGTTTGGAACAACCAGGACTCTTCCTAGAACTGGCCGCCCGGCCAAACTGAGCAATCGGGGGAGAAGGGCCTTGGTAAGAGTTGTGACCAAGAACCCAATGGTCACTCTGGCTGAGCTCCAGAGATCCAGTGTGGAGATGGGAGAAACTTCCAGAAGGACAACCATCACTGCAACACTCCACTGATCTGGGCTTTATGGCAGAGTGGCCAGACGGAAGCCTCTCCTCAGTGAAAGACACATGAAAGCCCGCTTGGAGTTTGCAAAAAAAGCACCGAAAGGACTCTGACTGTGAGAAACTAGATTCTGTGGTCTGATGAAACCAAGAATGAACTGTTTGGCCTCAATTCTAAGCGTCATGTCTGGAGGAAACCAGGCACCACTCATCACCTGCCAATACCATGCCAACGGTGAAGCATGGTGGTGGCAGCATCATGCTGTGGGGGTGTTTTCAGCAGCAGGGACTGGGGGACTGGTCAGGGTTGAGGGAACAATGAACGGAGCAAAGTACAGAGATATCCTCAATGAAAACCTGAAACAGAGCGCTCAGGACCTTAGACTGGGCCGAAGGTTCACTTTTCAACAGGACAATGACCCTAAGCACACAGTCAAGACAACGCAGGAGGGGCTTAGGGACAACTCTGTGAAGGTCCTTGAGTGGCCCAGCCAGAGCCCTGACTTGAACCCAATCGAACATCTCTGGAGAGACCTGAAAATGGCTGTCCACCGACGGTCTCCATCCAACCTGACAGAGCTTGAGAGCATCTGCAGAGAAGAATGGCAAAAAATCTCCAAATCCAGGTGTGCAAAGCTTGTCGCATCATACCCAAGAAGACTCGAGGCTGTAATCGCTGCCAAAGGTGCTTCAACTAAGTACTGAGTTAAGGGTCTGAATACTTATTCAATGTGATATTTCAGTTTTTTCTTTTTAATAAATTTGCAAAACTTTCTAAAATCCTGTTTTCTCTTTGTCATTATGGGGTATTGAGTGTAGATTGATGAGGGAAAAAATGAATTTAAACGATTTCAGCATGAGGCTGCAACATAACAAAATGTGAAAAAAGTGAAGGGGTCTGAATACTTTCTGAATGCTCTGTATATATATATATATATATATATATATTGTTGCGAATATGGAATTTGACCTCCATATCCGCTTGTAAATATTCCCCTATCTTCTCCGATACTCCCCAACTCTCCCCTTACCCCATTCCCTAGTCCCATTGTCTGTAAACAACACCCATTAGAGCCGATCTTCCCCTTCATTCCCCCATTAAATGTCGTGCCCAGGTCCCCCGCACCACACGTAGACAATTATAGGACATCTTGCTAGTTATTCTTAATCTATGTCAGTTAAGGACTTGTTTCCATTAATTATGACTCTTCGTTGCACCAGAATGTGATGATATGGCACCAGTAGGAGTTTAGGACCTTCCCATACCTCCCCGCATCTCTTCCCATCATCTCAAGCTCCAACAACAACCACAACAACAGCGGCTTTGCGTCCTCACTCCGGCTCGGTTGGCCGCCATTGAACATGTGCTCGACGGGGTTACCCAGAAGGGGGCTCCCTGTCGGCCCCTCGTCAAGGGCGGAGCCGGTAACCCCCGCACCCAATGAGAAGCCATGGGCCGATGCCATATGGGGCGGAGCTAACGAGCGAGGGCGTGACTCCCCGGCCGGATATACGCGGCCCCGCGCCGGACGTGACGTCAGATGCGCCCCGAGCTTGGAAGGACAAGACGCCACCCTCCCGAGCGCTGAGCGACCTCCCCGGCATCTCCACCAAAGTCGCGACCCACGAGCGCTGAGCGACCTCCCCGCATCTGCTGGACACCACCGTACGTGATTCTGTCCCGGAGCCAGGTGCACCTGAGCCATCGCGACCTGCCTCCCCTTTCCATCAAATCCCGTGTGAGTCAGCGTTGTCCCGTTTATCTGTGGTCTGTCTAGGGTTAATATAAGGTTGTGTCTAAGTGCCCACCTTCCTATGTTTCCCTCTTGTCCCTGTAATCTAACCTTTTCCGCCTTAATATAACCTCCTCCGGAGGTCTTGAGAACTGAACCCCTGGTGTCGTATTGTGTGATTGTAACCCAGCCGGGTGTCTTCTCTTTCCTATTGAGCCAGCGTAGCGCGATTAGTCAACATTCGGGCACAATCGGGTAACTTGTACGGATACGGCGGCCATCCCGCTCGGCCCACCATACCATCAAAGTCGTATCTGTAACAATTGGTGTCGAGGAGTGGAATTCGAACCCGGGACTAAATTAGTTAGGCCCAAATTTTGGGAGGGAAAATCGATTCGGAGCGCGTTTCCCGCGCGAAATTATAACGGCGAAATTTCAATTTGTTTTACGAAAATAAAAAATAAAAACCGAATTTTGAAAGTCGCGCTATGGCGGATCAAGACGGCTGGGGTCCGGTAGGGGAGAGTGAAGCAGGGTCGGTCCAGGACCAAATTGAGGGACATGAGGGACATGAGGAGAGCGAAACAGCGGGGGTAGCAGACGCGCGAAATTGCGCCTCGCACATAGCTACGGCGGCCGCACCCGCTGCACAAGTGGGAGGGATGGCCCAGATGCAGGTCCTCATGGAGCAATTTATGGCGCAAATGCAGGCGTCCCTCAAACTGCAGAGTAACCAATTGGGGAACCGGATGGATGCTCAGAGTGAGCAAATGAGGGTTGATAGTGGGCGAATGGAGGGCCAAATGGGGGTAATGGGAAACCAAATGGGGGTAATGAGGGACGAAGCGAGGGGTACCAGTGAGAAGTTAGACAATAATTTTGAGGAGTTAGACAAGAAAATTGAGAAGTTAGACAATAATTTTGAGGAGTTAGACAAGAAAATTGAGAAGTTAGACAATAATTTTGAGGAGTTAGACAAGAAAATTGAGAAGTTAGACAATAATTTTGAGGGGTTAGACAACGGGATAAAAGAGGTGAGAAATGGGTTAATGGGGGTAGAAAACAGAATGGCCGCTCAAGAGAATCAAATGGAAGGGATGCAAAAAGGGTTAGAGGGGTTAGAAAACAGTATGGAAGGCAAATTGAGGGACATGAGGGACCAAGCGGAAAGGGAAGTTAAACAAATGGAGCAGCAGATAGAGGGGGTCAGAATGGGGGTAGAAACCAAACTGGATGCTCACAGGGAGGAAATGGAGCAGATGAGGGTGGCATCTGGGCAGGAGATGCAAGTGATGGGAGAAGAGATCAGAAGAGGAGTGAGTGAGGAGGTCGGAGGAGTGCGCGAGGAGGTGAGGCACTGTGAGGAGCACATGGAAAAGGAGGTGAGAAAGGCGACTGTAAAGTTACAAGGGGGCATAGAGGACCTGACGCAGGAGGTGGAGCAGCTGACGGTGGGACAGACGGAGTTAGTGGAGCAGGTTCAAAGGAACACTGCGGTATTAGGAGGTTTAAAGGCGACACAGAAAGAACTAAAAGATGACTTGGTAGCGACGAAGAGGGAATGTCAGATGGTACGTGAGGGACTGACAACGAGGTTGGACGAGGTCATAGAGGTAATGGAGACGAAGGACCGGCAGGTGAGGACGCACCTGGAAACGGTCAAGGTAGCCTTGGAGGACGAGCTTGAGGAGACGTACCGGGGAATAAAAGAGGTGAAGCACAAATTAGAAGAAGTGGAAGAAGGGATGAGCGAAATTAAGAAGCGACGGAGAGGGGATAAGAAAGAGATAAAAGAGGAGATAAAAGAATTGGTCCAAAGTCTGTGTTTGGATCGTGATGATGTGCTCATTAACCGGATGAGGGATTCGCAGGTGATGGAGGAGAAGCGAAGAGGAAGAGGACCCGGTGTAAGTGGTGACCAATGTGGTCGTGCGTATGATGCGCCAGGGGATTTAAGAAGCTTGGGGGTCGAGATGGACCCGGGTGTTCGTGAGAGGCCGTTGGTGAAGTGTGCGACAGGTCTGGTGTGCGAAAAAGGAGGTGTGCGAGAAAATCCGACTCTGGGGTGTGTGAGGAAAAAGTGCGTGCCAAGGAGTGAGTGTGCTGGCGAGAGTGAGTCGGTCGTAGCGCGTGTGCGAGGGAGCACATGGAAGCGTGGTGTGGTGAGTGTTACAGAGGGTGTGACGGGAGAGTGTGCGCAGGAGTGTGCGCGAGAAAGGTGTGTGACGGACAGGTGCATGAGGAAAGAGTGCGCTGTCAGAAGTAAGGAAGAGTGTCCACCTGTGGTGAGTGTTACAGAGGGTGTGACGGGAGAGTGTGCGCGAGAAAGGTGTGTGACGGACAGGTGCATGGGGAAAGACTGCGCTGTCAAGGGCAAGGGTGAGTGCGCTGTCAAGAATGGAGGTGAAAGTAGTGAGAGTGACATGGAGCGTGAGTTAGTTGTGACAGGTGAGCGAGGATGTACACCTGGGATGGAAGGATGCACACCTGGAATGGTAGAGCGTGAGTGGGAATGCACGCTGGAGTTGGTGGTGAGGCACGTGGTTGGGTGTGCGAATGAGAGCACACCTGTGATTGTCACAGAGGAGGTGACCGAGGAGGGGGTGCGAAGCGGTGTATTGGTGAGGTGTGCGAGCAACGAATGTGTGCCAAAGTGTTCGGTGGTCAGGTGTGTGACCAAGGCTGTGAGTGGAATGGGTGTACCTGGGTGTGTAAGGAAAGGTACGAGGAGCATGGGTACGGCGGGATGTGTGAGCAAGGAACGGGCTGCGGGGTGTAAGCAAGCAGGTGAAGCATCGACGGTGACCGGGTTAAGGGTTAGGTCGACTTTTAGCCGAAGCAGGCCCTCGGTGCGTGCCGGGCCTCGCTTTGAACGGCCGCGTCCAGGCTCCACTAGGCGGAGCTGGCAGCCCGATAGAAAGGGTCGTTATGGCGACCACGTTTTGTTGAGACGTGCCGGCAGGTCGAGATCGGGACATTGGATGGCTCCACGCCGAGGTGATGCGTGGGATCTCGGCCCGGGTAAGCCCCCGTCCCTGCCCCGAATGCCGGACGCATCCACCCGCTGGCACAAAACAACCAGCATCCATTGCTTGGCTTTACGAAGCCGGGCTTTGGACAGGGATTGGCGCACCGAGAGGTATTAGTGAGTCGACTGGGTGATGAGGTTAGTGTTTTGGACCCAAAATTAGAGAAAAACAAAATTTGATGATTGGCAAGGGATTGGCAGTAGTGATTGGCAGATGATGGGCAGTGATTGGCAAATTTTGTATTTGTTGAAATTTGAGGTGCAAAATTGGTAGTGAGAGGCCCCCGATGTGGTGGGATGGCAAATCCACCATCCTTCCCATAGGGGGGCAAAGGAGCAATAGATTATGGGGTGTATGGCAGTGAAAACTAGCCCGGGGGGGTTAGGATATGGTGTGTAGGGATCTAGCGAGGATTGACATTAGGTGACGATAAGGTTAGTTAGTGACTGATACCTGTAGTGGGGACGCAGGTAGATTAGTATGGATGATAATGACGTGGGAGCGCAATAGTTTAAAGGGACGACTGGGAAGCGCAAGTTTCAGAAGGGAGTAGTTAGCTGAGATGATGCCGTGTGAGTGAGAATTGAACAGGTGTGATTGCACAGGTGTGCAACTGGACAGGTGTGATTGCACAGGTGTGCAACTGGACAGGTGTGTGGAGCAGTGTATGAGTAGTGAGTGAGTGGATCAGCGCGAATGCGCTTGGGGAGAGAAGGGTGCAGGTGGCACCAGGTGTGAGAGCACAGGTGTGCAGGTACAGGTGTGTGGAGAGAGTTGGAGTGAGTGGTACGGAGTGGTGTGCATGGTGCGAAGGTGTGGATGGGGGAAGAGTGGACCCCTTTCACGAGCACCCGGGGCGGGTAGTGTAAGTGTTAGGTAGAGGGTGCAGGTAAATTGTGGTTGGATATTGGCATTTGTGGTGCGGTTGCAGAATGGTGTTGTGAATGGGTGCATTAGTGTTGTGGAAATGGCTGGGCGTGTAGCCTGTTAGTGTGTGTAGTTGGTTGGGCACTCCACCACTGTGAGGATGTCGGCCAGGTGAGGCCGCAGGTGGGCTCTGGGAGCCGGTAGTTGTGAGTGGGTGCCTGAGGATCCCGGGTGTGGATCGGGCAGCCCAGTGCCAGAGAGGGCACGGAGTGGGGAGAGAGCCAGAGGGCCTTCCCCAGGTAGTTAGGTTAGGGTGAGGAGCAGGTAAGCTCGGAGGCAACTGCAGTGGTGGAGGTGTGCAGGTGGGTAGACCCACTGGGAGAGGTACACGCCGCAGCCCAGAAATTGTGCGAGGGCACCGGGAGATGAATCGGGGGAGTGAGACCCCAAATTGAAGAGCACCACAGTTTGGCCAATGGGAATTGGTTTTTAGAACCCATAGCGTAAGAGGGCCAATGGTTTGGCCGGAGAAAGACCCCGGGTAGTGTAAAGTTGTTAAAGTCATTTAGGAAATAGTTAGGATTGATGAACCTGTCGCACCATACGCAGCCACTTACCTGTGGTGATGATGATGACTCCACACCTGTGTTTTCTTTGTTTTGTTGCAGAAATGAGAATTGTTGTGGATTTGTGAGACGCATCACGACGTGGATGAGACATTGGGGTGATTCCATCTCTCCCTCCTTAGGAGGGACTGATGATGAATTGGTGATGGCAAATTTTGATGTGCAGTTGGAGATGGCAAATTTTGATGAGAGTTGAAAATGGCAAATTTGATTGGTTAGGAGGGAGAGAAGACGAATTTGGTATATGGGAGGAACGGGGAAGACAGTAGGGATGTTTGTTGATTTGTAAAGTAGATGTTTATGGGTAGTGTTGTGTTGTGTGGATACAGTAAGGGGTAAGGGAGGGGCCATGTAGGTTACCTGGTGGGGGGGGGGGGGGGCGTACGATAGGAACGTACCTGTCTCACCTGGTTCCCATGTGCCCCCAGTGTGCATTACCTTATATTGCGTGCACTTTTGCGCCCTTACCACCTTACTCACTTGTCTGCTTCTTTTGTCTCCCACCTCCGAGGATCTGGCTTTGGGGTAGAGAGAGAGGAAAGAGAGGTGCTGGCTGCGCAGTTGTGGGCCTGCACTTTCGCTGCTTGTTGCCTGGATCGATACACCATATGGACCGCAATGTTGGTGGCCACCCACAATGGACCGTAGTTCTTTTGCGGCCAAGCACCACCCGGGGATGGACCTATGGGTCAACGGGGCACCTATGCCATACAGGTGAACCACTAATAATTAACACCAAGTGCACCACAAGAAGAGCAAGAGACACCTGCAGGGTTAGGGGTTGTCGAATTTATTTTTATTTCATTGAACAATGGTGACTGCACCGATTGGTGGTGGGGTGGTGCTGTTGATGCTCGGAAAGGGTGCTCTGCACGTTATTAAAGGCCGTCGGCCACAGAGCACTCGTGGGTTGGTGTATCGATGTTGGCAAGCGCGCTCTCTCTATGCATAACATCTGCATGTGTTCCTCCAAAGACAGGTCCTGGATCGTAGTGTAAATATCAGCGTAGTCTTGTAAATAATGCTCCCTACCGGCTGTATGTTTAGTTTGAGGATTCTTTCCGGATTCGGTTATCCTGTGGGTGTGTTTCTGAGAGGAGAAGGGTGCAACGTCGCAGGGGGACATATTTACTCATTTGTGAATATCTATAAAACTGTCGCACTCAGGGTAGAGTTAATAGTAGAGGGAACTACATTGCGTGCCACACTAAAGTAGGTAAAAATTTATCGGGTCGGGACGCCCCGAGGGTAGAGAAGGGTGCAATGTTGCGAATATGGAATTTGACCTCCATATCCGCTTGTAAATATTCCCCTATCTTCTCCGATACTCCCCAACTCTCCCCTTACCCCATTCCCTAGTCCCATTGTCTGTAAACAACACCCATTAGAGCCGATCTTCCCCTTCATTCCCCCATTAAATGTCGTGCCCAGGTCCCCCGCACCACACGTAGACAATTATAGGACATCTTGCTAGTTATTCTTAATCTATGTCAGTTAAGGACTTGTTTCCATTAATTATGACTCTTCGTTGCACCAGAATGTGATGATATGGCACCAGTAGGAGTTTAGGACCTTCCCATACCTCCCCGCATCTCTTCCCATCATCTCAAGCTCCAACAACAACCACAACAACAGCGGCTTTGCGTCCTCACTCCGGCTCGGTTGGCCGCCATTGAACATGTGCTCGACGGGGTTACCCAGAAGGGGGCTCCCTGTCGGCCCCTCGTCAAGGGCGGAGCCGGTAACCCCCGCACCCAATGAGAAGCCATGGGCCGATGCCATATGGGGCGGAGCTAACGAGCGAGGGCGTGACTCCCCGGCCGGATATACGCGGCCCCGCGCCGGACGTGACGTCAGATGCGCCCCGAGCTTGGAAGGACAAGACGCCACCCTCCCGAGCGCTGAGCGACCTCCCCGGCATCTCCACCAAAGTCGCGACCCACGAGCGCTGAGCGACCTCCCCGCATCTGCTGGACACCACCGTACGTGATTCTGTCCCGGAGCCAGGTGCACCTGAGCCATCGCGACCTGCCTCCCCTTTCCATCAAATCCCGTGTGAGTCAGCGTTGTCCCGTTTATCTGTGGTCTGTCTAGGGTTAATATAAGGTTGTGTCTAAGTGCCCACCTTCCTATGTTTCCCTCTTGTCCCTGTAATCTAACCTTTTCCGCCTTAATATAACCTCCTCCGGAGGTCTTGAGAACTGAACCCCTGGTGTCGTATTGTGTGATTGTAACCCAGCCGGGTGTCTTCTCTTTCCTATTGAGCCAGCGTAGCGCGATTAGTCAACATTCGGGCACAATCGGGTAACTTGTACGGATACGGCGGCCATCCCGCTCGGCCCACCATACCATCAAAGTCGTATCTGTAACAATATATATATATATATATATATATATATATATATATTGTTGAGGATCTCAGTGCCGGCCTTCTCCCCTTACCAAGGGGGGGTTAGTCCCCTTGTCTTTGACGGGACCCGGGATCTATGACGTCCTTCCCGGACAGCGCGAAATAGGGTTTTAGGACTAGAATCACTATTACCTAATTACTCGCGCTGCCCGGAAACAATGAAATAAGTCCCGCACGAATCATGCATGCTGAGACGCCGAGCGGTGCGTACACGCGATCCGTGCCGTTTATAGATGGAACCCGATTCAAGCAACCCTAATTCGTACCACGCTTAGTCAATGATGGAAAACACGAAGGCGATCGAATTGGAAGAAAGAACAAGGTTTATTTACACTATCCACAATGATGAGAAGAAGAAGAGACACAGGGCAGCCTTAAAAACAGTCAACTTACTCCCAGGACAAACGGGCCCGTCTCACACACAGACACACTCACACGGGGTTTGCTGATGAAGGTCAGGTTGATGGTCACCAGCGCGTCCAGGGATGGCTTCTGTGCAGCTCTCTCTCCGGTCCCCAGCTCGTACCAGGCAGATGGTAAGTAGAGACGGCAGGAGCTGTCCGCGTGTCGTTGGCGCACACAGAATAATATGGGGCGAACGGTAGGGGCTGGGCTCTGGCGGTTAACACTGGTGGCTATTGCCGTGTTCACTCGCGTGGCTGCGTACGTAATAGGCGAATACAGTTCAATATCCTCGAAGCGCTAAGCCTCGAAGTGCTCACAATGCGCGCGCCGTAAAAGTCCTTCCAGCCCTCTTCTCTGCGAGTCCTTTACAATGCGCAAGCCCCTTTCCAACCAGTCCTTTCGCACGAGTCCTCCGCTTCAGTCCTCGTAAGTCCTTCGGGTAAGTCCTCCCACCAGTCCTGTTCAAGGGCTTTTGCCAAGGCTTTTATAGGCACGCCCCGCGAACCTTCTAGCATTTGCCAGACGCGCCTTACCACGCCTTATCACGCCATGCCCTTAGAGCCCTGGTTGGCTGGTGGCCCTTACCGTCATTGCCTCTGACGCGCTCCTTGACGCCGCCCCACTCCGACCCCGCACTCCTCCCTCTTCTCAGGCCTACCTCGTGTCACTTGACTAGCGAGCGAACAAAGGGCAGCGAATGCTGCTGGCAGCCAAAGCGTAACAAACTGCTGTGGGTAGCCAAAGCGTAACAAACTGAGGGATCAGCCAAATGGGGCGCGGGATCAATTATGCCCATAGGTGGAATTGGAGGGTGTCGCAAAAATGAAGGGACCTAAACTCATGTCTTTACACAATGCAGATATTACTAGTGGAAATGGCCTCTACTCACACATACTATGGCATAACTAATACTCTAAGTGGGCCTACGTGTTGCTCGTGGATTAACTATGGGGGGCAAACCTTTAGCCTTCAATGATGTCATATGTACAAATCTCAAAACCGTAGCAATATATATATATCAGTAATATTATACCTCATATCAGCTGTCTATCTATTTCCTTCCAGCCCGTTTATTTCATTCTCCTTTCTTCTGTTTGAGCCCATCCATGATACTGAACACGCATATATTAACTTCAATTGCTGTTTCTACGTGTGCCAACAGAGGGCAGTCAAAAAGTGAAGCTTTCCCTGAACTGCCTGTTCTTGCAAAGGTAGGCCTGAGGCCTGTGCAAGATAGGCCAAAGCCTGCGTATACAAACACACACAGGAATTATGGATATTCATTATGTACTTGTATGTCAATGTATTGTAAAATCCATGTACTTTATATAAATCATAACGGTATTAGTTGACAAATCAACACAGTATGTGGGATTTGAACGTCTGAACCCAGCATCATGCGCTGAGTGCTCAGGTGGGAACACCAAACAAGTCAAATTCGGTCACAGATGTATGAATAAACCCTGATATTGTTGCATTTATTGAAGGACAAATTAACATTTAAAAGTAATATGAATTACAGGTGTTTCAAAAGTAAGTGCACTGAACTAAAAATACTTGTTTCATGTATTTGCTAATCTTAAGATTAATGTTTGTTTACTTGCAGGTATCATCCACTGTCCAAGTGAGATACACACTAAGTCTTTGTTGTATTTCATGAAAAAAAAACTTTTCTCTGACAGATTTACTGTATCTTTTTGCACAAGAGTTGTTAAGTTTCTACTGCACAGTTTCTCTTTGGAAACACCTTGTATAATCTGCACCTATAATCTATTAATTCGAGATGTCCTTTTCCAGAATTCTCTTTAAATATCCCTGCACAGCATTCATTAATGGGATATCCACAAACAGCTTGTCTGTCTCAGTTCATGAATGATGTGTAACGATATTTGTTTATTCCAGTTTCCTGTGTACATTTTAAACTGTGATTCTGAGCATGGACATGAGCGGACAGTCAAACGGTGTCTGCTGTTTCTGTCTGTGTGGACAGGCATTTACAAAAGAGTGCCGAAGACTCTGCGAAACACTCACATCTCTATCTACAAAGGTGGGCAGTTCTCTTTATTGCCGGGAATGAAAACGAGCGCTGCATCACCAGCGGTGGCCACGTCATGCCATGAGCAGTTTTCCAGACTTGCTAATTCACCTAACAGGTGGCCAGGCCTAGCTGGGCTAGGAGGTTGGCACAGTAGGAGGGAGGTAGGGAGTGGGAGGGGGTGAGGGAATGGTGCGGATGAAGAAAGGGTGTGGGTTTCAACCGCACATGCCGAATAACATCAAGCCGTGATGTTTTCGACATGGTGTGACAATCAGTTTAAAATGACCTTCTGACCAATGCCATGTTACGGCTTATTACGTGTAGCTCCCTTCGATGTCTTCAAGCCTCTTCTGCTTTCCTTGAAACCTGACTATTGCACGTTAAAACGTGTAAGCATGCAAATAAATTCAACATAAACTTTTATTTTCTTTTACAATGCAGTAAACTTTAAAAAGTTTGGAGAAGCTTCCAGTTGTGATCAGTTGCACACATTATGATGTATAATAATGCCTCTGCCCCCGAAGGTGGTCGGAGGCATTATGTTTTCGGGTTGTCTGTCCGTCCATCCGTCCGTCCGGGCTAAACCTAGTTTTTCTCAGCAACCACATGTCCGGTTGAGACTAAACTTTCTGGGTAGGAGTGACACGCATGCAGAATGTTTTTATGATAATTGTGACATCATAGGTCACGTGGTATGGCAGCCATCTTGGATTAATAATAATAATAATAATAATTCATTTATTTTGTATAGCGCTTTTCATGAAGCCCAAAGGCGCTTTGACAGAGTGCAAATTAATTTTGTATTAATGTAACAAAAATTAAACGCAAAGTATTAAAATATTATTTCTCAGAAACTGCTGAATGGAAAAATTTGAAACCTTTGTAAAGTACTCCCAATGGGGAACAAAAGCATGATGATATCATAGGTGAAGTGGTATACCAGCCAAAAATGTTTTAATCGAATTCCTTAACCAAAAAAGCTGAAATTGCATGCACATGATCTATGACCCATTTGTATTGAAATATTAAATTCATGACATCATGCGTCACATGGTTTGACAGCCATATTGGATTTAACCTCAAACCTCAAAGAAAACATCTTCTCCCAAACCAGCAGATTGATTGACTCGAAACTTTACGTGTGTCATTGACATGGCAATTAAATTGACATTACACTTTACATTGACATTGACATGGCAATTAAAAGATGATCACAAAAACATCATTGGTAACATGGTGTGGCAGCCGTATGGGATTGAAGGAAAATATTAAATAATTATATCTCTGAAACCGCTTACTCTATCGATGCGAAATTTTACAAATATCATCTAGCGCCATTGTTGCATATAGTTTGAAAATGATGATGTCGTACGTCACGTTGTTTGACAGCCATCTTGGATAGAAAAACAAACCTTATCCGATCAACACGAAACGTCACAAACGTGATCCCCTACCCATACATATGCAGAGTGTACATTTTCTTAGGTCATACATCACATGGTGTGGCAGCCATATTAGCTTGAAAGCCGATAATTTAAAATGTCCCTTCTCTGAAACCGCTTCACCAATCGATGTGAAACCTGTCATGGCTGGTGAAAATGTGATACCCTGTACCTGAAAACAGGTGAAGGGATTTAAATCAAACTTGTTTATTTTTAGGACAGTGAACGAGGGCATCTACCCGTTGTGGGACTATACGGAGGCATATTGGCAACACAGTTGCATTGCTCTTGTTTTTATTTATAATGTCAACTCATTCTCCCATATTTGTTATTGGGCATTTTCACAAAATATTGCAGTTGACTAGGTTGACCAGGCTGACTAGATCACATGCACAAGTCACAAACTCAGTCACATGTGATTCCTTGATTTAATACAGAATGAAGAACTAGAATGGCACTCGGTATAGTCGTAAAAATATAATCAGCTTGTTCTTGCAACCTACCCACCCACCTCATCCACCAAGTATTGTCACAAACCATCCACAACCTTTTGAAAAATCATGCTATATATCGTTTTTGACCCGATCTCTCAATGGTGAAGAATCACTTGAAAATTAAAAAATAATGGTATCCAGATTCGAATCTGCATCTTCCCCAAAATCTAATCAATTAATCTTTATAGCACACCCAACTTGTCCACCAGGTTTCAACCAAATATGTCCATAACTTTTTGAGATATCCTGCTCACAGACAAACAAACAAACAAGAAGACGTCATGCGGAGCTCGATACTTGCAAAATCCGCCCCCCCCCTCCCCCCAAGGAATAAAATTCCATTGATACAGCAAATTGTCCATTTCTTCAAGATTAAAATTGACAATCTTGATCAAAGCTCGGGTTAATAGCAAGAAAAGTGACAATTTTTCCGATGAAAAATGATGATTTTGGAAGGTTGACTTTTGACCTTTTGACCTCAAAAATAGTTAGTTTCCCTATTTAGTGACTCAATGTGCAAATGCTGTTAAATTTTCAAGTCAATCGGATGAAAATTGAGGATTTTTGAAACTTGGCCTATGTTGACCTGTTGGCCTATGTTGACCTCAAAAATACTTGGTGGTTGAATTCAGTGACCAGATATGCAAGTCCTCTTCAAATTTCAAGTCAATTGGATGAAAATTGAGGATTTTTGAAATTTGGCCTATGTTGACCTTTTGGCCTATGTTGACCTCAAATATACTTGGTGGTTGAATTGAGTGACCAGATATGCAAGTCCTCGTCAAATTTCAAGTCAATTTGGATGAAAATTGAGGATTTTAGAAATTTGGCCTATGTTGACCTTTTGGCCTATGTTTACCTAAGATCTAATTTGTGGTTGAATTCAGTGACCAGCTATGCAAGTCCCCTTCAAATTTCAATTCAATTGGATGAAAATTGAGGATTTTAGAAATTCGGCCTATGTTGACCATTTGGCCTATGTTGATCTCAAGAATACTTGGTGGTTGAATTCAGTGACCAGATATGCAAGTGGTCTTCAAATTTCAAGTCAATCGAATGAAAATTGAGGATTTTAGAAATTTAGCAAAGTTGGTGACCTTTGGCCTATGTTGACCTATTGAGCCCAAAACAATAGGCTTCTTGCTTTTGACCAACTCTACCATTTGGTGAAGTTTCGTGAAGATCGGTTGAAAATTGTGACCTGTAGGCCGGTGACAAACAAACAGACAAACAGACAAACAAGAAAACGTCATGCGTAGCACGATACTTGCAAAATCCACCCTCCCCCAAAAGTTTTCCAATGATACATGATGGCCTATGTTGACCTTTTGGCCTATGGTGACCTCAAAAATACTTGGTGGTTGAATTCAGTAACCAGATATGCAAGTCCTCTTCAAATTTCACATCAATTAGATGAAAATTTAGGATTTTAGAAATGTGGCCTATGTTGACCTTCCGATGTTGACCTCAAATATACTAGGTGGTTGAATTCAGTGATGAGATATGCAAGTCCTCTTCAAATTTCAAGTCAATTGGATGAAAATTGAGGATTTTAGAAATTTGGCCTATGTTGACCTTTTGACCTATGTTCACCGAAAATATAATTTGTGGTTGAATTCAGTGACGAGATATGCAAGTCCTTTTCAAATTTCAAGTCAATTGGATGAAAATTGAGGATTTTAGAAATTTGGCCTATGTTGACCATTTGGCCTATGTTGACCTCAAGAATACTTGGTGGTTGAATTCAATGCAAGTCCTCTCCAAATTTCAAGTCAATTGGATGAAAATTGAGGATTTTAGAAATTTGGCCTATGTTGACCATTTGGCCTATGTTGACCTCAAAAATGCTTGGTGGTTGAATTCAGTGACCAGATATGCAGGTGGTCTTCAGATTTCAAGTCAATCGGATGAAAATTGAGGATTTTAGAAATTTAGCAAAGTTGGTGACCTTTGGCCTATGTTGACCTTTTGACCTATTGACTCCAAAAACAATAGGCTTCTGGCATTTGACCAACTCTACCACTTGGTGAAGTTTGGTTGAAAATTGTGACCTGTAGGCCGGTGACAAACAAACAAACAAGCAAACAAACAAACAGAGTCACAAACACAACCGACCAATATACTTGAAAAATCTTCGATTTTGCAAGTAACAAGAAGACGTCATGCGTAGCATGATACTTGCAAAATCCCCCCCCCCCCCCCCAAAGTTTTCCATTGATACAGCAAATTGTCCATTTCATGAAGATTAAAATTTACAATCTTGATCAAAACTCGGGTCAACAGGATGAAAATTGACGATTTTTCAGATGAAAAATGACGATTTTGGAAGGTTGACCTTGAGTTGACCTTTGACCTTTTGACCTCAAAACTAGTTAGTTTCCCTATTTAGCGACTCGATGTGCAAATGCTGTTCAATTTTCAAGTCAATCGGATGAAAATTAAGGATATTAAAAATTTGGCCTATGTTGACCTCAAAAATAGATGGTGGTTGAATTCAGTGACCATCTATCTATAATTCCAGTAATCTCTGTGTGTATGTGTGTGTGTATGTGTGTGTGTCTGTGTGTCGTTTGTCTGTGACCGCTGTTTCTCGACAACCATGGGTCCGATATACTTGAAACTTGCCAGGTATATTGCTGGGGACCCGAGGATGTGCCTTTTCAAGGTTTCATATTAATCGGAGAAGTAGTTACCGAGCTATGGCGATTTATTTACCAAACTCCGCAAGCCGTTCGCTTTGGCTTTGCGAATGGACCAAACCATTTCATGTAAATAGAGGGGGGGGGGGGGGGATTGTCACCGTACTCGCAAGCCGTTCGCTTTGGCTTTGCGAATGGACCAAACCATTTCATGTAAATAGAGGGGGGGGGGGGGGGGGATTGTCACCGTACTCGCAAGCCGTTCGCTTTGGCTTTGCGAATGGACCAAACCATTTCATGTAAATAGAGGGGGGGGATATAATTTTAGATATATATATAGTACGGGCATGCCCTAGTCTCTATATAATTCCAGCAATCTGTGTGTGTGTGTGTGTGTGTGTGTGTGTGTGTGTGTGTGTGTGTGTGTGTGTGTGTGTGTGTGTGTGTGTGTGTCTGTCTGTCTGTCTGTCTGTATGCGACCGCTGTTTCTCGACAACTACCGGTCCGATATACTTGAAACTTGCCAGGTATATTGCTGGGGACCCGAGGATGTGCCTTTTCAAGGTTTGAAATTAATCGGACAAGTGGTTCCCAAGGTATGGTCACCGTACTCGCAAGCCGTTCGCTTTGGCTTTGCGAATGGACCAAACCATTTCATGTAAATAGAGGGGGGGGATTGGCCTATACACAGCCTCTCTGGATGTTAACTTTGCCAAAAACAAGAAAATAAAAACAACCGTTAGTTTAATTGGTCTATTATAGTTCTATTAAAGATGATAGGTTAATAATTTAATATTGAGAATTTGTGCTTCCCAAGTTATGGTCTCTCACATTCGCCTATATTTTCTTGCTCCGTATTCTGTGGTCGTTTCTGACACGTGGTGGCAATTTTTTTTTTTTTGTTGTTGTTGTTGTTGTTCTCTTCTCTTTTCTTTGTTTTCCCTTGCGAAAAGATAAAATACGTTTGCGATAATTGAATAATTGGCCATTAAAACTAAATTGCGAATAATCGTAATTCTGGCACGTGGTTTCAAAACTTTTTTCCTTTTGCAAGCACGTACGGGCACGCACGTACGGGCACGCCCTAGTATATATAAATCCTCTAAGAAGTTCAAGTGAATCAAATGAAAATTGGTGATTTTAGAAATGTGGCCCATGTGGACCTTTTGGCCTATGTTGACCTCAAAAATACTTGGTGGGTGAATTCAGTGAGCAGATATGCAAGTCCTCTTCAAATTTCAAGTCAATTGGATGAAAATTGAGGATTTTAGAAATTTGGCCTATGTTTACCTTTTGGCCTATGTTGACCTTTTGGCCGATGTTCACCTAAAATATAATTTGTGGTTGAATTCAGTGACCAGACATGCAAGTCCTCTTCAAATTTCAAGTCAATCGGATGAAAATTGAGGATTTTAGAAATTTGGCCTATGTTGACCTTTTGGCCGATGTTGACCTCAAGAATACTTGGTGGTTGAATTCAGTGACCAGATATGCAAGTCCTCTTCAAATTTCAAGTCAATCGGATGAAAATTGAGGATTTTAGAAATTTGGCAAAGTTGGTGACCTTTGGCCTATGTTGACTTTTTGATCCCAAAAACAATAGGCTTTTCAATTGGGACGACCTATAGCACTTGGTGAAGTTTCGTGACGATCGGTTTCGAATTGTGACCTGTAGGCCGGTGACAAACAAACAGACAGACAGAACCACAAACGCAACCGACCAATATACTTGAAAAATCTTCGATTTTGCAAGTAACAAACAGACAGACCAGAGTGAAAACATAACTTCCATCCACTTTCGGTGATGGAGATAATTTTAAAAATTCTCGTATAAGAATCTTCACCAAAATTGAATCAATTCGACCTTGTCACACACCAAATCTGCCCACCAAGTTTTGTCTGAATCCATCTGCAACTTTTTGAGATATCTTGCTCACAGACAGACAGACAGACAGACAGACAGACAAGCAAACAAAGGAACAGACATTGGTGAATACATAACCTCCATCCATTTTCGATGATGGAGGTCACTCGTCTTGCTGGTGAAGGCTCGTGGCAATTTACGTTGGTGGACCAGAAGAACAATGGATGAAATCAACAGGACATTGACAGGTGTGCTAACTGCCGTGCGGAGCAAGCAGAAGCTGACATTTCGGATATTAACCCTTCTTCAGGCCAAAAGAGGATTAACGCCAGAAACGTCGTCTACTCCTCGCCTTCTATGGTGGTTAGCATAGTTCAATCAACATCTTCTCTTTTTCATCATTACTTTTAATACAGCCGATTTCTGTGATTAAAGAAATAGCAATCATGATTGATTGGGAACTTGGGAACAAGAATGGGAACTCTAACATTTTGAAGATGTTTTCCTGAAGTTGTTCATCATATAAAATTGAGTTATTTTTGATTCTACATCACGTAATGTATTGCTTTACAAAATATTCCAACATAAGATATGTCAAATGTTCACCATCATTGTTCCCGCAGCTTACAGACCGCAAGGAGTGGTCTCGTGTCCTTGCTGATCTGCGACGCGTACCGCGCGAGACCAGTGAGAATGAATCAGATGGCACACTGGAAAGCACAGAAGTACGTTTTGTTTACGTTCTTTCAGTTCTTTCTCGATTTATTTGTTAATTTTTTGTCCCCCGTCGCACCGCGGAACGAAAGGGGGACTATGGTTTTCCCGTCCGTGCAGTAAGCGAAGGACTGCATTCCAATTTGGTGTGTGGGTGCAACCCACGTCAAAATCCAAGATGGCCGCCGCCATGTATGTCTGATGCCATGTATGTCTGAACTTTGTGAGCGGAATATCTTGAAAAATAAACGAACTACTAACTTCTAATCTGGTGTGTGGGTGTATCTACGCATAATGAACAACGCTATTGAAAATTGGGTCGCCACGTCAAAATCCAAGATGGCCGCCTCCATGTATGTCTGAACCTTGTGAGTGAAATATCATATCATAGCATGCGTCTGCGTCTTCCACTTTGTCAACTCACATCACTTCCCCGACGGGGGACCTGGGTGTAACACTTGTTTTAATATCTTCTTCTACACTGGTCTTAGAAGTGTGATTTCTGCTAAGTTAACAATTTCCCACAATCAACTGCTATTGTGTCCTCCATAAGTATAGGAACAGTTATTATTGCTATATACCGTACTTTATATACTCTTTACTTTGCTATATACTTCTTTTTTTTATACCGTACTCAAGAAATTTGGATTTGTAGAACAATAGCACTTTTATGATCAGTGCCCCCATTTTAGGGAAGCATAAGTATTGGAACAGTTGATTAGCAGGTGTTTCTCTGGTGTTGGTGTTGGGCTAGCGGTTAGGGTGCCGGCTTAGGATCCTAGGATCCTGGGTTCGAAACCCGGTCAATCGCTGAATTAACGCCAGGGGGTTGACTCAGCCTGTCATCCTTCCGAGGTCGGCAAATTGAGTACCAGTTCACTGGTAATTCCCTGTTTGTCGTTAAAGGCGGCAAAAAGGGTTGGCGTCAGGAAGGGCATCCGGCCGTAAAACATTGCTTCAAAAAGGGGACCGAAAAACAACAACAACCACAGTTCCCGAAAAAGGCCATCCCCCGCTTGCAGGGAAAAATGGCCTCTAAAGGTGTTTTTTTTCTTTTTTTTTCTCATTGCTCAGGTGTTTCTTGTTGCATTGATTGTTCACACATAAAAGAGCTGTGAATGTTTAGTCTTGGTTTTAGCCTTTGTTTTTGTTTTGGGAGTCTATTGTTGGAGTCAGTCGGTGTAAACCAAGATGAAGACCAGATAACTGTCTATGAAATAAAAGCAAGAGATTTGGAAGCTGAAAGAACAGAATAATTCAATTAGAACAATATCATAAAAATTGGGCATAGAAAATACAACAATTTGGAATATCATGGAAAAGAAAGAAACCACGAGTGTACTTAGCAATAGACGACGTGCACAGATCGGCCAAGGAAAACGACTGCAGGTGATGACAGAAAATTCATCAGATCTGTGAAGAAAAACCTTAAAACAACTGTCAGTGACGTCATCAACAACCTCCAGAGTGCAGGGGTGAAAGTATCACAATCTACTGTGCGCAGAAGACTTCAACAGCAGAATTACAAAGACTGCATCGCAAGATGCCAACGTCTCGTCAGCAGCAAAAATAGAAAGGCCAGATTAAAATTTGCTAAGAAGTACAGAGGTGAGCCAGTAGAGTTATGGAACAAAGTGTTATAGACGGATGAGACCAAGAGAAATCTTTGCCAATACGATGAAAAGACGAAAGTGTGGAGAAAGGAAGGAACTGTTTTTTACTCCCAACCATAGTACCTCATCTATGAAGCATGGTGGAGGTCTTGGGATTATGTAGGCACCTCTGAACTGGCTCAGTCATCTCTATTACCCCACGCGAGTGGAGCAAAAAGTGGGGTTAAGCAATCGGGCACATACGCACATGTCGGCATTTTAAGAGCGTATATAGAAAACCGTTCAACTGAGAAAATTGAAACTTTACGACATGTTGCATGACCATTTGCTCTAGCTGTTGCATGACCAGACTGAAGAGTTTGTTTTGTATCCCACTGATAGGCCGGATCTGGATTCGGACCTGAACCAAAATCGAATCGGCTTGTTCTTGTCACCGAACCAACTCATCCACCTCGTTTAGTCATAACTCGTCCATAACTTTTTGAATATCATGTTATATATCGGTTTTAGCCCCATCACTCAATGGCGATGAATCACTTAAGTAATTAAATAATTCTCGTATCCAAATCCATTTTCAGATCTTCACCAAAATATAATCGATTAGTCCTTGTCACGCACGCAACCTCTCCACCAGATTTCGTCCAAATCCGTCCACAGAGTTTTGAGATATCCTGCTATATATCGTTTTTGGCCCTATCTCCCAATGGTGAGGAATCACTTAAAAAATTGTACTAGCCGGATCCGCATCCGGATCTTCACCAAAATCTAATCATTTCGTCCTTGTCAAATATGCTACCCCTCTGATAAATTTCGTTTGAATCCGTCCACAAATTTTTGAGATATCTTGTTCACAAAGTCAAACTAGAACGCCACTCAGTAGAGCGCATACTCCCGCCGTGGGTCAAGTTGGAATAGTACGATTTCACAAAAGTTTGAGGGAGTAGTTCCGTGACAACACAAGACAAGACAACACAAGACAGACACTGCACAGATATATATTTAGAATATATAGAAGATAATGTTAAAAAAAAACAAGGCAATTTCACTTACATTTTCGGATTCAGCGTTCAATTCTATATAAGTGAGTGTATTTTGAGGCATGTGTGACTTCAAATAAAATTGTAAGCCAGGAAAACGTTCGTTTCATTCCTTAGGGATACAACATGTAAAACTGGCCCAAACGTCAAAACAAAACTCGCTCATTTCAAGTCGTACAAGCTAATGCGACCACTCATTCTTCTGGGAATAATCCCGTGCACATGCTTGGCACACTTATAACTCACCTAAGTCTTTATAAGTTCATCAAATACTGACACCGCGATTGACATTCGCTGAGGTAAATGTTGATATCTCTTCTGAGGTAAAAACAAAAAAACAGTTTTAAAGCATTATACGTATCAAACGATACATTTTATGAAACGGGGAAACCGAATACACACTTTGGTGGTTTTAAAATGACAGAATATGTCTTCATTAGAAAAAGAAAAAAGAACCTTGAAGACGACGCTGCTAACAAAATACACCGCTCTAACGCATAACCACGAGTTTAAACTACATTTACAACAAATATGAAAACTATTTTCATATCACAATGTTAAATATAGAATATATAGAAGATAATGTTAAAAAAAAAAGAGCCCTATCTTCCAATGGTAAACAATCCTTCAAAAAATTCCTGGATCCGGAATAATATCCTGAGCTTCACCAAAAACTAATCAATTCTTCCTTATCCCAAGGGCAATCATCCCACCAACTTTCATCCAAATCCGTTCAGACCTTTTCCAGATATCTTGGTCACACACACACACACACACACACACACACACACACACACACACACACACACACACACACACACACACACACACACACACACACACACACACACGGACATGATCGAATGCATTACTCCCTGGCGGGAGTAACGAGAACGGCACTCGCCAGAGAGCATACCTCCGCCTGGTTGGCCATATCACTCAATGGTGAAGAATAACTTTTAAAAAAATCTACTAGCCGGATCCGGATCCAGATCTTCACCAAAATTAAATCGATTCTTCCGTGTCAGACACCCAACCGCTCCAACAAGTTTCGTCCAAATCCGTCCATTACTTTTTGAGATATCCTGCTATGTATCGTTTTTGGCCCTATCTCCTAATGGTGAAGAATCACTTGAAAAATTCTAGTATCCGGATCCGAATCCGGATCTTCACCAAAATCTAATCATTTTGTCCTCGTCACATACGCTACATCTCTGCCAAAATTGGTCCGAATCTGTTCATAACTTTGAGATATCTTGTCCACAAACAAACAAGCAGACAGACAGACAGTGGTAAAAACATAACCTCCATCCACCTTTGGTGGCAGAGGTAAAAATGGAAGGTTTCAGACTGGCCAAGTTAATGTCCTGATACAAATCCAATGGAGCAATGGAGCATGCATTTCACTTGCTGAAGGAGAGACTAAAGTCAGAAACCCCCCAAAACAAACAACAACTGAAAATGGCTACAGCAAAGGCAAAGCATCTCAAAGGAAGATACCAAGAGTTTGTTGACGTTGATGGGTCACAGGATCTATGCACTTATTGCATGCAATGGATGTGCCAGGAAATACGAACTATTATACTACTTTAATTTACTTTGTTAATATGTTCCAATACGTATGCTTACCTAAAATGGGGGGGCGTGGGGGGGCGGGAGGAGGGAGGGGACTAAACATAAAAGTGCTATTATCCTACAAGGTAAAACATACATCCATAGAAATACCAAGAAATGAAAGCTGACCTTGTGTACTCTTGCCTAGTATTCATCTTTTGATTTCATATCCAAATTTATTGAGTATAATAGCAATCATAACAAATTTGACTTCACTGTTCCAATACTTATTGAGGGCACTGTAGATACAGTATTTGTTAATATTGGGCGAGCAGGATAGCCTGGAGGTTGTGCATACTCACGTCCGAGCTAAACAGCCTGGGTTCGAATCTTGACCCAGCTATAAACCGATACCTGGTGCTTCGCATGCAATGCTTTGATGTGTGCATGCCGTACATCGGAAGGACTTTCAGCCGGAAGATCTGTCTGTCAGCACTGGTCGTTGGTGAATGTTAAATATACCACTGTGTCTATCACAAAGAGTAGGCGAGTTATCACTGGCATCCTGAAACAAATTACATATTCCTGCCACCTTCAGTCGAATGTCAAACCTGGCCGACCGGTTCGTGTGATGCTTGGGCCAAGAACCTTCCCAAGCCGACCTCACAATAATGTGGATAATTGGTGCCACTGAAGAAGAAACAAGAAGAAAAGGACATAAAATGTCATAGCCCCCATGGTTTTAGTAACTTTGCTGTATGGAGTTAAAGGCCACCTTTCGGCCATCTTTGGTCAGATTACAAACCAAAATCTTCTGCATATATGTATAATCTCGTGTATTGTCTTTGTGCCAAGTTTGAACAAAATCGGTCCGTGCGAGATGTCGAGAAATGGTTGCGGACACTTTTAAGTAACCAAACAGCCACCCGTCGGCCATCTTGGATTTTAGCTCGGAAAAAAAATGAATTGCATATGTAACCCATCATTCATTTTCTGTGTGCAAAGTTTGAACAACATCGGTCAATGCATGTCTGAGAAATGGTTGAGGACGTGTTCAACATCGGGTTTTTTATAACTAAAATGGCCGCTAGTCGGCCATCTTTAATCGCTTCGTGAAACAAAATGATGTGCATATGTAAACCGTCATGTATTGTCTTTTTGCTAAATATGAACAGAATTGGTCCAGACATCTCCGGGATATGGTTGCGTTAGCACAAACGGACAGTCAAGACCCAATCCCTAAGCCCCCGCATTTGGACTAAGTCCAACAGGGGCTAATAAATAATAGTAAAAGTGGTAGTTACCTCCTCCACCAAAGGTGGATGGAGGTTGTTTTCACCCCTGTCTGTCTGTCTGTCTGTTTGTCAACTGGATATCTCAAAAGGTTATGGATGGATTCGGACGACATTTGGCAGAGAGGTTGTGTATGTGACGAGCACTAATCGATTCGATTTTGGTGATCTGAATATGAATTCGGATATGAGAATTATTTAATTTTTTAAGTGATTCTTCACCATTGAGTGACAGGGTAAAACCAACATATAGCAGGATATCTCAAAAAGTTTTGGATGGATTTGGATGGATTTGGACGAAGCTTGGTGGACATGTGTGTTTGACAAGGACTAATCAATTCGGTTTTGGTGAAGATCTGAATATGAATTCGGATATGAGAATTATTTCATTTTTAAAGTGATTCTTCACCATTGAGTGATTGGGCTAAAACCAACATATAGCAGGATATCTCAAATAATAGGGTCAATATACGAAAAAAAACACCTAACCACCAAAAAATTGATACAAAAGGTTTTTCAATGGATTCGGGTACCATTGGGCATGCTAAATAACATACTAAAAATCTAGTAACATCTGACTTCCGGAAAGGGGTCATTTTCGAGATGGCGTCCAAGATGGCCGCCGGGAGCTTAAAATGGCCATATCTCAATTATTATTCAACCTAGAAAGGTGGTTTTGGTGTCTAACCCTAGGTTTTAGGGCCCAAGGAATCCAATTGAATCAATAAAATTACCATCAGTTAATTATTTATTGACAAGTCCAAGATGGCATCCCAAGGTGACATCCTGATCCACTAAAATGGCTCTGTCGAATAGTAGTCAACCTAGAGAGATTTTTTCAGTGTGTATACCTAGGTTTAAGGCACCCAGGAAATCATCAAAATTACTTAAATAAGCACAAAGTAATCAGGTAATCCAGTTAGCCAGGTTTACCAGCCCATTAGGCATTTGTTGTCTTATACAGTTAGTCGCTATTCATCGTCATCCTCTGACTCAAGTTGGCACGGTCCACAGGCAGTAGTACATGGTAGTCCATATCGTCTACAAGAGCAGCGGAGTGTCTTGCAGGCAGTGGAGCAGTTACAATGAATGACCTTCAAGAGACTGTCTGGAGCAGCGTTCATTCTTGACATAAGTGGGACAAACTGATTATCCGGCAGGCTCCACCCCTATTTCATGGCATCCATACCCTCTTCTTTTCATATCCACACCATGATCTGGTAGTACGCTCTACGACAGTGAAGTTTGGTAGCAGATTCAGTTGGGGGCAGACGTTCGGGTGTTACAAAAGACGAAGCAGAGACAACCTTCTTGCGGAAGGTGTTGTATCGCATTGTTGCAAGGGAATCTTTGCACTTGCCACCAAAGAGGATAGCCATTACTTGGCATCCAAGGTCATCGATCACCTCTGTGGTCTGGTTTGGGACGGTGAATGTGTTGGCACAAGACCGAAGGACAGGGTCTCCTTTTACAAGCTTCTGGAAAGCAGTCTTTTTGCCAACACCAAAAATCCGAGAAGTCGTGTCACAACCAGTCATGGCATGGATGAATATCGACTGAGAACACATGCCATGTCCGAGGATTTCTTTTAGACGGTTGATGTCATCCACTTTAAAACTGCCATCAGCTTTGGACTTGTCTGATCTGAAATAAAGGCTCTTACTGTCTCCCTGCGCATAGTAAAGGAGTAAGACAAGGAGATCAGTATCTTCTCCAATCAGTGTAGTGGTGTGTAGAAGAGATGCCTCCACTGCAGCCTTTACTATATCTACGTCAGCATCTCCAGGTGCATTGACCACAGTGCAATACCTTTCTCTCAGTTCATCACTTATCATCCCGATCAGTCTCTGTTTATTGATATCTCTTGACAGGACCTCCTCCTTCTTGCCTGAGAACTTTCTCAGCAGTGAAGCTGACAATGGGATGAATATTGTGTCCTCTTCTCTGATGCGTGTTGTTTTTAATGGACGGCCCTTCCTCATAGCCATCAAAGACAATGGTCGTAGCTGAACCATAATGCTGGATGGTGAAGTCAGCATACGACTGCGCTATTTCACCATAGCTTTCTCCACTCTTCCATGGTATTCTGTGAAGGAGTGAACCTCCATCAAGGACGTGGATCTCCGTTTCTGGTACAGAATCTAGGATGGCATCACTTGCATGATCACAGATCGCGTGAGCTAGTTGTGGCTTATCAGCCTTTCGGAAGACGTTTCTGGCTTCAAAGAGGGCAGGAGGGAAAGCGACGATGAATGACGATGACGATGAATAGCGACTAACTGTATAAGACAACAAATGCCGAATGGGCTGGTAAACCTGGCTTACTGGATTACCTGATTACTTTGTGCTTATTTAAGTAATTTTGATGATTTCCTGGGTGCCTTAAACCTAGGTATACACACTGAAAATATCTCTCTAGGTTGACTACTATTCGATAGAGCCATTTTAGTGGATCAGGATGTCACCTTGGGATGCCATCTTGTACTTGTCAATAAATAATTAACTGATGGTAATTTTATTGATTCAATTGGATTCCTTGGGCCCTAAAACCTAGGGTTAGACACTAAAACCACCTTTCTAGGTTGAATAATAATTGAGATATGGCCATTTTAAGCTCCCGGCGGCCATCTTGGACGCCATCTTGAAAATGACCCCTTTCCGGAAGTCAGATGTTACTAGATTTTTAGTATGTTATTTAGCATGCCCAATGGTACCAGAATCCATTGAAAAACCTTTTGTATCAATTTTTTGGGGGTTCAACCATATATTGACCCCTCTAAAAGTTATGGATGGATTTGGACGAAACTTGGTGAAGAGGTTGTGTGTGTGACAAGGAAGAATCGATTAAATTTTGGTGAAGATCTCGATCTGGATCCGGATCTGGCTAGTAGAATTTTTAAAGTGATTCTTCACCATTGGGAGATAAGGCCAAAAACGATACATAGCAGGATATGTCAAAAAGTTGTGGACGGATGATTTTGATTGGATGTGATTCTGTATTGTGATTTTCTGGTCGTCCTCTGGGATAAAAAACGTAAACTGTTCACCTGGCGGAGGTATGCTCTCGACTGAGTGCTGTTCTCGTTTTTTGATCTGTTAATGGGTCTTATTCACAAGCACTGGTTCACTGTGCGAATTCAGCAAACGACTTCACTTGGTTAGCCTAATGAGGCCTACTCCCAGCCCATACTTGTGAAAAGATCTGTCAACAGAACGGCATCGTCTATTAATTTCCATCAGCTATACAAAGTGATGTTATTGCTAAAGCCGAATTCCTTTGATGATCTTGCATCGAGTAAATAGTACATCGGTGATGTGGATTCTTTTAGTAAGAGAATCTTAAGAATACGGCACAATAAACATGTATTTTAAAATCGTATTGGTGTCGTAGAACATTTTACGAGCTACACGTGCCATCATCTCAGACTTCTTGGATGTTACAGGGCATGGTTAGCACATTGGAAGCGAGTCTTTATTTACACTAATCTTTATTTATAGAGTTTCTGCCAAAATGTAACTTGGCTTGTCTCTCACGTTTCTGCACTACACTTGTTTCTTTATAACAACACTCTCTATGAACAAGAGCTACATTCACGAGCTAGGATTCTTTAAGAACCTAAAGACCCTTTCGACCCCTAAGACCTCAAAGACCCTTTGAGACCCCAAAGACGCTTAAGACGCCATGCTTAAGACTTTACAGGTTACATCTCTGTACGATTTAACTGAAACGGCGAATAATTTTTGATTTTCCACAAATTTGCCTCGTCAATACGTCCTTTGTGGTTATAGTAATACAAACCATGATAATTTCATGCTACACCAATGGTCAAAAGACCCTAAGTTTGCCAGAAATTGGATGAGGGTTGTCCGAAATACCGGAGTGTGGAGCGGGCCGACAAAATGTTCACTTTTGTGTTCGGAACATTTTACAGAGCACTGCTATGAAATAACAGATATGGCTATATGTCTTGTGTTTATCTGCCATGATTGAGAGAGATTGCCATCACCATGATTAAGCGGATGAAACAGCCATCACTCAAAACTGTAGGACCATCTCTACCAAGCTACCAGTCCATGTACATGGGCAATTTGAGCAATGAATGAAACACCTGTGTTGGCCTGCCAGCGACTGATCTCACCTCGCCACCAACCCTCCCTCCCCCCTCCACCGGGGTGGGACATTGACACAGGATGGGCACGACACGGCACGACTACAGACAAAAATGGCGTCCCGGGAAAGTATGAAACGAGACAATCCTGTAACAGGTCAGCCTGCTAAGGTGGAACAAAGCATTCATCACCCATTTGGTCGGTGGTGTCCCAGTGTGCCTGGGTGGTGTCCATGTCCATGTCATGTCCATGTTGTGTCTGTGCTGTGTCCATGCCATATTTCTTCTAGAATAATATAACTGATTTATCAGTTGATACAAAATTCCTGATAAACCGTCAATTGAACGGAAAAACAAAACATACCAATTTGTAGTGAATATAATGCAACTGGCGTTTTCTTCTTCACTAACACTTCCATTGTTGCCATGTTTGTTGCCATGTTTCCATTGAAATGGTACGGCCTCAAAATGCCCCCGAAAGCATTTGTATCACTAATTTTATCTCCAATAATTTCATCAAAATCCCATTGATCAGTTTCAACACTCTATTAACCTTCAGAGTTGCTAATAACGTTGGAACCTGTATCGGAATCCGAGCTCGATATGCATCGTTCTGTGTGTAAACCACCATTAGGATCATGATGGGTTATGAGTGTGACGTCACTGGCAAAATCGACATTTTATGCCTTCTTTTGACACTTTGTGATTGGTGAAAAAAATGTCAAATTTTTCTCAAGATTATTGATTTTCAATGGTTTTCAGAAGAAAAAAAAAGTGTTTGGATTCCTCTTGAACTCCTGTCATCTATAACTCCTGTCTTCCTTATCTCCTATCTGTCTCAACCTCTCTCTGCTTTAACTCTAATCTACATTAACTCCGATCTGCAATAATTCATTTCCGCAACTGCTGTATCCACAATCTGTTGCCTCCAAAAGCTCACTAATTAGTATAACGTTATCACTGTATACCTTGTAGGTTAGAAGAGGAATTTGTAATTTGTTCAGGGTTCCGATCGACTCCTCATGAAGGGCAACGTGGGATCTTTAATGTCCACCAACTAGCGTTGGTAGACAGGATTCCCAGTTTAACATCCATCTGGAATCTGGAGGAAGGTCCACCACAATGATGAATACCCTGCCGGGCAAAACACAAGCTGGGTCAAGATTCAAACCAAGACTAAATAGCTCAGAGGTGAGTGTGCATACCTCTGGGGCCTAGGCTATCCTCCCAGCCCTCACAGAAAGTCTGTGTTTATAACATCAGTTAGATATCTGTAACTTCCTTCTTGCACCAACATTTATAAGTCCGTTTCCTGTATGTTGTGCTAAGATGTTGGAATCTGTTTATAATCTTAATTGAACTTCAGTCATTTAATCATAGAAAACAGGTGACCATAAGTTCATCATTCTTGGATCTCGCGAGATCTTGGAGACGGCGGCAGGGATTTTCGAAGCTCCACACGGTCTCCACGTTTTTCGAAGTTAAGTCTGTTCACAATTGTATTTTGTCGAAACTGTGTTTATCTTTCGGTGTGTGAAGTTATTGTGTGCAACTTTGGTTGTTTCTCGGTGTTTATCTTTCATAAATTGATCGTCTGTTTGCCGTGTCGTGTCTTGAGGCCTTGTACAGTGTGCACTGTACAACCTTGAGGCTTTGTTTTTCTCAGCGGTCCGTCCTTTGTGATCCAATAACTTTCGTTCTCTGTATTCCCAGGCTTTTCACCCATAGCCTACTTCCTTGTGTAAATCTCAACAACAAAAAAAAAAAAAAAAAAAAAAAAACATTTCCTTCTCTGTTCTCATTCGTTTATTCATTCTTATTCGTTCGTTCGTTCTTCGACCACGTGTTTCTCCCCCATTTCCCCAGATAGTTTTCACTCATTAACCTTCAATGTTTACACTTTCCCCTCAAGTTATGTATTCCGTCATATTTTATAACACCTTTTTCTTCTTCTTCTTTAAAAGGCTGCTTTCGACTTGCTCACCAAATCAATTCATCCCAAAAAAAATATCCATCTCCTATAGTGCCTTTTTTCTACATTCCCTAAACTCTCCTGCACTCCATCCTCCATCCAGCGTCCTTAAACGTATTTTTAACTCGAAGGTCACAAGAAACTCATTTTGCAATAAATGTTCGTTTCCCATAAATCGTACACTTTCAAAAATCCAATCTCACCCCTCCCCTCCAAATCTTCCCCATAACCCCTCCCCTCCAAATCTTCCCCATCACCCCTCCCCTCCAAATCTTCCCCATCACCCATCCCTTTCAAATCTCCCCCCTTGCCTCCTCCCTCCTAAACTACCCCCTCACCCCTCCCCGCCAAGACGCCCCCTCGCCCCTCCCCTCCTAGACTCCTGCCTCACCCCTCCCCTCCAAATCTCCCCCATATCCCATCCCTTTCAAATCCCTCCCCTTGTCCCTTCCCTCCCAAACTTCCCCCTCACCCCTCCCCTTCAAATCTCCCCATCCTCATTGCTTCTCAATTTCCCCCCTCTCACTCCCCCTCCTCAAAGCGTCCTCTCCGCTTCTTCCCCCTTCAAACTCTCACCTCCATCTCCCCCAACCTTCTGCCTCGCTCTTCCCCCTCCTCAAATAACACCTCATTGTGGCTCACCCAATCACCATCAAACCTTTTGTCCGCCCCATCCTTCCCTTTCTCCGAGCTATTCTGAAATCTCTGACACACCTTCAACAGCTCTCCCTACCTCTTCCACCTCTTCCACATCTTACCCCACCCCTCCTCCCCCCTGTTCTGTATCTGATGCTCCCCCTTCCTCTTCATTAACGGTATGGACCTCAAACATCCGGGGCCTTCGTTCAAACTTAACTGATCTCTCCATACAGGTTGCTTCTGTCAAACCAGACGTGATCTGCTTAACAGAAACTTTCCTCCTTTATGATGTCTCTGATTCCATAGTATCTCTCCCGGGCTACTCCCTCCTCCGGTATGATAGACCTGAGCCTCGTCCTGGAGGCGGGGTTGCTATCTTTATCAAAAACTCTCTTCCTCACTCGCCCTGCACTGCACTCTCTCCACCTCACCCACAGGAATACCTCTGGCTACGGCTTCCCCTTCGCTCCCACCTCTTGTTCATATGTGTGTTGTACCGTCCACCAAACAGTGATGACTCCATCTACATCTCGCTGTCTGATGATATGGACCAACTTCTATCTACTCATCCCAACTCTCTCTTCCTCATATGTGGTGATTTCAACTGTCATCATGCCAGTTGGCTGGGTGTGGGTACCTCTCTCACCAGCCATGGCTCCTCAGCAAAGGACTTCTGCGACTCACTGGGACTGACACAATCTGTCAATTTCCCGACCCGGATCTCAGTCAACGGAACATCTTCTCTTCTGGACTTGGTTATGACTAACTTCCCTGAAAATGTCTGCTGCTCTTCTTCTGCTCCGATCGGATCATCTGATCATGTCCTTGTTAAAGTGGACATCTCTCTGACCATCCTCAGGGAGCCTGCTCAGCGTCGTCGAGTCTGGCATTTCACTCAGGCCAACTGGCACGGTCTTCAAGCAGCCATCAATCATCTGGACTGGTCTCCCATCTCTACCACCTCTGACATCAACTCATCCTGGGAATTCTTCCAAAGTAAATTGCTCTCTCTCATGCACAGATTTATCCCATCTCGTCTTCAGTTGTCATACCCTTCCTCCCGTCCATGGTACACGGAATCTTGTGGTGAGGCTGTTGCCCAGAAACAACTTGCCTTCGTCTCCTGGAAAGCAAATCCAACGGAAGGAAATCTCATTTCCTTTCACAAAGCCCGAAACAAGTGTGTGTCCACCCTCAGGAGAGCCAGGAAACAATATCTCTCCGTTCTCAAGACCGAACTCTCTTATCTGTCTCCCTCTTCCAAATCCTGGTGGCGTCTGGTCAAATCCGTTTCTGGTGTTTGTTCCCCCTCCATCCCCTCCCTTACCTCAAACGGCTACACAGCTGACTCCGCACGTGAAAAAGCTGAATGCCTCAACTCTGTGTTTGCCTCTAAATCTTGTGTCCCAAACCCATCCCTCTCTGTACCCACCATACCCAGTCGTACCCTGCTGCTCCTGGACTCCGTGTCCTTTCCTCCTGACAAGGTGGAAAAGTTTCTGTCAACCCTCGACTCTGATTCTGCAACTGGACCCGACGGCATCAGCCCACGGGTCCTAAAATCCTGCTCTGCTGCTCTATCTCACCCTCTCTCTGTTCTCTTCACCCTCTCTTTTGCTCAAGGTCAACTGCCATCTGCTTGGAAATCAGCCAACATCACCGCTTTGCACAAAAAAGGTGCAAAAACAGATCCTAGCAACTACAGACCAATCAGCCTTCTCCCAATTATCAGCAAAGTCATGGAATCCATCATTGCTTCGGATATGAAATCTTTCCTCTTCTCCAATGGCTTGATCTCTGATCATCAATTTGGTTTCAGACCAGGTCACTCTACTCTGGACATGCTGCTTCTGCTGTCTCAACAATGGATGGAGGTCCTCAATGCCAAACAGGAAATTAGAGCTGTCTCCCTCGACATATCACGTGCCTTCGACACGGTCTGGCACCCCGCTCTGCTCACCAAACTCTCCTCCTTTGGTATCCATGGAAATCTCCACGCATGGCTGGCGGACTTCCTCTCTAGTCGTCGTCAACGTGTGGCCCTGAATGGGTTTCTCTCATCTCCTCTTCCTGTTCAGGCTGGAGTCCCCCAAGGCAGTGTTCTGGGCCCCGTGCTTTTTCTGGTCTTCATCAATGATCTCTCTGACTCTCTCGAAAATCCTCTCTATCTCTTTGCTGATGACTCCACTCTCTGCCGCTCCATTCCTCTTCCCTCAGATCGGCAGTCTGCTGCCTCCTCACTCTCTGAAGACCTGGACAAAATCACAGACTGGTCAAACAAGTGGAACATGTCTTTCAATCCTGACAAATCTCACACTCTTACTATGTCTCTCCGAAAAGATCGACTGGACAACCCTCCCATCTACTTTCTCAACAATCCTCTCCAAGAAGTTCTGTCGCTCAAGATTTTGGGTCTCACTATCTGCCATGATCTTTCTTGGGAAAACCACATTTCCAAGCTGGCCTCCAAAGCCAGTCGCCGACTGGGCATCCTCCGTCGTGCCAAGTCCTTCCTCGGCACACCTGAGCTCCTCACCACATACAAGGCTTTCATCCGCAGCTCAATGGAATACTGTTCTCCCCTATGGGCCGGTGCTCCTGCCTCACACCTAGCTCGGCTTCACGCTGTTGAAACCAAAGCTTTCAGAATTATTGGAATCTCCCGCGATGAAGCTATCTCTGAGGGCCTTTCACTCACTCACCGCAGGCAGGTAGGTGGTCTTTCTGTCTTCTACCGACTCCTCTCCGGCCTTGCACCCCCAGCTCTCTCTGTGCTCTGTCCCCCAAATATTCCTACAGGTCGCACAAGATCTGCCAGCAACCCTCTGATGGTTAAACTGCCGAAATCTCGGCTCTCTGCTCACCTTCACTCTTTCATTCCTCTTTTCTCCCGCCTCTGGAACAAACTCCCTCACTCCCTTCAATCCCACTCCTCCCTCCAGGTCTTTAAAACAGCTGTTCACCACCATCTCTTATCTTCCCCCATCCAAAACCTTGATCTTTTCTACCCCCGCTAATTCACCCCAGATCCACCTTGTTTGAAATTCCAACCTCTTTCCTGGAAGTCCTGGCAGTGTCCATATGTTTTATACCTCTCCCACCGCCCCCTTCCCATGCCCCCCCCCCCAAAGCCCTCGCCCTCTCTCAGATCTCTCGATGTCTCCATGTCTCTCGGTCCCTGCTCTCAAATGTTGTGTTTGTGTCCTTCCCCCTCTCTCCCCATCTTGTCTACCGCTCCCGATGTTATATGTTTCATGTGTCGGTTTGTCTTTCTGTGTGATTAATGTTCGCTCTTTCACGAGCCTCGATCTTGTATACAAAACAAAAAAAAAAACAAAAAAAAAAAAAAAAAAACAAAAAAAAAAAAAAAAAAAAAGCGTGGGATTTTGGGACATCACATCACTTTGGGACATCACTAGGGATTTTGCAATTGGCCATGCACTGTGTTGACAACACATTTTAAATTTGGCGATCAAGGTTCGTGGTTGTTAAAGACGTTGGGTTATGATGACAATTACAGATTCGGTTATGAAAAGAGCACACTGTGAAAGCAACTGACAAAAGCATCAGAAATCGCAAGGAACATTTGAAGGAAAAACGATTTTCTACTCGAAAAATGAAAAGTTTTTTTGCCTCCCCCGCAAACCCTGCATTGATCTAAGGTTCATGGAGGAACTTACATAGAAATCACCTTAGTGAACATCAATGCACTTTTACAGGAATTGAGAGGACATTAGGAGACAATACATAAACACATATGGTGTGTGGTCATTTTAACTTGGGCTCCTTGTATCAGCAGCCACGGGTTCCGATGAGGACAATTACAGGCCAAACAAACAAATCTCGATCTCAAACCATCTGGACATTTGCCACACAAATACAGACTTATTTTGACTTTATCCCATTTATTTTTAGACAATTGTTTTCACTAGCGGACTCTCCTGCTTAGAGGGCGGGAGTACCCTTCTCGGCCCACCTCTGGTGGGAAATGTGCTGCGGCATATTCTTGGAAATGCACTTTATAGTTTTTGTAATTTTATTGATCATAACACATCACACTCTGTGTCAAAAATTTGAAAAGGTTCCATTATATTTTGAAGAATATGAAGGAAGATTATTTGTAATACCGGCTACCACCAAAGGTGGCACTATTTCAGACAGACACAGACAGACAGACAGACAAACACACACACACACATGCATATATGTACGTATATATATAAATAAATAAATAAATAAAATATATATTGTTGCGGTTCGCGGTTAAGGATGTTATGTTTGCCGAGCGGAGGCCCCGCGACCTAACAGTTTCCCCGATTCACCCAATTCACTCGAACGTTGGCCGTATCAAGCCACAGCTATTCAATGAGGGAAAAGACAAAGACGACGGATGTGAAGAAAAGGAATAAGAAGACGAAGCAAAGGTTGAAAATACTACTAAATTTATTTACGATGTACAGGCTCAAAATAACCAAGGAGAAGGAAAGATAATAAAATAATATACAGAAGCTTTTCGAGACACAGTTAAAATACTAGCTTATACAGACTTAATTAACTACCCAGGACAGAACAAACAGAAACGGACTCACACGGGGAATGATGATAGGGATGGCAGGTGGATGGCTGGCGGGATAGGGAGGTCCAACTGGTCCTGCAGCACGATCGGCTCGTTGGGCAGCCGCCGTTCCTTCGCGGCCCTGCTCCAAACTGCCGTCCAGGCCCCAAGCGGCTGTCGAGTGTTGTTGCTGCTGTGGACGCTGCTGCTAGCGAGCAAGGCGACGAATAGCAGGTTTTTTGCTTCCCTGGCTGATCTCCTTTGAACAAGAATCGCTGCTGGATGATCTTTTCTCTTTGGACAAGAATCGCTGCTGGATGATCTCCCTTCTCTCTCTTGGACCTCACAACCCAGCTCTCTCTTGGACCCTTTTACTCAGCTCTCCTCTGACAACCCAGCTCTTTTCTTTGCACCTCACCACGCAGCTCAGCCCTGGTCACTCTTGCGCGCGCGCTTTTATAACGCCTCCGGCGATTAAGCCGCCAGCCTTCAGGACACGCCCATCGGTGTGCTCACCTCGGCCATGGTTGGTCGCGCGACCCTCTGGCTCCGCCCTTGATGACGACGGGCGGGCACGCCTTTCTTCCCCGACCCAAGCACATGTTCAATGGCGGCTTTGGAGTTGGCAATGCGAATGGCAATTGACGAAAGGGGAAATGGAGGTTTTTGGGAATGGGAATGAAGGATGAAGGGAATCTATCTTTTTCACTTGGTGCAATGGAGTGTCAATTTAATGGAAGACAAGGCCATACCCTAAAACACATAATAAGGATATAAACTACTGAACAAGGGTATTATAGTGTCCTTCAATGGATGCTTTATGGAATTAACTACTGGGATGCCCTTTGACCTTTGCACAACACTGGAGGTAGGAGGGGCCAGACTCAAGCAATAATTCATAGCAATTTCCAATACAATACAACACAATCAAAAAAATACAATCCTCATATCCGCAACACTGCACCCTCCTCCTCTTAGGCTCGGCCCGGGCCTATAACTTTAATTTAGTGTGACACGTAGGTGTTGTTCCCTCTACTTTTAACCTGACCCTGAGTGCGACAGTTTTAAAACATAGATAAATGTGTCCCGCTGCTCCATTGCATCCTGCCTAACAGACTCACGCCCACAGTTAACTGAATTGCGGAATGGTCTTCAAACTACACACTGACGGTGGGGAGCATTATTTACAATGACTCTACTTTATTTACAAAATGCAACCCAGGACCTGTGATTGTTCTTTCTGGGGGGGAGACAGTCTGCTCTGCATCGACGCACCATGAAAGCACCCAAAATGCACCAAAGCACCCTCAAGCACCAATCGGTGCAGTCACCACAGTTCATCAATGTTCAATAATAAAAATAACCAAACAACCCCTAACCCTGCAGGTGGTCTCTTGCTCTTCGGCTCCCTCTGCTGGCTATTATTATTTCTTCCAGTTGTTGTCTTTTTCCTTTGCTGGCGGCCTATTTGCAATAAAATGCACCTCACGTGTCCGTTTTTATTTTCTTTATTTATGGCCCACAGGGCCGACTACGTGTGGTTCACCTGTGGGGCATCGGTGCCCTGTGGCCAAGGTCCGCCAGCAAGATTTCGGGCCTTCATGGCCGGTTCCAGCAGAGGGGCCATGCCCCAACCCATGGGGTCTATAAGTGGTGCTCGGCCACAGACATGTGGTCCATAATGTGGTGCATCGATGCAGACAGCTGGTTCTGGGAGTTCCGGGCGCTCAATGGCGGACTCAAGCACGCTCCCCTCGGCGCCCAGTGGCGCTCAGGTCCTCATGTGGGAGACAAAGGGGGGAAGACAGATGAGCGAGGGGTAAGGTCACAAGGGTACACTTCAATAAGGCAATGCAAGGTGAAGTGCGTACGGAGAGCGAAGTGAGAAAAGCTCGTCCCTACCGTACGTCACCCCCCCTGCCACCTACACTACCCTTGCCCTTACCCCATATTTACAAAATCTACACATTTACAAATTCGTCGCTACTGTCACGTCTTCCCCATATTTCCCCTATACCAAATTCGTCTTCACTCCCTCTACCCAGAATTTGCCATCACCCAATTCATCATCAATCCTCATAAGGAGGAAGAGATGGAACACAAGCACAATGTCACACCCACGTCATGATGCGTCTCACATTCCAAAACATTTGCACATAAAAATAACAAAACATGGCATGGTGTGGAGTTACGTCACCTCAGGTGAGTGGATGCAGATGGTGCGAGGAGACTTCAATCCTAACTATCCTCTAAATGACTTTAACACACTTTACACTACCCGGGGTCTTCCCTGCCAATCCATTGGCCAACTTACACTATGGGTTCTAAAAACCAATTCTCATTGACCAAACTGTGGTGCTTCTCAATTTGGGGTCTCACTCCCCCGATTCATCTCCTGGTGCCCTTGCACAATTTCTGGGCTGAGACGTGTAGCTCTCCCAGCAGGTCTACCCACCTGCACACCTCCACCACTGCAGTTGCCACCCGAGCTTACCTAGCTCCTCACCCTAACCTATCTAACTGGGGAAGGCCCCTCCTGGCTCTGTCACCCCACTCGGTGCCCTCTGGCACTGGGCTACCCGGGTCTGTCCTCCGGATCCTCGGGCCCCATCCACAACAACTACTGGCTCCCAGAGCCCACCTGCGGCCTCACCTGGCCGACATCCTCACAGTGGTGGAGTGCCCAAACCAACTACACACACTAACAGGCTACACGCCCAGCCATTTCCACAACACTAATGCATCCATCCAAATGCCATTCTCTCACCCGCACCACAGATGCCAATATCCAACCACAATTTACCTATACCCTCTACCTAACACTTGCACTACCCTCCCCGGGTATTCGTGATGGGGGTCCACTCTTCCCCCATTCACACCTTCGCACCATCCACTCCACTCCATTGTTTCCACCATACTCACTCCACGACCATCCATTCCAATACTCCATATATTCCAGACCATTTATTCCACACAACCATTCTCCATACACCTGTCGTTGCACACCTGTGCAATCTTACCTGGTGCCACCTGCACCCTCCTTCCTTCCTGGACCATTTGGTCAGCACAATTCACAATCGCTCTCACTCACTCAAACACTGCTCCATCCACCTGTTCAGTTGCACACCTGTGCAATCACACTACAACTCACACTCACAATCATTTACTCATACCCTGCTCAATACACCTGTCCAGTTGCACACCTGTGCAATCACACCTTTTAACCATACACACGGCATCATCTAATCTACCTGTTGCCCTGCTAACTTAGTGCTCCCCATCTTCCCTTTAAACTAAGCACATACCACGTCATTATCATCCACTCTAACCTACCTGCGTCCCCACTACCCGTATCATTGTCACTAACTAATCTTAACGTTACCTAATGTCATCTTCTAGGTCCCGACACATTATATCCTAACCCTCCCGGGCTAGTTTACACTGCCATAAACCCCATAACTCTAGTGCTCCTTTGCCCCCGGTTGTGAGGGATGACAGAGTTGCCATCCCACCACATCGGGGACGTTCCACTACCATCCCCCCAGTCCTCTGACGCTACGAGCCCCCGTCGCAAGAGGTACTGGGTCCTGCCTCGGCATCTAGAGCCGAGGCGATCCATGAGGGCGCCTGCTCGCCGGCATAAGGTCTTATCCGGTCGGCATGGACGATCCGAGGGGGGCCCGTGGCCCCATTTTGATCTTAACGACAACGTCACAGACTTGCGACAGGACGACTCCCGGGCCTTGCCAGGGGAAGGTGAGTTTTGGGCACCTACCCTTCTGCCTCCGGGGATTAAAGAACCAAATCTTCATCCCCGGAGCGTATTGACTCCCCTGGCTCCGGTCGTCGTACCTGCGCTTCATCTTGGCCCCTGCCAGATGGAGCTGGCGGCGGGCGAAGGCATGGACGCGCTCCATGCCTTCCTCCAGGTGACGTGCGTAACCCTCCCTCGGCGGTGTATCCGTGTTGTCTGGCACGGGACCGCATAGCAAGTCGGCGGGAGCCCGTAACTCCCGCCCATACATAAGCAACGCTGGACTGCATGCGGTGGCCCCGTGCTGGCTAGTTCGGTAGGCCATCAACAGGTACGGGAGATGTTCGTCCCAGTCATCCTGACGGGTGGTGGTGAACAATGCCAGTTGTTGGATCAATGTTCTGTTGAATCTTTCCACCACCCCGTCAGATTGTGGCCGCAAGGGCGTGGTTCTGGTCTTTCGAATTGACAGGAGTCTGCACACATCTTTTAATAATTGACTCTCAAAATTTCGTCCCTGATCGGTGTGCAGCTCCTGTGGAATCCCGTGCCGACATACAAATCATTCTACGAAGGCCTGCGCCACAACCCCGGCTTCTTGGTTGGGGAGGGCGTAGGCCTCCGGCCACTTGGTGAAATAGTCCATTACAACGAGGATATACTTATTACCTTGGCGGGTGCGGGGCAGCGGTCCTAGAATATCCATAGCCACCCGCTCAAGGGGGGCCTTCACCTGATGTAATTGAAGGGGGGCCCTCATCCTCCGTGCTGGTCCCTTTTTGGCAGAACAGGCGTCGCATCTCCGACACCAGTCCTGTATGTCGCGCCCCATATTCACCCAATAGAACCTCCGGCGGACCCGAGATATTGTCTTTGTCCTGCCCAAATGGCCGCCGGAGCGGGTACCATGCACCTGTTGCAATATGACGTTCTTAAATTTGTCAGGGACTATCACCAGCCAGGAAGTTCTATCAGAGGGAACCTCCACCCACTTGCGATACAAGATGTTGCCTTTCAACTCCAGGGTCTGCCACTGAGCCCAATACGCCTTTGTTTGCGCCCCGAGGGGGGTGACCTCTTCCCCCTTTGGTCTTTGCCCCAATTTGACCCAATTGAACAACGGCCCCAGGACAGGATCCTCCTGCTGGGCCGTGCTCCAAGCCAAATCTCCAAATTCCTCGTCCGCGGTTAGTGGCAAAATTGGCCCTCTCACCCGGGTTGCCCGGACGACGAGAATCGGGGCAGAATCGCCCAATTGCTCCCTCTCCTCGTGTCTCGCACAAAATTTGCAGTTTTCCCCCAGACAAGGACGCCGAGAGAGTGCGTCCGCATTACCATGGGCCTTCCCGGCCCTATGGGTCACATTGAAATCGTACTGCTGCAACTTTTCCAACCACCTTGCAATTTGGCCCTCCGGTTCCTTGAACCAAAGGAACCATTGCAGGGAGGAATGGTCAGTTCGAACCGAAAATTTCCGCCCGTACAGGTACGGGTGGAAATGGTTCATGGCAGCCAGCATAGCCAATAACTCTTTGCGAGTGACACAATAATTTCGCTCGGGCCTACTTAAGGCCCGACTATAGTAACCAATCACTCTCTCCACGCCCTCCTGTGTCTGAGACAAAACTGCGCCCAATCCTTCCTGGCTCGCATCCGTGTCCAGGGTAAATGCCCCGTTGCTAGTGGGGTAAGCTAGAAGGGGTGCGGATGTTAGACACCCCTTCAATTTTTGGAAGGCCTCGTGGCACTCCCGCGTCCAACTAAATCGCGTCCCCTTCTCCGTAAGCCGGTGGAGGAGACGGGCCAACTCCGCAAATTTCGCCACAAAGCGCCGGTAGTAGGAGCAGAGTCCTAAAAATCCCCGCACCTCTTTGATGGTACGTGGTGCGGGCCACTCCTCTACCGCGTTAATTTTGTCTGGGTCCGTTTTTACCCCCTCGCAGCCGATCACGTGACCTAGATAGGCCACCTCTCTTGCAAACAAAGTGCACTTACTCGGGTTCAGCTTTAACCCTGCCTGTCTGAGGCACCCGAACACCTGGTCCAAATTAGCTAACGCCTGGGGGAAGGTCTTGGCATGTACCAGGACGTCATCCAGGTATACCAGGCATGATTGCCATGGCATGCCGCCTAGCACATGCTCCATTAATCTCTCAAAGGTGGCGGGGGTGTTACACAAACCAAACGGCACCACAGTGAACTGATACAGCCCCTTACCTGTGGAAAATGCCGTTTTCTCCTTCCCTGTCCGATCCATCTCCATCTGCCAATACCCACTCTTGAGGTCCAAAGTTGTGAACCAATTTGAGCCCGCAACGGCATCGAGGGTGTCATCAATCCTTGGCAGGGGATATGAGTCCTTGAGTGTCACGTTGTTTAGCTGGCGATAGTCCACGCAGAACCGCGTGGTCCCATCTTTCTTTTTGACCAGCACAACAGGTGACATCCAAGGACTTCCCGAGGGCTCGATCACGCCTGCGTCGAGCATCTTTTCAACCTGCTCGTCAGCTTCCGCCCTCTTGCTCCAAGGGAGCCGTCGGGCGGCCTGACGAATAGGCCGGGCCTCACCGGTGTGGATCTGATGTTTCACCAGGCCCGTACGTCCAATATCCTCGGTGGACAAGGAGAAGAGGTCCAAATGGGACCCAACCAGTTTGTGTGAGGCCTCCCTCTGGGTACCTCCCAACTCTATGCTACTCCGATTTACCATCTCGCAAATGGGATCGGGCCAATTCCTAGAACTTATTGAAGGCTCCCCCTGAGGCCGGCTCGGCTGGATGTTCTCGCCCCTCACTGACGCGACTTCTCTAACTGGGGTGCAGCCAGCTATCTTCGTGCCCCTTACTATAGTGCGTGGTTCTGTGCTAATATTAATTACTCGGACGGCCACTACCGGCCCGTCCGTTTTTACAAGGGTGCGGCCCACGATTAAACCAGGTATGGATCGCGCTGCCACCGGTTCGACCAGGCCGAAGGATTCCTGCCATGTCGGGCGGGCTGACCATCGGGCCGGCACTATGGCCTCGGCCCCCGGAGGGATGGTCACGGCCTCAGGAGCCTCCAGCTCCACCCTCTCGGCCGTGCTCACCCCCTCCAATGGTAGCTCTTCCACCCCCCATTGCAGGATACCCCGGCCCAAGTCGATTTTACAACCGCCGGCAGTCAACAAATCCAACCCTATTAAGCACGGGTCGCACACCTCCGCCACCCAAACCTCTATCTCTTGCTTTACCGATCCCAACTTGAAGGTCACAAAACCACGCCCTATGATCGGAGCCGTTGCCCCGGTAGCCAGCTGCAAGCTATGATTTTCCAGACGCTGGATTTTACCCCAGCCGTCTGCACTCGAATTAAGGACCACGGGGCTGATGATCGTGGCGCTGGCTTCCGTGTCCACCACGGCGTCTACCCCCACGCCGGCAATTTTGCACCGAATTGTCAAACTACCCGTTCCAATTTGGCCACAATGAATGACCTGTCGCGGCAACGAGGGCTTCTCCCCATCCCCTACTGCCGAACACCGCCCTGCATGCCCGGCACGTTCTAGTTTCCCGGGCCCTGGCGGGGGGGGGTGTCTGAGGTCGGCTAGGCCGATCGATACGGGGCGGAGTTGAGGGCATCGGTTGGCGGGGAACGTCCCGGCGCGGAGCTCGACACTCCCACGCACGGTGACCCATCCGAGCACAATTATAGCACCTCACCTGGTAAGGTGCTTGCCTCCGGTATTCCAAATTTCCCCCCCTGTATGTCCGAATTGGGGTACTCTGTCGGGGACTACCGGGGGCCACCACTGGAGCCGCCTGCCATGGTCCAGGTCCCGCTAGACGCCGATCCACCAGCCTCCGGACCATGCTCTCCAGGTCAGGGCCCCCGTCGGGGGTGGGCCCCCCCCATCACGGGCCCTACCTGACGCACCGCCACTGCGTGGCGTTCGCCTCCCCGGGCCAGGGGCCTCGCTGCTTCCCAACGGGCTGCAGCGTCGGCCGCCTGACTCATAGTCTGCGGGCGCCACATGGCGAGCTGTTGTCGGAGCTCCAGATCCGGAAGGGCCTGAATAAAGTGATCCAGCGCCAGGATTTCCTGGGAACTCGCTGCCATGTCCGCGTGTGCAATCCCTACCGCGCGGCGAATATCGTGAGCAAGTTCCCCGATGGTCTCCTGGGGCTTGCGATTACGCTGCGCAAGTTGAGCTTTAACAAGCTCGCTTTGCTGCTCGATACCGAAACGGTTAATTAAAGCCGCACGGAGAGCTGGCAGGGTGAGAGCACCCGGTGGTAAAGCTGTCAGCACCTCCGCCGCCGCACCGCGCAGCGCCCCTACCACTACCAGGTGTACTCCACCTTCGTCCGGATTCCATCCGTTGCCTTTACACACGTACTCAAACTGCGCCAGGTACGCCCTCAAATCACTCTTGCCGTCATACGGCGCGGGTGGGACCTTGTGGGCGCCCGAAGGTCGGACCCCGCGCGTCACTCCCTGCGGGATCAACGCGGGACCAAACCGCTCGGGCTCCCACAGTACGCTATTCCCGGGGGGCTCCTGCGCGTCCCCCGTCCCTCCAAACACTACCCCTCGTGGTGTCGATGCCTGGGTCGCCCTTCCGCAACCCGCTACCCACTCCATACTCGCACACCCTTGCTCACCAGCACCCCCCTCACTCCCCATAGCCAGACCTTGCACACCTCCTCTTTCCATACACTCTGGACCAGTCATACATCTCACCATTGGTCCCTCACGAACACCCGGGTCTACACCACCCCCCAAGCCGACTGAATCTCCCCTCACACCATATACATTTCCGCGTATATCGTCACTCACCTCGGTACCTCATCGTCGCACCTCCTCTGCCACCTGCAAACTCTTTATTTGGTTAGTGAGCACATCATCATGATTTGAACACAGACCTTGCACATACTCCATCACTTCCTCCCTTATCTCCTTTTTAGTTTCCCTCCGTCTCTTCTTAATTTCACTCACCCCTTCCTCCACCTCCTCTAATTTTTCCTTTACCTCCTTCATCTCCCTGTGCGCCCCCTCTATCTCTTCCTCTAACGCCACTTTAACCGTTTCTATGTGCGTCCTCACCTCTCGGTCCTTCGTCTCCATTACTTCTGTCACCTCTTCCAACTTCTTCGTCAACCCCTCATGTACCATCTGACATTCCTTCTGTGTCGCTATTAATTCGTTCTTAATGTCTTTTTGTGTCGCTTTTAACCCCCCGATTATTGCAGTGTTCTTTTCCACTTGGTCCACTAGTTCCTTTTGTCCCACTGTCAGCTGTTCTACTCCCCTCGTCAGACCCTCTATTGCCCCTTGTAACCTCGCCGTATTATTCCTCACTTCTTTCTCCATACGCTTTTCACCTCGCTTTACCTCCTCGCGTACCCCCGAGACCTCCTCACTTACACCTCGTCGTATCTCCTCCTTCATCTCCTTCCTCTCTTTTGTAGATGCCACCCTCATCTGTCCCAATTCATCCCTCTGAGCATCCAATTTGGTTTCTACCCCGATTTTTACCTCCTCTATCTGCTCTCCCATTTGTTTAATTTATCGGGCGGATTGCTCCCCTATTTCCCGCAATTGGCCTTCCATCCTATTTTCTAACCCCATTAACCCATTTTTCACCCCCTCTATCTGATTCTCCTGGGCAGCCATTCTATTTTCCACCCCCGTTAACCCATGTTTCACCCCTTCTATCCCATTGTCTAACCCCTCAAATTTCTTGTCTAATCCCCCAAATTTCTTGTCTAATCCCCCAAATTTCTTGTCTAATCCCCCAAATTTCTTGCCTAATCCCTCAAATTTCTTGTCTAATCCCTCACCGGTACCCCTCGCTTCGTCCCTCATTATCCCCAATTGCTCACTCTGAGCCCTCGCTTCGTCCCTCATTACCCCCAACATTCTGTTTTCCATTTTTTCACGATCAGCCCTCGCTTCGTCCCTCATTTTGTCCATAAGGGCCCCCATTTGCAGGAAAAAAAGGTTCGAATCCACCAGCGGCGCTGCTACGGTCGCGGGCGCGGTCGCCGTGGCCATGTGCGAGGCGCCATTTTGCGCGCCCGTAACCTCGTGCGCGAGAGCGCCATTTTGTGCGCCTGATACCCCCTCAACCACATTGCCAATGTTCTCCTCCTCTCTTTCATCCACATACATTTCCCCGAGGTCCTGGGTCGATTCTACCCCGTCTATCTCTCCCACCGACATCCCGTCGCCTTGACCAGCCATGGCGCGATTTCAAAATTCGGGTTTTTCTTTAAAAACAAAACAATTTCCAGCAGCTCATAATTTTGAGCGCGTTAAGCGCGCTTCGGGTCCGACCCCGCTCCCGACACCAATTGTTACGCCAATTGTACAATTGTGTCCAAAATTTGGGCTAAATGAATTTAGTCCCAGGTCCGAATCCGACACTCCTGACACCAGTTGTTACGGTTCGCGGTTAAGGATGTTATGTTTGCCGAGCGGAGGCCCCGCGACCTAACAGTTTCCCCGATTCACCCGATTCACTCGAACGTTGGCCGTATCACGCCACAGCTATTCAATGAGGGAAAAGACAAAGACGACGGATGTGAAGAAAAGGAATAAGAAGACGAAGCAAAGGTTGAAAATACTACTAAATTTATTTACTATGTACAGGCTCAAAATAACCAAGGAGAAGGAAAGATAATAAAATAATATACAGAAGCTTTTAGAGACACAGTGAAAATACTAGCTTATACAGACTTAATTAACTACCCAGGACAGAACAAACAAACGGACTCACACGGGGAATGATGATAGGGATGGCAGGTGGATGGCTGGCGGGATAGGGAGGTCCAACTGGTCCTGCAGCACGATCGGCTCGTTGGGCAGCCGCCGTTCCTTCGCGGCCCTGCTCCAAACTCTCGTCCAGGCCCCAAGCGGCTGTCGAGTGTTGTTGCTGCTGTGGACGCTGCTGCTAGCAAGCAAGGCGACGAATAGCAGGCTTTTTGCTTCCCTGGCTGATCTCCTTTGAACAAGAATCGCTGCTGGATGATCTTTTCTCTTTGGACAAGAATCGCTGCTGGATGATCTCCCTTCTCTCTCTTGGACCTCACAACCCAGCTCTCTCTTGGACCCTTTTACTCAGCTCTCCTCTGACGACCCAGCTCTTTTCTTTGCACCTCACCATGCAGCTCAGCCCTGGTCACTCTTGCGCGCGCGCTTTTATAACTCCTCCGGCGATTAAGCCGCCGGCCTTCAGGACACGCCCATCGGTGTGCTCACCTCGGCCATGGTTGGTCGCGCGACCCTCTGGCTCCGCCCTTGATGACGACGGGCGGGCATGCCTTTCTTCCCCGACCCAAGCACATGTTCAATGGCGGCTTTGGAGTTGGCAATGCGAATGGCAATTGACGAAAGGGGAAATGGAGGTTTTTGGGAATGGGAATGAAGGATGAAGGGAATCTATCTTTTTCACTTGGTGCAATGGAGTGTCAATTTAATGGAAGACAAGGCCTTACCCTAAAACACATAATAAGGATATAAACTACTGAACAAGGGTATTATAGTGTCCTTCAATGGATGCTTTATGGAATTAACTACCGGGACGCCCTTTGACCTTTACACAACACTGGAGGCAGGAGGGGCCAGACTCAAGCAATAATTCATAACAATTTCCAATACAATACAACACAATCAAAAAAATACAATCCTCATATCCGCAACAATATATATATATTGTTACGGACGCGGTTAAAGATGTTATTTACCGAGCGGTGGTATTGCCGCGACCTAACAGTTTCCCCGATTCTTCCCCAACTCACCCGATTCACCCAGACGTTGGCCAAATCGCGCTATGCCAAATCAATGGTAGAAAGGACACGACGACTGGGAAAGAGGAAACGACGCAAGGGGTACAGTTCTCAAGACCTCCGGAGGAGGGTATAATTACAGTGGTGGAGAAAAGGGGTTGATTACAAGGCAGTGAGGTAAAGACACAGAAGAGATGGGCACTTAATTACCGTCTTATCTTAGCCCAGACAGACCACAGACAAACGGAACAAGGCTGACTTACACAGGGATTGATGGCAGGAAGGGACAGGTAGTCGATAGCACAAGGTGCACCTTGGCTCGGGGACAGGATAAAGCACGGTCCAGAAGATGCGGGGAGGTGTCGCAGCGCTCAAAGGGGACGTCTTTCTTTCTCCAAGCTCCGCGCGCATCTCACGTCACCTCCCTCTCCCTGCGCATGCTCAGCGGGGAGTGACACGCCCTCGGCTGGTTGGTTCCGCCCCACTGGGCCGGTCCGCCGCTTCCATTGGGTGCGGGGGTTACCAGGCTCCGCCCTTGACGAGCTGACAGGGAGCCTCTATTTGGTAACCCCGTCGAGCACATGTTCGATGGCGGCTCGTTGGGAAGGCCTGGTGCCTTCCCAACACCCCCTACCAACCAAGCCGGAGTGAGGACGCGCACTCCCTGCGCTCGTTGTCGTTGTTGTTGTTGTTGTTGTTGTTGATCTGTGAGGAAGAGCTGCGGGGAGGTATTGGGAGGTCCTAAACTTCCTAACGGTGCCATACAATCACATTCTGGTGCAACGAAGGGTCAGAATTAATGGAAACGAGTCCTTAACTGACATAGACTAAGAATAACTTGCAAGATGTCCTATAGTTGTCTTACATGAGATGCGGTGAACCTGGGCACGACATTTAATGGGGGAAATAGGGGGAGGTCGGGTCTACAGAGTGTTGTTTACAGAAAATGGGACTAGGGAATGGGGGATTGGGGATAGTTGGGAAGTATTGAGGAAATAGGGGAATATTTACAAGCGGATATGGATGGATGCAAATCCCATATCCGCAACACTGCACCCTTCTCTACTTCGGGGCGTCCCGACCCGATAAATTTTTACCTACTTTAGTGTGGCACTCAGATGTAGTTCCCTCTACTATTAACTCAACCCTGAGTGCGACAGTTTTACAGATGTTCACAAATGAGTAAATATGTCCCCCCTCGACGTTGCACCCTTCTCCTAACAGAAACACACCCACAGGATAACCAAATCGCGGAAAGCATCCTCAAACTAAACATACAGCCGGTAGGGAGCATTATTTATACAACACTGATATTTACACTACGATCCAGGACCTGTTCTTTGAGGAACACATGCAGATGTTATGCATAGGGAGAGCACGCATGCCAGCATCGATACACCAACCCACGAGTGCCCTGTGGCCCTACGGCCTTTAATAATGTGCAGAGCACCCCGTCCAAGCACCAAAAGCACCACCCCATTACGCACAGTCAGCACCATCCGGTGCACCAATAAAGTGTTCATAAAAATGCACAATTAAGTGTCCATGGTCACCGGTGGTGTCGCAGCCGGCCGATGTTCTGCCGCTGGTCTTGCCTTCATGGAGTGCACTTGGCCTTCTGGCTTCTTTAGAAATAAAGAAAGGCGCCAACCGCGTCCATTTCTGAATTGTGGCCGTCATGGGGGCCAACTAAAAGTGGTTCACCTGTATGGCATAGGTGCCACGTTGACCCAGAGGTCCATCCACGGGTGGTGCTTGACCGCAAAAGAACTGCGGTCCATTGTGGGCGGCCACAAAAATTGCGGTCCATATGGTGTATCGATCCAGGCAGCAAGCAGCGGAAGTACAGGCCCACAACTGCGGAGCCAGCACCTCTCTCTCCACTCTCTCTGCCCCAAAGCCAGATCCTCGGAGGTGGGAGACAAAAGAAGACAAGTGAGTAAGGTGGTAAGGGCGCAAAAGTGCATGCAATACAAGGTAATGCACACTGGGGGCACATGGGAACCAGGTGAGACAGGTACGTTCCTACCGTACGCCCCCCCCCCCCACCAGGTAACCTACATTGCCCCTCCCTTACCCTTTACTGTATCCACAAAACGCAACACTACCCATAAACATCTACTTTACACATCAACAAACGTCCCTACTGTCTTCCCCGTTCCTCCCATAAACCAAATTCGTCTTTTCTCCCTCCTAACCAATCAAATTTGCCATTTCCAACTCTCATCAAAATTTGCCGTCTCCAACTCAACATCAAAATTTGCCATCACCAATTCATCATCAGTCCCTCCTAAGAAGGGAGAGATGGAATCACCCCAATGTCTCATCCACGTCGTGATGCGTCTCACAAATCCAAACAGCAATTCTCCTTTCCTGCAACACAAAACAAAGAAAACACAGGTGTGGAGTCATCAGCATCACCTCAGGTAAGTGGCTGCGTATGGTGCGACAGGTTCATCGATCCTAACTATTTCCGAAATGACTTTAACAACTTTACATTACCCGGGGTCTTTCCCTGCCAATCCATTGGCCAACTTACACTATGGGTTCTAAAAACCAATTCCCATTGACCAAACTGTGGTGCTTCTCAATTTGGGGTCTCACTCCCCCGATTCATCTCCCGGTGCCCTTGCACAATTTCTGGGCTGCGACGTGTAGCTCTCCCAGCAGGTGTACCCACCTGCACACCTCCACCACTGCAGTTGCCACCCGAGCTTACCTAGCTCCTCACCCTAACCTAACTAACTGGGGAAGGCCCCTCCTGGCTCTGTCACCCCTCGGTGCCCTCTGGCACTGGGCTACCCGGGTCCGTCCTCCGGATCCTCGGGCCCCATCCACAACAACTACTACCGGCTCCCAGAGCCCACCTGCGGCCTCACCTGGCCGACATCCTCACAGTGGTGGAGTGCCCAAACCAACTACACACACTAACAGGCTACACGCCCAGCCATTTCCACAACACTAATGCACCCATCCAATCATCATTCTTCCACCCGCACCACAGATGCCAATATCCAACCACAATTTACCTATACCCTCTACCTAACACTTACACTACCCGCCCCGGGTATCCGTGATGGGGGTCCACTCTTCCCCCATCCACACCTTCGCACCACGCACACCACTCCGTACCACTTACTCCAACTCTCTCCACACCACTCATTCTCTGCTCCATATATTCCACACACCATGTATTCCACACACCTGTTGGTGCACACCTGTGCACTCACACTTGGTGCCGCCTGCACCCTTCTCTCCCCCAAGCGCATTTGCGCTGATCCACAACACTCACTACTCACCATGACACTCATCCGCAATGCTCTCTCATTCATCACTTGTACACTCACACACACCTCGGAGCATTGCCTCACCGATGCCTCATTTGAAGCTGCTCACCAGCACTTCCATTCACACTGCATCATCTGCTCTGTCTACTCCCTTCTAAAACTCGCGCTCCTCCGTCTTCCCTTACACTCAGCGCTCCCACGTCATTATCAAACACTAAGCTACTACGTCCCCACTACAGGTACCAAGTCTCTTACTTAAATCTTGTCACCTATGGTCACCTATAGTCCCTATCAATATAACCAAGCCCACCCGGGCTAGTTTTCACTGCCATACACCCCAGAATCTATAGCGCATTTGCCCCCCCATCATGGGAAGGGTGGCAGGGATGCCACCCTTACCCACCGTCATACGGCGCGAGTGGGACCTTGTGGGACCACCTCGTATCTGAGTCGTTGCCCGCCTGCCGGACCCCGTGCGTCGCCCCTTGCGGGGTCAGAGCGGGGCCGAACCGGCCGGGCCCCCACAGTACATTACCCCCAAGGGGCTCCCGTGCCTCCCCTGTCCCTCTAAAAACTACCCCTGTTGGTGTCGATGCATGGGTCACGCTTCCGCAACCCGCTACCCATTCCATACCACCACAACCTTGCTCACTCACACCTCGCACCTCTCCCATCACCGGACCCTCTCGCTCGCACCCTCATTCCATACACTCCGGACCAGCCATACACCTCACTCTTGGCCTCTCACGAACATCCGGGTCCATCTCGACCCCCAAGCTTATTAAATCACCTGGCGCATCACACGCACGACCATATTGGTCACCACTTACACCGGGTCCTCTTTCTCTTCGCTTCTCCTCCATCACCTGTGAATCCCTCATCCGGTTAATGAGCACATCATCACGATCCGAACACAGACTTTGGACCAATTCTTTTACTTCCTCTTTTATCTCTTTCTTATCCTCTCTCCGTCGCTTCTTAATTTCGCTCACCCCTTCTTCCACTTCTTCTAATTTCTGCTTCACCTCCTTCATCTCCTCGTGCGCCCCCTTAAGTTCTTCCTCTAACTCCACCTTATTTTTTTCTATGTGCTCCCGCACCCCTCGCTCTTTAACCTCCATCACCTCTACCACCTTGTTCATTTTCCTCGTCAGGTCCTCATGTACCGTCTGACACTCTTTTTTAATTACCCCTACGTCCTTTTTCATCTCCTTCTGTGTTGATTTTAAACCCTCTATTACCGCTGTGTTCTTCTTTACCTGGTCCCCCAACTCCTTTTGTCCCACTGTCAGCTGTTCTACTCCCAGCATCAACTCCTCTATACCACCTTGCAATTTTACAGTCCCCTTTCTCACCTCCTTCTCCATGCGCTCCTTACAGTGCCTCACCTCCTCGCGCACTCCTCCGACCTCCTCACTCACACCTCTTCTGATCTCCTCTCCCATCACTTGCATCTCCTGCCCAGATGCCACCCTCATCTGCTCCATTTCCTCCCTGTGAGCATCCAATTTAGTTTCTACCCCCATTCTGACCCCCTCTATCTGCTGCCCCATTTTTTTAACTTCCCTTTCCGCTTGGTTCCTCATGTCCCTCAATTTGCCTTCCATACTGTTTTCTAACCCCTCTAACTCCTTTTTCATCCCTTCCATTTGATTCTCTTGAGCGGCCATTCTGTTTTCTACCCCCGTTAACCCATGTTTCACCCCTTCTATCCCATTGTCTAACCCCTCTAATTTAGCTTCTAGCCGTTCCCCCATTTCTCCCATTTTGCCCCCCATTTCTCCCATTTTGCCCCCCATTTCTCCCATTTTGCCCCCCATTTCGCCCCCCAATCGCTCACTATCAGCCCTCATTTGCTCACTCTGAGCCCTCATTTGCTCACTCTGAGCATCCATCCGGTTCCCCATTACCCCCATCATTCTGCTTTCCATTTCTTCGCTATTCTTGTCCATAAGGGCCTTCATTTGTATAAAAAAAAGGTTCAAATCCACCAGCGGCGCTGCTACGGTCGCGGGCGCGGTCGCCGTAGCCATGTGCGAGGCGCCATTTTGCGCGCCCGTAACCTCGTGCGCGAGGACGCCATTTTGCGAACCTGCCGCCCTCGCTGCTTTGCTCTCCTCATGTCCCTCAATTTGGTCCTGGATCGACCCTGCCTCACTCTCCTCTACCAGAACCCAGCCGTCTTGATCTCCCATAGCGTGACTTTCAAAATTCGGGTTTTGTAAAACAAAATCAAATTTCGGTGACTTGTAATTTTGAGCGCGTTAAGCGCGCTTCGGGTCCGTATACCACTCCTGACACCAATTGTTACGGACGCGGTTAAAGATGTTATTTACCGAGCGGTGGTATTGCCGCGACCTAACAGTTTCCCCGATTCTTCCCCAACTCACCCGATTCACCCAGACGTTGGCCAAATCGCGCTATGCCAAATCAATGGTAGAAAGGACACGACGACTGGGAAAGAGGAAACGACGCAAGGGGTACAGTTCTCAAGACCTCCGGAGGAGGGTATAATTACAGTGGTGGAGAAAAGGGGTAGATTACAAGGCAGTGAGGTAAAGACACAGAAGAGATGGGCACTTAATTACCGTCTTATCTTAGCCCAGACAGACCACAGACAAACGGAACAAGGCTGACTTACACAGGGATTGATGGCAGGAAGGGACAGGTAGTCGATAGCACAAGGTGCACCTTGGCTCGGGGACAGGATAAAGCACGGTCCAGAAGATGCGGGGAGGTGTCACAGCGCTCGAAGGGGACGTCTTTCTTTCTCCAAGCTCCGCGCGCATCTCACGTCACCTCCCTCTCCCTGCGCATGCTCAGCGGGGAGTGACACGCCCTCGGCTGGTTGGTTCCGCCCCACTGGGCCGGTCCGCCGCTTCCATTGGGTGCGGGGGTTACCGGGCTCCGCCCTTGACGAGGAGCTGACAGGGAGCCCCTATTTGGTAACCCCGTCGAGCACATGTTCGATGGCGGCTCGTTGGGAAGGCCTGGTGCCTTCCCAACACCCCCTACCAACCAAGCCGGAGTGAGGACGCGCACTCCCTGCGCTCGTTGTTGTTGTTGTTGTTGTTGTTGTTGAACTGTGAGGAAGAGCTGCGGGGAGGTATTGGGAGGTCCTAAACTTCCTAACGGTGCCATACAATCACATTCTGGTGCAACGAAGGGTCAGAATTAATGGAAACGAGTCCTTAACTGACATAGACTAAGAATAACTAGCAACATGTCCTATAGTTGTCTTACATGAGATGCGGTGAACCTGGGCACGACATTTAATGGGGGAAATAGGGGGAGGTCGGGTCTACAGAGTGTTGTTTACAGAAAATGGGACTAGGGAATGGGGGATTGGGGATAGTTGGGAAGTATTGAGGAAATAGGGGAATATTTACAAGCGGATATGGATGGATGCAAATCCCATATCCGCAACAATATATATATATATTGTTACGGATCGCGGATTAGATATTATTTACCGAGCGGTGGTATTGCCGCGACCTAACAATTCCCCCCGATTCTTCCCCAACTCACCCGATTCCACCCGACGTTGGCCAAGTCGCGCTATGCTAAATCAATGATTTGGAAAGGACACAACGACTGGGATAAATGAAACGACACAAGGGGTACAGTTCTCAAGACCTCCGGAGGAGGATATAAATTGGTGGTGGAGTAAAGGGGGAGATTACAAGGTAATGAGGTAAAGACACAGAAGAGATAGGCACTTAGGCACAATCTTATCAACCCAGACAGACCACAGACAAACGGAACAAGACTGATTTACACAGGGATTGATGGCAGGGAAGGACAGGCAGTCGATAGCACAAGGTGCACCTTGTCTCAGGGACAGGATACAGCTCAGTCTTTGGGAGGTCTCTCGGCGCTCGGAGGGTGTGTCCTTTCTCCTTCAGCTCTGCGCGCATCTGACGTCACCTCCCTCTTTCTGCGCATGCTCAGCGGGGAGTGACACGCCCTCGGCTCGTTGGCTCCGCCCCAGATGGGATCGGTCCGCCGCTTCGATTGGGTGCGGGGGTTACCGGGCTCCGCCCTTGACGAGGAGCTGACAGCGAGCCCCTACCTGGTAACCCCGTCGAGCACATGCTCGATGGCGGCTCGTTGGAAAGGCATGGTGCCCTCCCAACACCCCCGACCAACCAAGCCGGAGTGAGGACGCACACTCCCCGCGCCGCCGCCGTTGTTGTTGTTGTTGTTGTTGTTGAACCGTGAGGAAGAGCTGCGGGGAGGTATTGGGAGGTCCTAAACTTCCTAACGGTGCCATACAATCACATTCTGGTGCAACGAAGAGTCAGAATTAATGGAAACGAGTCCTTAACTGACATAGACTAAGAATAACTAGCAAGATGTCCTATAGTTGTCTACGTGAGATGCGGTGGACCTGGATGCGACATTTAATGGGGGAAATAGGGGGAGGTCGGGTCTACAGAGTGGTGTTTACAGAAAATGGGACTAGGGAATGGGGGATTGGGGATAGCTGGGAAGTATTGAGGAAATAGGGGAATATTTACAAGCGGATATGGATGGATCCAAATCCCATATCCGCAACATTGCACCCTTCTCTACCTCGGGGCGTCCCGACCCGATAAATTTTTACCTACTTTAGTGTGGCACTCAGATGTAGTTCCCTCTACTATTAACTCAACCCTGAGTGCGACAGTTTTACAGATGTTCACAAATGAGTAAATATGTCCCCCTGCGACGTTGCACCCTTCTCCTCACAGAAACACACCCACAGGATAACCGAATCGCGGAAAGAATCCTCAAACTAAACATACAGCCGGTAGGGAGCATCATTTATACAAGACTACACTGATATTTACACTACGATCCAGGACCTGTTCTTTGAGGAACACATGCAGATGTTATGCATAGAGAGAGCACGCATGCCAGCATCGATACACCAACCCATGAGTGCCCTGTGGCCCTACGGCCTTTAATAATGTGCAGAGCACCCCATCCAAGCACCAAAAGCACCATCCCATACACACAGTCAGCACCATCCGGTGCACCAATAAAGTGTTCATAATCACCGGTGGTGTCGCAGCCGGCCGATGTTCTGCCGCTGGTCTTGCCTTCTTGGAGTGCCCTTGGCCTTCTGGCTTCTTTAGAAATAAAGAAAGGCGCCAACCGCGTCCATTTCTGAATTGTGGCCGTCAGGTGGGCCAACTAAAAGTGGTTCACCTGTATGGCATAGGTGCCACGTTGACCCAGAGGTCCATCCACGGGTGGTGCTTGCCCGCAAAAGAACTGCGGTCCATGGTGGGCGGCCACAAAAATTGCGGTCCATATGGTGTATCGATCCAGGCAGCAAGCAGCGAAAGTACAGGCCCACAACTGCGGAGCCAGCACCTCTCTCTCCTCTCTCTCTGCCCCAAAGCCAGATCCTCGGAGGTGGGAGACAAAAGAAAACAAGTGAGTAAGGTGGTAAGGGCGCAAAAGTGCACGCAATACTAGGTAATGCACACTAGGGGCACATGGGAACCAGGTGAGACAGGTACGTTCCTACCGTACGCCCCCCCCCCCCACCAGGTAACCTACATTGCCCCTCCCTTACCCCTTACGGTATCCACAAAACACAACGCTACCCATAAACATCTACTTTACACATCAACAAACGTCCCTACTGTCTTCCCCGTTCCTCCCATAAACCAAATTCGTCTTCTCTCCCTCCTAACCAATCAAATTTGCCATTTCCAACTCTCATCAAAATTTGCCATCACCAATTCATCATCAGTCCCTCCTAAGGAGGGAGAGATGGAATCACCCCAATGTCTCATCCACGTCGTGATGCGTCTCACAAATCCACACAGCAATTCTCCTTTCCTGCAACACAGAACAAAGGAACACAGGTGTGGAGTCATCATCATCACCTCAGGTAAGTGGCTGCGTATGGTGCGACAGGTTCATCAATCCTAACTATTTCCTAAATGACTTTAACAACTTTACATTACCCGGGGTCTTTCCCTGCCAATCTATTGGCCAACTTACACTATGGGTTCTAAAAACCAATTCCCATTGACCAAACTGTGGTGCTTCTCAATTTTGGGTCTCACTCCCCCGATTCATCTCCCGGTGCCCTCGCACAATTTCTGGGCTGTGACGTGTAGCTCTCCCAGCAGGTCTACCCACTTGCACACCTCCACCACTGTAGTTGCCACCCGAGCTTACCTGCTCCTCACCCTAACCTAACTAACTGGGGAAGGCCCTCTCGCACTCTCACCCCCTCAGTGCCCTCTCTGGCACGGCCTGCCCGATCCACACCCGGGATCCTCAGGCACCCACTGACACTAACGGCTCCCAGAGCCCACCTGCGGCCTCACCTGGCCGACAGCCTCACAGTGGTGGAGTGCCCAAACCAACTACACACACTAACAGGCTACACGCCCAGCCATTTCCACAACACTAATGCACCCATCCAAATATCATTCTTCCACTCGCACCACAGATGCCAATATCCAACCACAATTTACCTATACCCTCGACCTAACACTTACACTACCCGCCCCGGGTATCCGTGATGGGGGTCCACTCTTCCCCCATTCACACCTTCGCACCATGCACACCACTCGGTACCACTTACTCCAACTCTCTCCACACCACTCATTCCAATACTCCATGTATTCCACACACCTGTACTTGCACACCTGTGCTCTCATACTTGGTGCCGCCTGCACCCTTCTCTCCCCCAAGCGCATTCGCGCTGATCCACAACACTCACTACTCATACACTGCTCCACACTCCTGTCCAGTTCTCACACAGCATCATCTCATCTAACTACTCCCCTCTGAAACTTGCGCTTCCCAGTCGTCCCTTTAAACTATTGCGCTCCCTCGTCATTATCATCCACACTAATCTACCTGCGTCCCCACTACAGGTGTCCTTGTCACTAACTAACCTTAACGTTACCTAATGTCAATCTTCGCTAGATCCCTACACACAATATCCTAACCCACCCGGGCTAGTTTTCACTGCCATCAACCCCATAATCTATAGCGCATTTGCCCCCTCTTTTGTGAGGGATGACAGAGTTGCCATCCCACCACATCGGGCATCTCCCACTACCAATTTTGCACATCAAATTTCAACAAATCAAAAATTTGCCAATCACTACCCATCATCTGCCAATCATTACTGCCAATCCTTTGCCCATCATCAAATTTTGTTTTTCTAATTTCGGGGCCAAAACACTATCCTCGTCATTACAGTCTACTTACTAATGCCTCTCGGTGCGCCAATTCACTTCTAAAGCTCGGCTTCGTACAGCCAAGCCATGAATGCGGGTTGTTTGGTGCCAGCGGCTGGATACGTCCCGCATTCGGTGCAGGGAAGGAGGTTTACCCGGGCCGAGGTCCCACGCACCATCTCGGCACGGAGCCATCCCATGGCCCGATCTCGACCTGCCGGAATGCCTCAACAAAAAGTGGTCGCCATGACGACCCTTCCTATCGGGCTGCCCGCTCCGCCTAGTGGAGCACGGACGCGGCCGTTCAAAGCGAGGCCCAGCGTGGATCGCGTACGGCGGTCCTTTCGAACCCGCCGTGGCTCGGATCCCCGCTGGTTCTCGCGGCACGCGAAGCCCGGCACGCACCGAGGGCCCGATTCGGCTATAAGTCGCTCTAACCGCTAACCCGGTTACCGTCGATGCCTCACCTGCATGCTTACACGCATACGCTACCCCTTTCTTGCTCATACCTCCAGCTGTTTCCATGCTCCTCGTCGTACCTTCTCTTACACACCCAGGTACACTCCTTCCACTCCCAGCCTTGGTCACACACCTGACCACCGAACACTTTGGCACACATTCGTTGTTCGCACACCTCACCAACACACCTCTTCGCGCCCCTTCCTCGGTCACCTCCTCTGTGACAATCACAGGTGTGCTTTCACTCGCACACCCAACCACGTGCCTCACTACCAATTCCAGCGTGCATTCCCACACACGCTCTACCATTCCAGGTGTGCTTCCTTTCTCACCTGTCACAACCAACTCACGCTCCGTGTCACTCTTACTACTCTCACCTCCACTCTTGACAGCGCACTCACCCTTACTCTCGACAGCGCACTCTTTCCTCTTGCACCTGTCCGTTACACACCTTTCTCACGCACACTCTCCCGTTACACCCTCTGTAATACTCACCACAGGTGTACACTCTTCCTTACTTTTGACAGCGCACTCTTTCCCCATGCACCTGTCCATCACACATCTTTCTCGCGCACCCTCTCCCGTTACATCCTCTGTAACACTCACCACAGGCGTGCATTCTCCCTTTACACCCTCCGTAACACTCCTCACTACGCGCTTCCAGGTGCTCCCTCGCACACGCGCTACGACCGACTCACTCTCGACAGCACCCTCACTCCTTGGCACGCACTTTTTCCTCTCACACCCCAGAGTCGGACTTTCTCGCACACCTCCTTTTTCGCACACCAGACCTGTCGCACACTTCACCAACGGCCTCTCACGAACACCCGGGTCCATCTCGACTCCCAAGCTTATTAAATCACCTGGCGCATCATACGCACGACCATATTGGTCACCACTTACACCAGGTCCTCTTTCTCTTCGCTTCTCCTCCATCACCTGCGAATCCCTCATCCGGTTAATGAGCACATCATCACGATCCGAACACAGACTTTGGACCAATTCTTTTACCTCCTCTTTTATCTCTTTCTTATCCCCTCTCCGTCGCTTCTTAATTTCGCTCACCCCTTCTTCCACTTCTTCTAATTTCTGCTTCACCTCCTTCATCTCCTCGTGCGCCCCCTTAAGTTCTTCCTCTAACTCCACCTTATTTTTTTCTATGTGCTCCCGCACCTCCCGCTCTTTAACCTCCATCACCTCTACCACCTTGTTCATTTTCCTCGTCAGGTCCTCATGTACCGTCTGACACTCTTTTTTAATTACCCCTACGTCCTTTTTCATCTCCTTCTGTGTCGATTTTAAACCCTCTATTACCGCTGTGTTCTTCTTTACCTGGTCCCCCAACTCCTTTTGTCCCACTGTCAGTTGTTCTACTCCCAGCGTCAACACCTCTATACCACCTTGCAATTTTACAGTCCCCTTTCTCACCTCCTTCTCCATGCGCTCCTTACAGTGCCTCACCTCCTCGCGCACTCCTCCGACCTCCTCACTCACACCTCTTCTGATCTCTTCTCCCATCACCTGCATCTCCTGCCCAGATGCCACCCTCATCTGCTCCATTTCCTCCCTGTGAGCATCCAATTTAGTTTCTACCCCCATTCAGACCCCCTCTATCTGCTGCCCCATTTTTTTAACTTCCCTTTCCGCTTGGTCCCTCATGTTCCTCAATTTGCCTTCCATACTGTTTTCTAACCCCTCTAACCCCATTTGCATCCCTTCCATTTGATTCTCTTGAGCGGCCATTCTGTTTTCTACCCCCATTAACCCATGTTTCACCCCTTCTATCCCATTGTCTAACCCCTCTAATTTCTTGTCTAATCCCTCACCGGTACCCCTCGCTTCGTCCCTCATTACCCCCAATTGCTCACTCTGAGCCCTCGCTTCGTCCCTCATTACCCCCATTTGGCCCTCCAATCGCTCACCCAATCGCTCACTATCAGCCCTCATTTGCTCACTATTAGCCCTCATATCGTCCTTCTGCAGGTTGAGGGACGCCTGCATTTGTACCATAAATTGCTCCATGAGGGCCTGCATTTGGGCCATTCCTCCCACTTGTGCAGCGGGTGCGGCCGCCGTAGCCATGTGCGAGGCGCCATTTTGCGCGCCCGCAACCTCGTGCGCGAGGACGCCATTTTGCGAACCTGCCGCCCTCACTGCTTCGCTCTCCTCTTGTCCCTCAATTTGGTCCTGGATCGACCCTGCCTCACTCTCCTCTACCGGAACCCAGCCGTCTTGATCTGCCATAGCGCGACTTTCAAAATTCGGGTTTTTATTTTAAAACAAAACAAATTTCGGTTACTTGTAATTTTGAGCGCGTTAAGCGCGCTTCGGGTCCGATCTCACTCCTCGACACCAGTTGTTACGGATCGCGGATTAGATGTTATTTACCGAGCGGTGGTATTGCCGCGACCTAACAATTCCCCCCGATTCTTCCCCAACTCACCCGATTCCACCCGACGTTGACCAAGTCGCGCTATGCTAAATCAATGATTTGGAAAGGACACAACGACTGGGATAAATGAAACGACACAAGGGGTACAGTTCTCAAGACCTCCGGAGGAGGATATAATTGGTGGTGGAGAAAAGGGGTAGATTACAAGGTAATGAGGTAAAGACACAGAAGAGATAGGCACTTAGACACAATCTTATCAACCCAGACAGACCACAGACAAACGGAACAAGACTGACTTACACAGGGATTGATGGCAGGGAAGGACAGGCAGTCGATAGCACAAGGTGCATCTTGGCTCAGGGACAGGATACAGCTCAGTCTTTGGGAGGTCTCTCGGCGCTCGGAGGGTGCGTCCTTTCTCCTTCAGCTCTGCGCGCATCTGACGTCACCTCCCTCTTTCTGCGCATGCTCAGCGGGGAGTGACACGCCCTCGGCTCGTTGGCTCCGCCCCAGATGGGATCGGTCCGCCGCTTCTAGTGGGTGCGGGGGTTACCGGGCTCCGCCCTTGACGAGGAGCTGACAGCGAGCCCCTACCTGGTAACCCCGTCGAGCACATGCTCGATGGCGGCTCGTTGGAAAGGCATGGTGCCCTCCCAACACCCCCGACCAACCAAGCCGGAGTGAGGACGCACACTCCCCGCGCCGCCGCCGTTGTTGTTGTTGTTGTTGAACCGTGAGGAAGAGCTGCGGGGAGGTATTGGGAGGTCCTAAACTTCCTAACGGTGCCATACAATCACATTCTGGTGCAACGAAGAGTCAGAATTAATGGAAACGAGTCCTTAACTGACATAGACTAAGAATAACTAGCAAGATGTCCTATAGTTGTCTACGTGAGATGCGGTGGACCTGGATGCGACATTTAATGGGGGAAATAGGGGGAGGTCGGGTCTACAGAGTGTTGTTTACAGAAAATGGGACTAGGGAATGGGGGATTGGGGATAGTTGGGAAGTATTGAAGAAATAGGGGAATATTTACAAGCGGATATGGATGGATCCAAATCCCATATCCGCAACAATATATATATATATATATATATATATATATATATATATATATATATATATATATATATATATATATATGTATGTGTATATATATATATATATATATATATATATATATATATATATATATATATATATATATATACTGAAACGCAAAAGAAACTTACCACCTTTGAAACCTTTAAATATCAACAATAACACTGCGTGTAGTAAATGTGTGAACTTATTTGTGGACAATAGTGTCCTCACTGTCAGACAAAACGGTCACGGATGGTCACTTGAACCTTCAATGGTCACTTCATAGCACAGCTGTTGAACAGCCGTTTTGACTGTCAGTGATTAGCCAAGGGGTACGGGATAATTTTAATGAGCTGCACGTGATGTCTTGATATTGGCTTTAAAAAGGCCAGTGCAAAATGGGCATTTTGACCAAAAAATTTGACCATTTTGACCAACTTCAAAAGGACCGAAAACGCAAAAGAAACTTACCACCTTTGAAACCTTTAAATATCAACAATAACACTGCGTGTAGTAAATGTGTGAACTTATTTGTGGACAATAGTGTCCTCACTGTCAGACAAAACGGTCACGGATGGTCACTTGAACCTTCAATGGTCACTTCATAGCACAGCTGTTGAACAGCCGTTTTGACAGTGATTAGCCAAGGGGTACGGGATGATTTTAATGAGCTGCACGTGATGTCTTGATATTGGCTTTAAAAAGGCCAGTGCAAAATGGGCATTTCAATCAACATGCCATGATTGTCAAGGGATCAACGGCAGCGTGCCCTGGGTATGCTGCAAGGCTTACTGAGCTACCGTGAGGTGGCACGTCGCCTTGGCTGTTCACACCAGACGATATCGGCCCTGGTGGACAGAGACACCCTCCACAACTCTGCAGATGACAGACCTCGATCAGGGAGGCCAAGAGTCACCACTGCAAGGCAGGACAGGCAGATGCTCCGAAGGCACCTGCGGGATCGATTCCGTCCAGCATCCCGCACTGCGGCAGAAACTCCGGGGCGTGCAAACCCACGGATCTCCAATGATACTGCACGAAGACGACTGCATGACTATGGCCTGACTGCCAGAAGACCATACAGAGGCCCCGTGATGACGGCTGCCCATCGCCGCAACCGACAGAGATGGTGCCAGCAGCATCAGCGGTGGACCTTGGTGCAGTGGAACGAGGTCGCTTTCAGCGATGAGTCAAGGTTCTGTGTGGACAGTCCTGATGGGCGTGAGCGTGTCTGGAGAAGAACTGGTGAGCGATATGCCGATTGTTGCGTGCGTCAAGCCAACAGGTGGGGTGGCCCAAGTGTGATGGTGTGGGCCGCCATATCAGGCCGGTACAGGACGCCACTGGTGGTTGTGGGTGGGAATCTTAATGCCCAGCGGTATGTGGATAACATCCTGCGACCTCATCTGCTGCCATTCCTGCTAGACCACCCAGAACTGAGAACCTTTCAGCATGACAACGCTCGTCCCCATGCTGCTCGCTTTACCACTGCATTTCTCCAAGGCGAGAACATCAACACCATGCAGTGGCCTGCGCTCTCCCCTGACCTGAATCCCATAGAGCACCTGTGGGATGAGCTTGGGAGACGCGTAGTTGGCAGGGCCAGGACACGGGCAGAGCTGCTTCAGACATTGAGGACTGAGTGGGACAGAATCCAGCAGCAATCCATCCAAAGACTGGTAGGCAGTATACGCCGATGATGCACTGCCTGTATCCAAAACAATGGTGGCCACACACGCTATTGAAAGGGGACTGACATTGCACCCTGTGCTGTTCTGTACTGTAGAACAAACTGATGAGATGGTGTATCTTGGTCAAAAACTTGACATGTCATCAATAAAATGCCAATGTTTCAATTAGCAATTGTTGGTTTGTTTTATTTTGAACTGTTACAATTTTATTACATTTCAAACAAGTTGTTATGAATTTGGTAATGCAACATCTAGAGCTAGGTAGATCTGAATAGGTAGGTATTCGGCTGTCGTGACAGGGACTCTACATGTAATAAGTTATTGATGTTCAGGCGGTTGTCGGGGTAAGATGTATGAGTGTGGATCTACCTGGAGATTCGAGTGTTAAATAGTGAGGGATTAAAGGTAACGCCCCTGTGAGTATCACCTAGTAATCAAACCTTTGTCCTTTATGGCACTGCAAACCACATAAACATTAGTTAGGTCCTTAGTGCAACATTAAATAATTCCCTTTCCCTGACATGGACTTCGTATTAAATTGGCAGGAAACCAGGTCAAAAACACCGCCATAATTGGCCGCCACCGTGTACACCTCAAAAAGGCCTACAAACCTGGCCGGCACGTGTTATGCCAGGACCGCGGGGTCACGGACGGGAGATGTCAGGAGTCGCATGCCGCAGAGGGCGTGACCTGGGCGAGTTGGGAGGCTTTGATTGGCTGAGGAGTGCGCCAATGTGACGTCATCGGCCACCAATATAGGCGACGGTCGGACGCCATTTCAACACACGGACACACACGTCGATGAGCGATCAAGTCGGAAGTTGAGTTGAGTCGCAGAGTTCGTTGTTACAGTTCCGTACCAGAGTTCGTGGCAGTTGGCACAGGACACGGTTCATTGAACATTCGTGACCACAGCTCGTTGCAGTTGGCAGTTGGCACTTGGTTTTGGTTGCTTCGTGCAGCCCTGCGGTGGACCGTTGGAGCAAAGGAGCTCGTGGTGTGTGTGGGCCGTTGGACCGACGAGGCCTGGTGGCGCTTGGAGGCGGACGCAGAGGGCCGTGGAACTTGGAGCGAGGTGTGCGATCGGGCCGAAAGGAGCGGTGTTGGACGGCAGCCACAAAGACGACGAAAGACCAGATAAGCCCGAATCCGCGTACATTTTGAACGACGTGACGTGTTCTTTTCGTAATTAATCTCCCTCGTTTTGTGTTTGATATCAGTCGTGTGGGGACGTCCCGATTTAGTTATTAGTATTACCGGCGCGTGTTTTTTTCACTGTTATTACTTTTCAATAATAAATCCTTATATTATTTTCTGTACATATTTGAACGCAGTTTCCTGGGTGTTTCATTTTAATAGATAAGGCTGTGGAGCTCGTTGCGTCTGGCCTCCCGCGCGTTTAACTTTGTGTTGAGCTTGAATCCGCCATTGAGTTTTCGCCTCGGGAGTGTAAAGTCTCGCAATCGGTCATCCGTGTTACCCTACGGTGTTCACCAAGGGTAGTCACGCGACAAGTGGTGTCAGGAGTGGGATTTGAACCCGTCGGACAAATTTTTTTTGTCCGCGGCGAGACATCGACACGGTCGGGCGTACATTGCGTCCGACGTTCGAACGCAAAATTTGTATAGGCGAGGCGGAGAAATTTAATAATCAATTGGGCATACGGAGCGCGATATCGCGTCTTCGTCAAATTTAAATTGTGTTTTTGGTATTAAAATAAATACGCGCGCGGGAAACAACCTTCCGAAAGGCGGATGTCGGAGGTCGACGAAATGGAGGTGCGCAGCGAGGCCTCCGTCAGCGTCGGGAGTGAGCCGGAAATGGGGGATAAGGAGGATAGCGTTGGAACTTTCCCCGCCGGTGGGACGGCCCCGATAGATCTCCAGACCATAGTAAATTTAATAAATGTTCAGAGGGCCGAGGGTGAGCGAAACCTTGCAGAAATTCGGGGAGACATGAGGGCTCAGAGTGAGCGATTAGAGGGCCAAATGGGGATAATGAGGGACGAAGCGAGGGGTACTGGTGAGAAGTTAGACAATAATTTTGAGGAGTTAGACAAGAAAATCGAGAAGTTAGACAATAATTTTGAGGAGTTAGACAAGAAAATCGGGAAGTTAGACAATAATTTTGAGGGGTTAGACAACGGGATAAAAGAGGTGAAAAATGGGTTAATGGGGGTAGAAAATAGAATGGCTGCCCAGGAGAATCAGATAGAGGGAGTGAAAAATGGGTTAGAGGGGTTAGAAAACAGTATGGAAGGAAAAATTGGGGAAATGGCACAGCAGCTGGGGGAACGAATTGATGGCATAGAAGGGAGAGTGCAAAACCAAATTACGGACAGACTGGGGAAATTTGAGGGTAAAGTAGAAACTCAAATGGGGGAGATGGAAAAAGCCATAGGGGTGGAAATTGAATTGAAACGGGAGGAATTAATGTCGAAAATAGAAGAGGGCGTGACGCAGGCTGTCCAAATGGGGGAAAAGTTGGAGGGTCAGATTGGTGCCACAAATGCTCGAATTGATAAAGCAAATGGAGACCTGGAAGGCTATCGGGGCCGGGTGGATGCCAGAATGCTACAGCAGAGTGAGGAATGGGGACTGCTCAACCGACAAGGGGGCAAATTGGCCGAGGAGGTGAGGGGGTTGGAAACCCGCATAAAAGAGCAGGAGCAAGGGTTAATTGAGAAAGGCCTGTGGGGGCCACTAATGGATAATGAAAGGGTGAGTGATTTTATGCAGGAGCGACTGGAGATCTGGGACAATACCATCAAGCAGGAGGTTGGTCGGGTTCAAGAGAGCCTGAAGGAAGAGGTGAGTAGGTCGGTTAAACATCTTCAGGACCAGATTAAGGTGACCCAGGAGACCCTCACCACGAGCCACATTTGGACACCAGAGGCTCCGAAACGGAATACCCAGTTGGGGGGGTGTTTTGGCCCCGGACTGGATTTGGACAGAGAGGAATCGGGGAATAGAGTCTCTGGAAAAACAATCCCCCTCGTACATTTTGACGGATCAGGGAGCCTCGAGGCTTTCCTGACACAATTTGAGTGCGTGTCTCAGCTCAATGGTTGGGGAGAGCGGGAGCGCATGGGGAATCTGGTGGCGACACTGCGTGGGTCAGCCGCCGACGTGTTGAACGTAGTCCCAGAGGGAATATTGACCAGCAAGGCCATTTGTGAGGCCTTAAATAACAGGTACGGGACAGGCGCAAGGTGCGACCTGGTCAGGGCACAGCTGCTGCATCGCAGGCAAAAGCCTAATGAGACGTTGCAGGAGCTGGCCCAGGATATATACCAGTCTGTGAGGATAGCATACAGGGACCTACCAGCACAGGCGTGGGACAAGCTGGCGATAGAAAAATTTATGGCGGCTCTCCCTGATCCTGAGGTCCGGACGTTGGTGGAGTTACAGGACCCACCCACGGTGCACCGGGCAGCGGAATGCACGGCGAGACTGACCTTTTTGAGAAGGTCGAACCGCGCATCGGAGAGGGCACCTGTGACGGTACGGCAGACCGAGGTGCGGGATCGGGAAAAGCCAGAGGATGACATCGGGCGAATGCTAAGGGGAATCAGCCGCCAGCTGACAAATTTGATGGGGGGACAAATTGCAGGGAGCGAGTCACGACAGGGTGGTCCAGGTTGGCCATCAGGACGGCCTGATTTTTATCGGGCTGGGCCGGGAGAAAGGGGGGCTCCACCTGGCTACCAGAGGGGTCCGTTCTTGGGGACTTGTTTTAGATGTGGGAGAAGAGGGCACAGTCAGAGGAATTGTCGGCAACCATATGGGCCCCCACCTCCTGACAGGCTTCGCAGTCCAGAAAGGAGGGGGCCCCCAGTAGGTCCACAGATGCCAGACAGAGGACCACCACCTCCGCCTGGGCCAATAGAGGTAGAGTGTGCGGGAAACTAGAACGAGCCGAGCATACGGGGCCATGCTCGGCTGGCAAGTGTGTGGAGAAGCGCCCTCCTTTGGTGGAAGTAGTGAATTGCGGACAAATTGGCACGGGTAATCTAAGGGTTAGATGCAAAATTGAGGGAGAATTTTGTGAGGCTGTGGTGGACACTGGAGCCAGTGACACCATTATCAATCCGGGTGTGCTAGACCAGAGTGTTGGAGGCTGGGACAAAATTGATAGGGTAGAAGGACACAGCCTTCAACTGGCTATGGGGGCAACGGCACCAATATTGGGACGCGGAGTGGTGAGGATGGAGTTGGGTGGCCTGGAGGTCAGCGTGGTTGTGTGGGTGGCGGGGGTGTGCGATCAGTGTCTGTTGGGACTGAGTTTCCTGGTGGAACATGACTGCCAATTAGACCTTGGGCGTGGTCATATGTGGTTGGGCACCGAGAGGCTGCAGTTAATGGGACTGGGGGATGACGAGGAGGTGCAGGGGACGTGGCTGGAGGTGCCGCGCACTGTGACCGTGCCTCCCAGGTCCGAGAGAGTCGTGATGGCAGAGTTAGCAGCAGGTGCTCAACCCATTGGCCAGCTGGGGCTAGTGGAGTCGTGGTCCTCGCAGGGGACGGAGGAATTAATGGTGGGTCGCACCCTCATAGACACCCGTGGGCCTATGCTGGCAGTCAGGCTGCTCAACTTGTCCGACAGCCCCCGCACTATAAGGGGCGGAGCCATCGTAGCCAAATGCAGTAGTGTAGTAGAGGTCACCGGAGGAGGTGGATCCACATGCTTGCCAGTACAGCCGGAAGGAGGGCAAAATTTGGGGAAATGTGATTGGTCAGAGGGAGTGCGGGACATGATGACACGCTCTGAAGAGGGCCTAACATCGGAGCAGGTAGAGACGTTGCACAATTTGGTTGGTAAGAACTTGGGTGTTTTTTCTCTCTCCCCCGAGGATGTTGGACGCACGAGTCTCGTCAGGCACAAAATTAGCACTGGCGAGGCTCGGCCTGTTCGCCAACCGCCGAGGCGGCTCCCTTTCGCTAAGAAGGAGGAGGCAGAGGAACAGGTGAGCAAAATGGAAAGAGCCGGATTTATCGAGCCCTCGGTGAGTCCTTGGGTGTCACCCATTGTGCTGGTGAAGAAGAAGGACGGGACCACTCGGTTCTGTGTGGACTACCGCCAGCTCAATCATGTGACACTCAAGGACTCGTATCCCCTGCCAAGGATCGATGACACCCTCGATGCCGTTTCAGGCTCAACGTGGTTCTCCACGTTGGATTTAAAGAGCGGTTATTGGCAGGTGGAAATGGATAAAGAGGCGAGGGAGAAAACGGCGTTCACCACAGGAAAGGGTCTCTGGCAGTTTGTCGTCATGCCCTTTGGATTGTGCAATGCCCCTGCCACGTTTGAGCGTCTGATGGAACGTGTTTTAATTGGCTTACCGTGGCAGACTTGCCTCGTCTATTTGGATGATGTATTGGTCCACGCTCCCACATTTGAACAGGCTGTCGAAAATTTGTCAGACGTATTTGGGAGATTAAGGGGTGCCGGGTTGAAATTAAATCCGAGCAAGTGTGAAATTTTCAGGAGGGAAGTGACTTACCTGGGTCACGTGATCAGTGAGAGCGGCGTGGCCACTGACCCAGGAAAGGTAAAATCTGTACAAGAGTGGCCCGCCCCTAAAAATGTAAGGGAGGTCCGAGGATTTTTGGGCCTCTGCTCGTACTACAGGAGATTTGTGGCAAATTTCGCGGAAATTGCAAGACCTTTGCACAAATTGACAGAGAAAGGAGCCAAATTTGTATGGTCAGAGAGCTGCATCGAGGCATTCAGTCACTTAAAACAACGTCTGGTGGAGGCCCCAGTTTTGGCATACCCAACGGATGATGGCAATTACATCCTGGACACAGATGCGAGCCAGGAGGGATTGGGAGCTGTGTTGTCACAAATGCAACAGGGAGTCGAGAGGGCTATTGCGTATTACAGTCGGGCACTTTCGAGGCCCGAACGAAATTATTGCGTTACCCGCAAAGAACTATTGGCCTTGCTGTCTGCAGTTGGACACTTTCACCCTTACCTTTATGGGAGGGAGTTTGTGATCCGAGTGGATCATGCCTCCTTGCAATGGCTCCTTCGGTTCAAAGAGCCGGAGGGACAAATTGCAAGGTGGCTTGAGAGGCTGCAGCAGTATAATTTCACTGTGCAACATCGGCCTGGCAAAGCACATGCCAATGCAGACGCTCTCTCTCGGCGCCCCTGTTGGGAGGCACAGTGTAAATTTTGTGATAGACAAGAAGCCAAGGATCCAATTGGGCAGGGCCAAATTGATGCATGCCTATATGCAGCGAGAGTGACCAGGCGAACTTTGCCACAACCCCCACAGGAATTGGGCGATGTGAATTGGCAAGAGAGTCAAAGGGAGGATCCTGTTTTGGGGCCCCTTTTTCATTGGCTAGAGGAGGACAAAAGACCCTCTTGGGAGGAGATTGCTCCACACGGAGCCCAGGTAAAGGCCTACTGGGCACAGTGGCAGATGTTGGGGTTGAAAGAGGGCTATTTGTTCAGAAAGTGGGTGACACCAATGGGTGATGTAGCTTCCTGGTTGATAATTGTACCTAACAAATTGAAGGAAGTGGTTATGGGGCACGTGCATGGGACTAGGACAATGGGACATTTGGGCGTGGCCAAGACTTTGTCCAAATTACGACAGAGGTTCTACTGGGTGAATTCGGGCAGAGACATTCAAAATTGGGTGAGATCCTGCGACCTCTGCCGCGGTAAGAAGGGACCCCCACGGGCGCGCAAGGCCCCGCTCCAGGTGTACAATGTCGGGGCACCGCTCGAGCGGGTGGCAGTAGATGTGGTGGGGCCCCTGCCAGCCACCCGCCGAGGGAATCGGTACATTATGGTGGCAATGGATTACTTCACCAAGTGGCCAGAGGCCTACCCATTGCCCAACCAGGAAGCCCGGCTGGTAGCTCAAGTTCTAGTTGAGGGATTCTTCTCCTGATTTGGCGTCCCAAGGGAGCTACACACTGACCAGGGCCGGAACTTTGAATCTGCCCTCCTGCGGTCGGTGTGCGAGCTCCTCCAAATTCATAAGACCCGGACGACTCCCCTGAGGCCTCAATCGGATGGGATGGTAGAGAGGTTCAACCGGACACTGTTGACACAATTGGCCCTCTTTACATCTGAAAACCAACAGGATTGGGACGAGCACCTTCCCTTTATATTGATGGCATACCGGACCGCCCAGCATGCGACCACTCGGTGCACCCCCGCCTTGTTGATGTTCGGTAGGGAGATGCGAGTCCCCACAGATTTGTTGATGGGACCGTCACCAGGGGAACCGGGTGAGCCAACTGTGGAGAGCTATGCAACCAATTTGAAAGCGAGCATGGAAAAGGCTCATGAGTTTGCGAGGAAGCAAATTGGCTTGGCTTCTTCGCAGATGAAAACGCGGTATGACGCTCGGGCTCACACACCTCGTTTCCTTCCTGGAGACCTTGTTTGGCTCTACTGGCCCCGGAGAAGGAAGGGGGTGTGCCCAAAACTCACTTCACCTTGGAAGGGCCCTGGGGTGGTGCTTCGGCAGGTGACTGATGTGGTGTTCAAAATTCAGATGGGCCCGCATGCCCTTCCACAGATAGTTCACGGGGATAGATTGAGCTCCTACATGGGTCGGGAGGCTCCGGAGTGGATTGGAAGGGTGAGGGGGAAATTAGGTGTGGTGGATGGCACTCTTGAACCTGACCAACCTGCAACTACCTGCACTTGAGGTGAGTGTTTTGAGGAGTACTGTCCCAGGCTTCAGGATTTGCTTTGGGAAATTGGGGACATGTAATTTGGAGTTGGGAGGCGGGTGTGAGTGATGACATGGCCGGTGAGGGGATGGAATGGGAGCCACAGTGTCTTGTGGGTGGCGTATGTTTTTGTATTGTGGTTAGGTGTTTTGATGTGGTCGTGAGAGTGGAACCTGGAGAGTGAGTGATGATTATTGGAGATAATGAGGGGTGATAATTGTGCTTTTGGAAATGTGCTTTTGGGAAGATGTGATGGTTTAAATGTGAACTGGGGGAATTTCACATGTAGCAGGCCATGGCAAGCCTTGTAACACCTTTTACACCATCTATGGAATTGTACTGAATTGTGCTGAGTTGTGTGGAGAATTGAATGGCAGTGGGGGAGGAAGTGTGTTTTGGGGTCTTGTGGGTGGGGAAGGTGTGTGTGTCCGCAGGTACAGAGCAAGCTCTGAGGAGCGATGCCTGCGGGCCCCCCTCTGCGGCAATTACCCCTGTCAGCCGGTGGTAACTGGAAATTGGAGCTCGTCGGTGGAAGGTCTGGTTGGGCGCCGCGGGGTGAGGAAGTCCCCCGGTGACCCGTGTTGCTGCGCGAAAGCAGGAGGCAAAGGAGCCTGGTGTGTGTGGAGACCCTCACCGGCGAGGTAACGGCGGAAAGGGGCTGTTGGGCTGTCATGGGGCCAAAAGGTAAAGGGGGGGGGGGCAATGAATTTGTAAGTCGGTTGACTTGTTTTTGGGACTGCGGGCACCACAGCCTGATGCGCCCCCACCATCTTTTTGTGCGGTACCTCCCCGCTGCCTAGTTGAGGAATGCACACACACGTGAATGACATCAATGCCATGGTCCTGCAGGGGGTGTATTGGGAATAAGTGCTTTGTTGATTTTTGCAATGCCTTGATGACCTATGGAATGAGAATGAGTGGTTAAGGGGTCTGTGTTGCATGAATGTGGGCGAAATCCACCGAGCCGTGTCACTCACCTGTAACATCTGGACGGGGCCCGTGGAAATTTAGGGGGATGCATTGGGGATGGCCCCGCAGGTAAGGTTGAGTCTTGTGGCATCCACCGGGGGACGCGGTCTGTAGACCGGGGTATGTACAAAGATTAGAGTTTTGAGTTTTGGAAAGATGGTTAAGTTTTGTGGTTAAGTTAGTGTTGTGTGTTGTTGTTTCCTCCCTCCACAGGAACAACGAAGAAGATGTACATACTTGCATGATGGTTAAGGGGTTCAGCATGTTAAGGAAGTGTAGGTAGGTAGTCCGACTCACTTCCCACAGCCCTTCCTGATTTATTTCATAGGTTAATTAAGTGTGTGACAGTAAGTGTTAAGGCTGGAATGGTAGCCCTGCGGTGAACCTTGCAGGAGCTACGGTTCCAGGGGGGGGGCTGTGTTATGAATTTGGTAATGCAACATCTAGAGCTAGGTAGATCTGAATAGGTAGGTATTCGGCTGTCGTGACAGGGACTCTACATGTAATAAGTTATTGATGTTCAGGCGGTTGTCGGGGTAAGATGTATGAGTGTGGATCTACCTGGAGATTCGAGTGTTAAATAGTGAGGGATTAAAGGTAACGCCCCTGTGAGTATCACCTAGTAATCAAACCTTTGTCCTTTATGGCACTGCAAACCACATAAACATTAGTTAGGTCCTTAGTGCAACATTAAATAATTCCCTTTCCCTGACATGGACTTCGTATTAAATTGGCAGGAAACCAGGTCAAAAACACCGCCATAATTGGCCGCCACCGTGTACACCTCAAAAAGGCCTACAAACCTGGCCGGCACGTGTTATGCCAGGACCGCGGGGTCACGGACGGGAGATGTCAGGAGTCGCATGCCGCAGAGGGCGTGACCTGGGCGAGTTGGGAGGCTTTGATTGGCTGAGGAGTGCGCCAATGTGACGTCATCGGCCACCAATATAGGCGACGGTCGGACGCCATTTCAACACACGGACACACACGTCGATGAGCGATCAAGTCGGAAGTTGAGTTGAGTCGCAGAGTTCGTTGTTACAGTTCCGTACCAGAGTTCGTGGCAGTTGGCACAGGACACGGTTCATTGAACATTCGTGACCACAGCTCGTTGCAGTTGGCAGTTGGCACTTGGTTTTGGTTGCTTCGTGCAGCCCTGCGGTGGACCGTTGGAGCAAAGGAGCTCGTGGTGTGTGTGGGCCGTTGGACCGACGAGGCCTGGTGGCGCTTGGAGGCGGACGCAGAGGGCCGTGGAACTTGGAGCGAGGTGTGCGATCGGGCCGAAAGGAGCGGTGTTGGACGGCAGCCACAAAGACGACGAAAGACCAGATAAGCCCGAATCCGCGTACATTTTGAACGACGTGACGTGTTCTTTTCGTAATTAATCTCCCTCGTTTTGTGTTTGATATCAGTCGTGTGGGGACGTCCCGATTTAGTTATTAGTATTACCGGCGCGTGTTTTTTTCACTGTTATTACTTTTCAATAATAAATCCTTATATTATTTTCTGTACATATTTGAACGCAGTTTCCTGGGTGTTTCATTTTAATAGATAAGGCTGTGGAGCTCGTTGCGTCTGGCCTCCCGCGCGTTTAACTTTGTGTTGAGCTTGAATCCGCCATTGAGTTTTCGCCTCGGGAGTGTAAAGTCTCGCAATCGGTCATCCGTGTTACCCTACGGTGTTCACCAAGTAAATGTGTGAACTTATTTGTGGACAATAGTGTCCTCACTGTCAGACAAAACGGTCACGGATGGTCACTTGAACCTTCAATGGTCACTTCATAGCACAGCTGTTGAACAGCCGTTTTGACTGTCAGTGATTAGCCAAGGGGTACGGGATAATTTTAATGAGCTGCACGTGATGTCTTGATATTGGCTTTAAAAAGGCCAGTGCAAAATGGGCATTTTGACCAAAAAATTTGACCATTTTGACCAACTTCAAAAGGACCGAAAACGCAAAAGAAACTTACCACCTTTGAAACCTTTAAATATCAACAATAACACTGCGTGTAGTAAATGTGTGAACTTATTTGTGGACAATAGTGTCCTCACTGTCAGACAAAACGGTCACGGATGGTCACTTGAACCTTCAATGGTCACTTCATAGCACAGCTGTTGAACAGCCGTTTTGACAGTGATTAGCCAAGGGGTACGGGATGATTTTAATGAGCTGCACGTGATGTCTTGATATTGGCTTTAAAAAGGCCAGTGCAAAATGGGCATTTCAATCAACATGCCATGATTGTCAAGGGATCAACGGCAGCGTGCCCTGGGTATGCTGCAAGGCTTACTGAGCTACCGTGAGGTGGCACGTCGCCTTGGCTGTTCACACCAGACGATATCGGCCCTGGTGGACAGAGACACCCTCCACAACTCTGCAGATGACAGACCTCGATCAGGGAGGCCAAGAGTCACCACTGCAAGGCAGGACAGGCAGATGCTCCGAAGGCACCTGCGGGATCGATTCCGTCCAGCATCCCGCACTGCGGCAGAAACTCCGGGGCGTGCAAACCCACGGATCTCCAATGATACTGCACGAAGACGACTGCATGACTATGGCCTGACTGCCAGAAGACCATACAGAGGCCCCGTGATGACGGCTGCCCATCGCCGCAACCGACAGAGATGGTGCCAGCAGCATCAGCGGTGGACCTTGGTGCAGTGGAACGAGGTCGCTTTCAGCGATGAGTCAAGGTTCTGTGTGGACAGTCCTGATGGGCGTGAGCGTGTCTGGAGAAGAACTGGCGAGCGATATGCCGATTGTTGCGTGCGTCAAGCCAACAGGTGGGGTGGCCCAAGTGTGATGGTGTGGGCCGCCATATCAGGCCGGTACAGGACGCCACTGGTGGTTGTGGGTGGGAATCTTAATGCCCAGCGGTATGTGGATAACATCCTGCGACCTCATCTGCTGCCATTCCTGCTAGACCACCCAGAACTGAGAACCTTTCAGCATGACAACGCTCGTCCCCATGCTGCTCGCTTTACCACTGCATTTCTCCAAGGCAAGAACATCAACACCATGCAGTGGCCTGCGCTCTCCCCTGACCTGAATCCCATAGAGCACCTGTGGGATGAGCTTGGGAGACGCGTAGTTGGCAGGGCCAGGACACGGGCAGAGCTGCTTCAGACATTGAGGACTGAGTGGGACAGAATCCAGCAGCAATCCATCCAAAGACTGGTAGGCAGTATACGCCGATGATGCACTGCCTGTATCCAAAACAATGGTGGCCACACACGCTATTGAAAGGGGACTGACATTGCACCCTGTGCTGTTCTGTACTGTAGAACAAACTGATGAGATGGTGTATCTTGGTCAAAAACTTGACATGTCATCAATAAAATGCCAATGTTTCAATTAGCAATTGTTGGTTTGTTTTATTTTGAACTGTTACAATTTTATTACATTTCAAACAAGTGTTAAGTTTATTTTGCGTTTTCGGTCTTTTTGAAGTTGGTCAAAATGGTCAAAATGGTCAAATCTTTCGGTCAAAATGCCCATTTTGCACTGGCCTTTTTAAAGCCAATATCAAGACATCAAGTGCAGCTCATTAAAATCATCCCGTACCCCTTGGCTAATCACTGACAGTCAAAACGGCTGTTCAACAGCTGTGCTATGAAGTGACCATTGAAGGTTCAAGTGACCATCCGTGACCGTTTTGTCTGACAGTGAGGACACTATTGTCCGCAAATAAGTTCACACATTTACTACACGCAGTGTTATTGTTGATATTTAAAGGTTTCAAAGGTGGTAAGTTTCTTTTGCGTTTCAGTATATATATATATATATATATATATATATATATATATATATATATATATATATATATATATATATATTACGCATCTGCTTCATTATTGATAAGATAATGCTTCTTATACGTATATGGTGTAACAGAAAGAGCTGTCAGGGTAGCCTGGAGGTATGCACACTCTCTTCTGAGATATCTAGCTTGGGTTTGAATCTCCATCTAGCTATAAAGTATCATCCTGGTGTGTCTTAGTCAGGCCGGGGCATCAATATGTGTGCTGTCCTTCAGATGGACGTTACACTCGGTATCTGTCCCCTCTGCCAGCATTAGTTGGTGGGCATTAAATATCCAATGGTGTCCTTCGGGAAGAGCAGGTGTGCCATCGTCAGTTTCAAGATCAGGATATTTAGATTTTAGAAAGCTATTAAGAAAGTTGATGTTTAAAGCTGTAGTAAAAATTAACACGGGAGTGCACCACGGCAATGATGGGCCAAATGGCTTTATTTATTTCCTTGTTTCAGGTCGTAGATTACTTGATGACTACTTACGCTCAGTGTAGTCCCGTAGCGACTGTGGCCCCATTGCATATCAATTTCCATTCTTCATACGGAATACTGTATAAATACGTAAATGCAATGAGCTTGATTCTTGACAAATAATTCACCTTCAAAGATTAGATGCGGAAGAGCCAAGGCTTAGGCCCAAGCTCCGCCCCTCTCCCTGTCGAGGGGGGCACCTGATGTGCAATGCTCGATCGCCCAGAGCACCGTTATTTCTTGTTTCAACATCAATTTAATTACGAATTGCAATATCTCATTGTGACGTTGACCTACATACCTACTGCCTGTTACAATAATATGATACAGAAAATTTAGGGGTAATTGGCCCAAGGGTACGAAATTGTATAACAAATAAACAACATGACACACACACGGTGGGGAGGGCTTGGGTACTCTCTCTTATATACTGTATAGTGTATATGTATGTAGATAGATCCCTGCTCTAACCTACAAGGGAACACTCAAACCCACTGCACCCCGGGCAAATGATGCTATCTGCAACCATGTTATTCCTACGAATAAAGGAGAAGAAGCGCAATATTAAACATACTAGAACATAATAATCAATTATCACTGTAAAGTTGGCCCTGGTGTTGGCTTAGCGGTTAGGGTGCCGGCTTGGGATCCTCGGATCCTGGGTTCGAATCCCGGTCGATCGCTGAATTAACGCCAGGGGGGTTGACTCAGCCTGTCATCCTTCCGAGGTCGGCAAATTGAGTACCAGCTTGCTGGGATGAATGATCCCGGTGTGTACCCCGGCTTAGAATAGGTGCACCGTATCCCTGCGCATCGCAAGAGGCGACCAAGGGTTGGCGTCAGGAAGGGCATCCTGCCATAAAAACATTGCCTCAAACAGGGAACCATGATTGTCATGGGGCCCGCAAGGCTAACCCCCACTCTAGCGGGGAAAATGGCCTTAAAACGATCATTCATTCATTCATTCATTCACTGTAAAGACCTTTTATTTGCTATTTATACTTTTTATGTCTCTGCCCCCGAAGGTGGCCGGAGGCATTATGTTTTTGGGTTGTCTGTCCATCCGTACAGGCTAAACTTCATTTTTCTCAGCAACCGCAAAACCTTCAAGGTAGGAGCGACACCCATGCACAATGTTTATATTATAATTTTGACATCATATGTCACGTGGTATGGCAGCCATCTTGGATTAAAACCAAATAATTAAAAACCTAATTCTCGGAAACTGCCGAATGGAAAAATTTGAAACTTGGCACATTGTCGCGTACTCCCAATAGGGAACAAAAGCATGATAATTACATCATCGGTGAAGTGGTATACCAGCCAAAAATGTTTTAATTGAATGACATCCTAAAAATCTGAAATTGCATTCACATGATTGATGACCGATTTGTATTGAAATATTACATTTATGACATAGGTCACATGGTTTGGCAGACATATTGGATTTACCCTAAAACCTTAAAAAACCATCTTCTGCCAAACCACCGAAGTGATCGACTTGAAACTTTACTTGTGTCATTGACTGGGCATGTCGATTAAACGTTGATCATGAAAGCATCATCGGTCCACATGGTGTGGCAGCCATATTGCATTGAAGGAAAATATTAAATAATTTTATCTCAGAAACTGCTTACCCTATCAATGCGAAACTTTACAGAAGTCATCCAACACCATTGCTTCATATCGTTTGAAAATGATGATGCAGTAGGTCACGTGGTTTGGCAGCCATCTTTGATAGAAAAAGGAGCCTTACCTGATCAACACAAAACTTCACAAACATGATCCCAAACCCATACATATGCAGAGTGTACATTTTTGATGTCATATGCCACGTGGTTTGGCAGCCATATTAACTTGAAAGCAGATATATTTAAAAAAAACCCTTCTCTAAAACCGCTTCACCGATCCATGTGAAACCTGTCAGGTCTGGTAAAAATGTGATACTTGAGAACAGCTGAAGAGATTTAAATCAAATTTGTTAATTTTTACGACAGTGAACAAGGGCACCTGCCTGTTGTTAAAGGCAGGGATGACGCGGAGGCATATTGGCGATGCAGTCTCATTGCTCTAGTTTTTGTTTTAATGTTTGACTTCTAGACGTCTTCAGAGCTCTCACATCTGTCAAGAACATTTAGAGATTGTGATTTGCACAGTGTGGAAAGATGGAAGCCAAATTAACAAATATCAGCCTCATACCACCTGGCCATTTACTCAAACATGACATGATAAAATGACTTTAAGTAAATGGTAAACAAAATGAAAGTGAATAATAAAAGGGATAAACGATGCAAAATATAAAATAATTGTTCATATTAATTGTTTTATATTGAATCCCTTTTCTTAATCCTGGTGTTGGTTTCATGGTTCGTTTGGCTGGCTCAAGATCTTAGGGTCTTGAACTTGAGCCATGACAATGGCATGTCATGTGTTATGGATTAGTCACTTCCGTTGTTGTGGTTTTCATCCACTGTAAACATTTTTGATTCCATGTACTATTATTGTTGTCGTTTAAGGGAAATAGATATTGCTATTTTCAAAAGGTAAAAAAGTTAATGTTTTAAATGAAACCGGAACCGGACGACGAAGAAGAGGAAAAAAAAAGAAAGAAGGCGGAGCGATTGAGTTCGACAAGAAAGCCGAGCTGCTTCGAGTTCTGGAGCAAACGTTGACGAACGGAGGTCACTAGCGAACTTTGGGTTTCCCGGGAAAGGGATTCCTGCGACAGAGTTGTTATCGCTGTGACAGATCAACCTGCGTGTCAGGTTTTTGGCGGTTGATTCCGAGGAGAATCATCGTCGTGCCGTTACGCCTCGAGAACGGGCCATCGGCCATTTTGACGCGCGCGCTTTGCGCGTCGCGCAAGGCTTTCTTTTCTTCGCTTCAGCCGTTTTCACCGCATTCAGACGTTTATCTGGTATGTGTGTGTGTAACGTGGATTTTGAAGGTTACTTTGCGGTTCGCCAACTGTGAGCCGTGAAACGTCCATACCCGAGGGTGTGATTTCCCAGTCGCCTGGAGGGTGCCTTTGGATTTCCCAGTCGCCTTGAGGGCGGCTTTGCGCAGCTTTGGCCGCGTGACTGTGACTGTCATCCGAACGGGATTCGGGTCTCGATTAAACATCGTTCTGACGATCGCTGGAGCGGATCGACTTTGACTTGAAGCCGGAATCAACTTTGGCTTGAAGCCGGGAATAGAGACATTGGGAATCTTCTTCTTTTCGATCACTTGGAGCACAGTGAGTTATATTGTACGAACCTGATGGTACCATCATAGGAAATATATATTGGTTGTACAATTGATTACTATTGTTGTTGTACTGTTCTTCTTGTGTGATCTTAATACAATGTTTGTTTGTAACAATTGGTGTGGCTTCACCATTGATCTTTGACATACAGAATAACACATCTTTCTGCCGTGACTCCTCTCGGGGCTCGGAGGTACACCGTGACCAGGGGGTTCGGGGAGGAGCACGTAGCACATGCCATTAAATAACATCAGGTGTGTTGACTCGGCCTGTCATCCTTCTGAAGTTGGCAAAATGACTACCAGCTTAGGAGAAAAAGGGGGCACTGCATCAGTGGCACAGCTGCGCTCCCAGCAATGATGCAACCACCAGCCACAAGCTGCATACAAAATAATAATAATAATAATAATAATCCATTTTCTTTACAAACATCGCCACGTAAACGTCACCTGCCATGTAAATGTGATGTGGTAGTGATAGGAGAGCTAAGGATGCAGGTGTGGTGGATGCCGCAGAACTCCCCCATGTGTGTGACCCACTCTCCTGTGTGTGACCCTACTCCCCTCTGTGTGCCCTACTCCCCCATGTGTGACCCTCTCCCATGTGTGTGACCCTCTCCCATGTGTGTGACCCACTCCCCCATGTGTGTGACCCACTCCCATGTGTGTGACCCACTCCCATGTGTGTGACCCACTCCCATGTGTGTGACCCACTCCCCTGTGTGTAACCCACTCCCCTGTGTGTGACCCACTCCCCCCTGTGTGACCCACTCCCCCTGTGTGTGACCCACTCCCCCATGTGTGTGACCCACTCCCCTGTGTGTGACCCTACTCTCCCATGTGTGTGACCCTACTCTCCCATGTGTGTGACCCACTCCCCCATGTGTGACCCACTCCCATGTGTGTGACCCTCTCCCATGTGTGTGACCCACCACCCATGTGTGTGACCCTACTCTCCCCTGTGTGTGACCCTACTCTCCCCTGTGTGTGACCCTACTCTCCCATGTGTGTGACCCACTCCCCCATGTGTGACCCTCTCCCATGTGTGTGACCCACTCCCCTTTGTGTGACCCACTCCCCTGTGTGTGACCCACTCCCCTGTGTGTGACCCACTCCCCTGTGTGTGACCCATTCCCCTGTGTGTGACCCACTCCCCCATGTGTGACCCACTCCCCCATGATGTGACTTAAATCGATCTTATTATAATAAATAAATTTATACACTGACCGCCAATAATGTTTTTTGTCTGAGATGAAATCAAGGTAATGGATAAAACTTCCTGTTTGGTGATAACAACAACAAAAAAAAAACACCTTTAGAGGCCATTTTTCCCCGCAAGGCGGGGGTTGGCCTTTTTCGGGCACCGTGGTTGTTGTTGTTTTTGTTGGTCCCCTTTTTGAAGCAATGTTTTACGGCCGGATGCCCTTCCTGCCGCCAACCCTTTTTGTCGCCTTTTACGACAAACAGGGAATTACCAGTGAACTGGTACTCAATTTGCCGACCTCGGAAGGATGGCAGGCTGAGTCAACCCCCCTGGCGTTAATTCAGCGATCGACCGGGATTCGAACCCAGGATCCTCGGATCCTAAGCTGGCGCCCTAGCCGCTAAGCCAACACCAGGAACGTAATATATAACAAAATGATTATGATAATGCAATTGAATGATTATGTAATTATGACTCAGGCGTAGTCACCAATGGCGGTATAAATGCGACAGCTTTGAACAATCACCGACAGGCCCAGAGATATTAAATACTCATACAGGGATTAAGAGGTGAAAGGGATTCCTCCAGACGATCTCGTGGGACATGACATCACTTGAGCCCGTTTGTCTCCCCTGTAGGCAATTCCGTCATTGCAGGCCGCACGCCAGGCCCTGTCGGCCCTGCTGCCCGCCTTACGTCGGGCACGAACCCTGCAAGACCAGGTGAGTCGTGACCCCAAAGTAGTCACCAACAACACCATCACAAGTATCGCTGATGCCGATCGTTATTATCGTTGCTGCAAGTGACTGATAGATTGCTTAGAGGTCAGAAGATAACCACAGGCTGGGAAGGTTACCCCAAAGCCACAGAATGTTCCGGCAGTTGAAGAACTGGAATAACTGGACAAAAACACCTGAGAAATGGTTAACATGGCATATTATGAAATACTCATAATAGTCCGAGACATCTGAAGAAGTATAACAAGGCATGCCAATTATTTATTTATTTCCTTTATAATTGTTAAGGAAATCGTTGGTTCGTTCGAAATATTGCGAGTATAACTTTTTTAGCAAAACCCACACAGGTAAAAATAAAGGTTGTTATAATAATAGTAATTCTACATTTTACCAACTTTGAGAAGTTTATTCTACTAATAAGTGACGCATTTGTCAAGCTTCCTTGAAGTAACTAAACATTAGTACAATTGTCTATTGTTTATAGAAGAACGTGACAGCTTGTTGGCTTCTGGGAAGGCTTTGTGCTGTTGACTTTGCACTTAATGTCCCAAAGTTTTCCACTTGCTAAGCAATCTCTCTTTAGTTATATCATATTCCGGCCCATATATTCAAGTGAAAGGAATACTTTGTGGAAAATTAATCTCAAAGTGCTGTCAGCAGGTTGTGAAATCGGCCAAAAGTACCAGTCGGTCAATCACCGGGTCACCTTGGGCACCTGGTCGTAAACACTGGCAGCTGTGCAATCCCCGAACGTTGTTTTAACGGAGCTGATGCTTAGCGAGGCTTTCTCCCATTGAAAACACTTTAACACATGGCGAAGCTCGAGGCACTTCGGCCTGTCATGGTGCACTATCGGATGAAGCATGACCCTGAACATAGATAGGGCATCATGGGTAATGTTTGTTGGTGACTCAGAAGCCTGATACTGTATAGGTGCTACTATCACTGGAATAACAATAATGTCTTCATAATGAAATGTTAAAATGTAATAAAACAATGTAAAATTTAAAAAAGGATAAAAAAACTGTTATATAATAATATAATAGAATGAAATAATAATATAATAATACTACGATAGAAACTATAACTATATAAAAACTATAAAAACTGTAATATAATAATATAATACAATAAAATAATAATAATAATGTATAATAATATAATATATGTATATAATAATGTATAACTATAACTATGAAACTATAACTAGAAATATAAATATAACTCTAAGTATAAATATAACTATAATTAACTATAGCTATATAAAAAACGATTTAAAAACTAGAAAAACTGTCATATAATAATATAATAATAATAATAATGTATAATAATGTTATACTATAAAAACTATAACTGTATAAAAACTATAAAAACTGTAATATAATAATATAATAAAATAATAATAATGTATAATAATATAATACTATAAAAACTATATATAAAAACTATAACTATAAATATAACGATAAATATATAACTCTAACTATAAATATAACTATATGAAACTAAAATTAATTATATAACTATATAAAAACTATATATATAAAACTATAAAAACTGTAATATAATAATATAATATAATAAAATAATAATAGTAATGTATAATAATATAATACCATAAAAACTATAACTATAAATATAACGAACGATAAATATGTAACTCTAACTATAAATATAACTATATGAAACAAAAATTAACGATAACTATTGTTGCGGATATGAGGACTGTATATTTTTTTTGATTGTGTGAATTATTATTATTGTTTATTCTGCGCCTCCTGCCTCCGGAGCTGTGTAAAGGTCAAAGGGCATCCCATAATTAGTCCATAAAGCATCCACACCACAGCCAATCATAGAATACCCCTGTTCAATAGTTATATCTTATTCTGTGTTTTAGGGTAAGGCTGTGTCTCCCATTAATTGAAATACTCCATTGCACCAGTGAAAGAGATAGATTCCCTTCATTCCCATTCACAAAACCTCCATTCCCCCTTTTCGTCGATTGGAAATTACCTCCCCTCCAATAACCGCCATTGACCACGAGGCAGGGTCGGAGAAGAAAGGCGTGTCTCCACCTCGTCATAGAGGGGAGGAGTGAGCCAGCCCCACTCGACCAACCATGAGCCAGGGGTTTGGCTAGGAAGGGCGGAGGAAGAGCTATCGGGGAGGTTCGCAAAGGTTGAGGGGCGGGGCCTATATAACCCGCAGCGCGACGCTCCCCAGGCAGTCGAGCTTTGAAGAAGAAAGAGATGAGTACGGAGCATTGAGATGAGAAGAGGCTGCGCTTTTAAAGAGAGGCGCTGAGAGGAGGGAATGAGCAGGCGTGACCGCAGCTAAAATCCGCAGCGCGACGCTCCCAAAAGAGAAGCTGAGACAAGCTTTGGCAGAGAGGAGCTTTGACCGGCAGACAAAAGGGAGCCCAAGCCGTTGAGAAGAGAGAGGGTCCAAGAAGCAGCGCTGAGTTGTGTGGTTTTGGTCGTCAGTGGTTGAGTTGTCGGTGGTGAGGAGTGATTGGACCAAGAGAACATAGAGAACATCCAAGGAGAGGACATCCCAGAAAGCACAAAGCCTGTTGTAATCCTGGAAAAGCACGCGACGTCCACAGCAGCAGCAGCAGCGGCGGCCACAGCAGCAACAACACTCAACAGCCGCTTGGGGCCTGGACGGCGGTTTTGAGCAGGGCCGCGAAGGAACGGCGGCTGCTAAACGCGCCGATCGTGCTGCACAATACAACTCCAAGCCATCCTCTCCTTCCAGCCAATTCCTGTCATCATTCCCCGTGTGAGTCTGTCTTTTGTTTGTTCTGTCCCTGGGTTAATTAAGACTGTAGGTAAGCTAGCGTTGCACTGTGTATCTAATCTCGTCTGTAAATAAACGTGACTGCTTTCTTTGTGCTTGTGTGTATAATAAATCCAATTACTCTTCTGTCCGTCTTCTCGTCTTATTCCTTTTCCTCTTTGCATTCGGTCGTTTTAGAGTTTTCCAGATTGGGCAGCTGCGGTGCGATACGGCCAAAGTTTGGTGTGAATCGGGTGAGTTGGGGAAGAATCGGGGGAACTGTTAGGTCGCGGTCATACCAACCGCTCGGTCAAAAATAACATCTTAACCGCGACAGTAACAGTTGGTGTCAGGAGTGTCGGATTCGGACCTGAAGCGTTTAACGCGCTCAAAATTACAAAGTAGCCGAAATTTGCTTTTGTTTTACAAAAACCCGAATTTTGGGAAATCGCGCCATGGCTGGTCAAGGCGATCGGATGCCGGTGGGTGAGCTAGAGGAGGGGTTAGGAGTAACCCAGGATCAAATGGAGGGGAGCAATGAGGCGGTTGAGGGAGTATCAGACGCACAAAATGGCGCTCGCGCACGTGGTATCAGACGCACAAAGTGGCAGCTCGCACAAGCGCGGGGTAGCCGCGCCCGCTGCGCAAATAGCGGGAATTGATGTGCGGGACCTCATGGCGCAGATTAATGCAGCCATACTAATGGCAAATATGGGGCTAGAAGCAAAAATGGATGCTCAGGGTGAGCGAATGGGACAAATGGGGAACCGGATGGATGCTCAGAGTGAGCAAATGAGGGCTCAGAGTGAGCAATTGGGGGTAATGGGGGGCGAAATGGGGGGCAAAATTGGAGAAATGGGGGGCAAAATTGGAGAAATGGGGGGCAAAATGGGAGAAATGGGGGAACGGCTAGAAGCTAAATTTGAGGGGTCAGACAATAATCTTAAGGGATTAGACAAGAAATTTGAGGGATTAGACAATGGGTTAAAGGGGGTGAAAAATGGGTTAATGGGGTTAGAAAATAGGATGGAAGACAAATTGCGGGAGATAGGGGAACAATCTGCCCGGGAAATCAAACGAATGGGGAACCAGATAGAGGAGGTGCAAATCGGGTTAGAAAGTAAACTGGATGCTCAGAGGGATGAATTAGGACAGATGAGAGTGGCATCTACAAAAGAGAGGGAGGAGATGAAAGAGGAGATACGACGAGGTGTAAGTGAGGAGGTCTCGGGGATACGCGAGGAGGTAAAGCGAGGCGAAAAGGGAAAGAGGTGAGGAATAATACGGCGAGGTTACAAGGGGGAATAGAAGATCTGACGGAGGAGGTGGAACAGCTGACGGAGGGACAGACTGAGTTAGTGGAGCAGGTTCAAAGGAACACTGCGGTACTAGGAGGGTTAAAAGCGACACAAAAAGAAATTAAGAACGAATTAATAGCGACACAGAAGCAATGTCAGATGGTACGTGAGGGACTGACAATGAGGTTGGACGAGGTGACAGAGGTAATGGAGACGAAGGACCGGCAGGTGAGGATGCACCTAGAGACGGTCACGGTAGCCTTAGAGGACGAACTTGAGGAGACGCACCGGGAAATAAAAGAGGTGAAGCAAAAATTAGAGGAAGTGGAAGAAGAGGTGAGTGAAATTAAGAAGGGACGGACAGAAACTAAGAGGGAGATAAAGGAGGAAGTAATGGAATTGGTACAAGGTCTGTGCTCGAATCGTGATGTGCTGCTCACTAACCAAATAAAGAGTTTGCAGGTGGCAAAGGAGGTGCGGAGACGAGGTGCCAAGGTGAGTGGCGATATAATCGGAAATGTACATGATGTGAGGAAAGCTTCAGTCGGCTTGGGGATTGGTTTGGATCCGGGTGTTCGTGAAAGGCCGTTGGTGAAGTGTGTGACAGGTCAGGTGTGCGAAAAAAGAGGTGTGTGAGAATGTCTGACCATGGGGTGTGTGAGGAAAAAGTGCGCGCCGACCAGTGAGTGTGCTGTCGAGAGTGAGTCGGTTGTAGCGCGTGTGCGAGGGGGTACATGGAAGCACGGTGTGGTAAGTGTTACGGAGGAAGTAACGAAAGAGTGTGCGCAAGAGGATGCGTGAGAAAGGTGTGTAACGGACAGGTGCATGGGGAAAGAGTGCGCTGTCAAGAGTAAGGGGGAATGCACGCCTGTGGTGAGTGTTACAGAGGATGTAACGAGAAAGTGTACGCCTGTGGTGAGTGTTACAGAGGATGTAACGGGAGAGTGTGCGCAAGAGTGTGCGCGAGAAAGGTGTGTAACGGACGGGTGCATGAGGAAAGAGTGTGCTGTCGAGAGTAAGGGTGAGTGCGCGACCGAGAGTGGAGGTGAGAGTAGTGAGAGTGACACGGAGCGTGAGTTGGTTATGACAGGTGAGCGAGGATGTACACCTGGAATGGAAGGATGCACACCTGGAATGGTAGAGCGTGCGTGGGAATGCACACTTGAGTTGGTCGTGAGGCACGTGGTTGGGTGTGCGAGTGAAAGCACACCTGTGATTGTCACAGAGGAGGTGACCGAGGAAGGGGCGCGAAGAGGTGTGTTGGTGAGGTGTGCGAACAACGAATGTGTGCCAAAGTGTTTGGTGGTCAGGTGTGTGACCAAGTCTGTGAGTGGAATGAGTGTACCTGGGTGTGTTAGAGAAGGTACGACGAGGAGCATGGGAACAGCTGGATGTATGGGCAAGAAAGGGGTAGCGTATGCGTGTAAGCATGCAGGTGAGGCATCGACGGTAACCGGGTTAGCGGTTAGAGCGACTTTTAGCCGAATCGGGCCCTTGGTGCGTGCCGGGCTTCGCGTGCCGCGAGAACCAGCGGGGATCCGAGCCACGGCGGGTTCGAAAGGACCGCCGTACGCGATCCACGCTGGGCCTCGCTTGGAACGGCCGTGTCCGTGCTCAACTAGGCGGAGCGGGCAGCTCGATAGGAAGGGTCGTCATGGCGACCACTTTTTGTTGAGACGTGCCGGCAGGTCGAGATCGGGACATTGGATGGCTCCACGCCGAGGTGGTGCGTGGGATCTCGGCCCGGGTAAGCCCCCGTCCCTGCCCCGAATGCGGGACGTATCCAGCCGCTGGCACAAAACAACCCGCATTCATTGCTCGGCTGTATGAAGCCGAGCTTTAGAAGGGAATTGGCGCACCGAGAGGATCTAATAAGTAGACGAGTGATGAGGTTAGTGTTTTGGACCCAAAATTAGAAAAAGGCGAAATTTGATGATTGGTACGGTGATTGGCAGATGATTGGCAGAATTTTTGATTGGTTGGATTTAGGTGTGCGAAATTGATAGTAGGACCTCCCCGATGTGGTGGGATGGGCAATCCACCATCCCTCACACCAAGGGGGGCAAAGGAGCACTAGATTATGGGGTGTATGGCAGTGAAAACTAGCCCGGGTGGGTTAGGATATTGTGTGTAGGGCCCTAGAAGAGGACATTAGGTAACGGTAAGATTAGTTAGTGACAATGACACCTGTAGTGGGGACGCAGGTAGTTTAGTGTGGATGATAATGACGTGGGAGCGCAATAGTTTAAAGGGGCGACTGGGAAGCGCAAGTTTCAGAGGGGAGTAGTTAGATGAGATGATGCCGTGTGTTTGAGGATTGAACAGGTGTGATTGCACAGGTGTGCAACTGAACAGGTGTATGGAGCAGTGTATGAGGGAGTAGTGGTGATTGCGTGTTGTGTTGACCAAATGGTCCAGGAAGAGGAGGAGGGTGCAGGTGGCACCTGGTGATTGCACAGGTGTGCAACAACAGGTGTATGTGGCTATGTGGAATAAATGGTAGTGTGGAATATCTGGAGTCTTGGAATGGATGGTCGTGGAGTGAGTATGGTGGAAATTGTGGAGTGGAGTGGATGGTGCGGAGGTGTGAATGGGGGAAGAGTGGACCCCCATCACGGATACCCGGGGCGGGTAGTTTAAGTGTTAGGTAGAGGGTATAGGTAAATTGTGGTTGGATATTGGCATCTGTGGTGCGGGTGGAAGAATGGTGATTGGATGGGTGCAATAGTGTTGTGGAAATGGCTGGGCGTGTATCCTGTTAGTGTGTGTAGTTGGTTTGGGCACTCCACCACTGTGAGGATGTCGGCCAGGTGAGGCCGCAGGTGGGCTCTGGGAGCCGGTAGTTGTGGATGGGGCCCGAGGATCCGGAGGACGGACCCCGGGTAGCCCAGTGCCAGAGGGCACCGAGTGGGGTGACAGAGCCAGGAGGGGCCTTCCCCAGCTAGATAGGTTAGGGTGAGGAGCTAGGTAAGCTCGGGTGGCAACTGCAGTGGTGGAGGTGTGCAGGTGGGTAGACCTGCTGGGAGAGCTACACGTCGCAGCCCAGAAATTGTGCGAGGGCACCGGGAGATGAATCGGGGGAGTGAGACCCCAAATTGAGAAGCACCACAGTTTGGTCAATGGGAATTGGTTTTTAGAACCCATAGTGTAAGTTGGCCAATGGATTGGCAGGGAAAGACCCCGGGTAGTGTAAAGTGTGTTAAAATCATTTAGAGGATAGTTAGGATGAAGGATCTCCTCGCACCATCTGCATCCACTCACCTGAGGTGACAGGTACTCCACACCATGCCATGTTTTGATTATTTTTTATGATGCAAATGTTTGGATTGTGAGACGCATCATGACGTGGGTGTGACATTGTGCTTGATGTTCCATCTCTTCCTCCTTATGAGGATTGATGATGAATTGGGTGATGGCAAATTTTGGATAGTGGGGGAGTGAAGACGAATTTGGTATAAGGGAAATAAGGGGAAGACGTGACGGTAGCGACGGATTGGTAATGTGTAGATTTTTGTACATATGGGGTAAGGGCAAGGGTAGTGTAGGTGACAGGGGGGTGACGTACGGTAGGGACGAGCTTTCTCACTTCGCCCTCCGTACGCATTTCGCCTTGCATTGCCTTATTGATGTGTACCCTTGTGACCTTACCCCTCGCTCAATTGTCTCTTTTGTCTCCCACATGACCTGTGCGCCATTGGGCGCCGAGGGGAGCGTGCGTGAGTCGGCCATTGTGCGCCCGGAACTCTCAGAACCAGCTGTCTGCATCGATGCACCACATTATGGACCACATGTCTGTGGCCGAGCACCACTTATGGACCCCATGGGTTGGGGCATGGCCCCTCTGCTGGAACCGGCCATGAGGGCCCGAAATCTTGCTGGCGGACCTTGGCCACAGGGCACCGATGCCCCACAGGTGAACCACACGTAGTCGGCCCTGTGGGCCATAAATAAAGAAAATAAAAATGGACACATTGGGTGCAAGTTTTAATACAAATAGGCCGCCAGTAAGCAAAGCAAAGGAATGACAACAACTGGAAGAAATGATAATAGCCAGCAGAGGGAGCCGAAGAGCGAGAGATCACCTGCAGGGTTAGGGGTTGTTTGGTTATTTTTATCATTGAACACTGATGAACTGTGGTGACTGCACCGATTGGTGCTTGGGGGTGTATTGGTGCGTTTTTGGGTGCTTTCATGGTGCATTGATGCAGAGCAGACTGTCTCCCCCCCAGAAAGAACAATCACAGGTCCTGGGTTAGTCTTGTAAATAAAAATAGCGTCATTGTAAATAATGCTCCCCACCGTCAGTGTGTAGTTTGAAGACCATTCCGCAATTCGGTTAACTGTGGGCGTAAGTCTGTTAGGCAGGGTGCAATGGAGCAGCGGGACACATTTATTTATGTTTTAAAACTGTCGCACTCAGGGTCAGGTTAAAAGTAGAGGGAACTACACCTACGTGTCACACTAAATAAAAGTTGTAGGCCCGGGACGTGCCTAAGAGGAGGAGGGTGCAGTGTTGCGGATATGAGGACTGTATATTTTTTTTGATTGTGTGAATTATTATTATTGTTTATTCTGCGCCTCCTGCCTCCGGAGCTGTGTAAAGGTCAAAGGGCATCCCATAATTAGTCCATAAAGCATCCACACCACAGCCAATCATAGAATACCCCTGTTCAATAGTTATATCTTATTCTGTGTTTTAGGGTAAGGCTGTGTCTCCCATTAATTGAAATACTCCATTGCACCAGTGAAAGAGATAGATTCCCTTCATTCCCATTCCCAAAACCTTCATTCCCCCTTTTCGTCGATTGGAAATTACCTCCCCTCCAATAACCGCCATTGACCACGAGGCAGGGTCGGAGAAGAAAGGCGTGTCTCCACCTCGTCATAGAGGGGAGGAGTGAGCCAGCCCCACTCGACCAACCATGAGCCAGGGGTTTGGCTAGGGAGGGCGGAGGAAGAGCTATCGGGGAGGTTCGCAAAGGTTGAGGGGCGGGGCCTATATAACCCGCAGCGCGACGCTCCCCAGGCAGTCGAGCTTTGAAGAAGAAAGAGATGAGTACGGAGCATTGAGATGAGAAGAGGCTGCGCTTTTAAAGAGAGGCGCTGAGAGGAGGGAATGAGCAGGCGTGACCGCAGCTAAAATCCGCAGCGCGACGCTCCCAAAAGAGAAGCTGAGACAAGCTTTGGCAGAGAGGAGCTTTGACCGGCAGACAAAAGGGAGCCCAAGCCGTTGAGAAGAGAGAGGGTCCAAGAAGCAGCGCTGAGTTGTGTTGTTTTGGTCGTCAGTGGTTGAGTTGTCGGTGGTGAGGAGTGATTGGACCAAGAGAACATAGAGAACATCCAAGGAGAGGACATCCCAGAAAGCACAAAGCCTGTTGTAATCCTGGAAAAGCATGCGACGTCCACAGCAGCAGCAGCAGCGGCGGCCACAGCAGCAACAACACTCAACAGCCGCTTGGGGCCTGGACGGCGGTTTTGAGCAGGGCCGCGAAGGAACGGCGGCTGCTAAACGCGCCGATCGTGCTGCACAATACAACTCCAAGCCATCCTCTCCTTCCAGCCAATTCCTGTCATCATTCCCCGTGTGAGTCTGTCTTTTGTTTGTTCTGTCCCTGGGTTAATTAAGACTGTAGGTAAGCTAGCGTTGCACTGTGTATCTAATCTCGTCTGTAAATAAACGTGACTGCTTTCTTTGTGCTTGTGTGTATAATAAATCCAATTACTCTTCTGTCCGTCTTCTCGTCTTATTCCTTTTCCTCTTTGCATTCGGTCGTTTTAGAGTTTTCCAGATTGGGCAGCTGCGGTGCGATACGGCCAAAGTTTGGGGTGAATCGGGTGAGTTGGGGAAGAATCGGGGGAACTGTTAGGTCGCGGTCATACCAACCGCTCGGTCAAAAATAACATCTTAACCACGACAGTAACACTATATAAAAACTATATATATATAAAACTATAAAAATGTAATATAATAATATAATATGATAAAATAATAATAATATATAATAATAATAATAATAATAGAATATAATAATAATACTATAAAACCTATAACAATATAAAAACTATAACGATAAAACTATAACTATAAATTATAACTTTAAACCATAACAATAACTATAAATATATAACTATAACTATAGATATATAAACTATATAAACCTATAAGTTATAACTAACTATATCTATATTAAAAAACTATATATAAAACTATAAAAACTGTAAAATAATAATATAATAAAATAATAATATATAATAATAATAATGAATAATAATATAATATATAATAAATAATATTGTATAATAATAATAATAATAAATAATTATATAATAATATAATAAAAACGAATAAAATGTTTAAAAGGCCGGCAAGTGAGAGCTAGACTTGCTTGGGGGTTTGTAGAATTCTGGTTGTCAGTTAAACAGACAACTGAGAGAATGTTCCAGAACAAAGCCTTGATCACACCTTGACCTCACTGTCGACAGGTGGAGGGTCGCCTGCCATGTCCCAGCTCTCCCCGACCTGCGAGGAAAACTCAAGACTCTGTGGGCTCGGCGACTGCTCCTCATGACCAAGGTGAACGGAAAGATCGTCACATTCGGCTTCTGACCTCGTGAGGTACCTTCACGTCACCGGAAGTACTTCCCGTGAACCCTCATCAAGTAATGTCAGATTCTACATTGGGTAGTGTGATGTGATGCACCTTTTTCACTGCATTATTTATCCACCTGGATTTTCGATCTTTACCTGGCCCACGTCTGTGATTCGAACACTAAACACAAATATCTGCAACTGCTTTATAAGGAAGAAGTCACTTCTTGTGTGTGATTATCAGGAAAAGAAAAAAGGTTCAAGAGGAATTTGTTTCGGACACTACGGTATATATTTTCAGTAAGCAAACTAAAAGCTCTTTGGTTATTTTGTAAACATACACAGTGAGAACGTGTTTGTTTTCAACAAAATACGCAGAGACAAGGTTTCGGTAATTCATTACCAACAGTTCATCCCAAGGCCTCTGCGTGCGCCGGGGGAAAAAAAGAGTAAAATAAGTAAAATAATTTTCCAGAACAACCTTTCACATCTGATAGGATATCAAAATCAACACAGTTATTTTGAAGTTCACTAGGCCAAGGAACGGATTGTTTTGTCCTTTTTTTTTTCTGTTGACGTGTACACTTAGAAAAACAATCTGGACATCATGAAGAAGCTCGATTTGGTACTTATAATACGCATTTGTATGTTTTGCTTGTTTCGATTGAAGCCAGGGTCTGGGTAATGCAACGACAAACATACCTGTCAACACAGGTGGGGGATTAAGGAGGGTCTGGGTAATGCAACGGTTAGAATAGTTTTCCAAACGAGATACAATGGTGCAAAGGAATGCTCAGGTTTTAAAAATTCATTCAAAATGTTCTAATCGTGTGATGTGCTGTGCCAGAATAAAACGAAGACCCTGATTGGTAACCCGAGTCAATGATATTACAGCCCGATCCCGATTTTTCCAAATGTGGAGTATATTTTCTTGCAGATCTTGCGTATCACTTGGCAAAGGTCGGTTTTTCAGCAGCTCCAGATCCATGTTCCCAGACATGTACAATGATGTTCCTGCCAGTGCTCTGTGGTTCTGAGTGAAGAAAGTAGCAGCCCATCCCATCTTGTCCAGGTAGAGGTGGTCCTGGACTTATGACGATGCACCATCTTCCTGCAGTACAGTATATACAACACAACAACATGCATTTTAAGGCCATTTTCCCTGCTGGAGCGGGGGCTAGCCTTGCGGTCCCCATGACAATCTAGTCCATTTTGCCCTATTTTCTGCATCTCTCCTTGTTAATCCCCTTGCCTGCATTTCTTCTTCCACCATCTTTAGCCAAGTCTTTCTCGGTCTTCCCCGTCCTCTACTTCCTTCTACATTCATTTCCATCACTCTTCTCAACCAGTCACTTTCATCCTTCCTCAACACATGACCAAACCATCTCAACCTGTTCCTCTTGACAGCATCAATCACAGGCTCTATTCCCATCATCGTTCGCAATTCATCATTTGTCTTCCTCTCTCTCAACGATACTCCACACATCCACCGAACCATTCGCATTTCCACCCTTTCCAGCCTTTCCATTCCTTGTAGCCTTTCCAGCCACAGTATATGTGCTCCATAATAAAAAGGCCTTTGCCTGGATACAAGAAACCCTCTTACCACTGTACCAGCAAGGCATTTACCACCTTTAGAGGCAATTTTTCCCTGCAGAGCAGGGGTTTGCCTTTTTCAGGCACTGTGGTCGCTTTTTGAAGCAATGTTTTATGGCCAGATGCTCTTCCTGCCACCAACCCTGTTAGTCGCCTTTTGCGACACACAGGGAATTACCAGTGAACTGGTACTCAATTTGCCGACCTCGGAAGGATGACGGGCTGAGTCAACCTCTATGGTGTTAATTCAGCGATTGACCGGGATTCAAACCCTGGATCCGAGGATCCCAAGCCGGCACCCTAACCACTAAGCCAACACCAGGCTAAAGGCATTTATCAGAATGGAACACAATTACTGCAGGAAGATGGTGTCATAGGTCCAGAACCACCGGCCTCTACTTGGACAAGATGGAGTGGGCTGCAGCTTATTCCGCCGACATAACAGAGTCCTCACATGAATGCCATCGATCACATTCAGGAACATGGATCGTGATCTTGTGATAAGAATGTAAGATTGTGCATTAATGCATGACTACCATTTATATGCACAACTATTTTCACAAATATATATATATATTCATTCAAAACATGAGGTATCTTATTGATGTGCAGAAGGTGTTGTTGCATGTGATTGAGATTTCCTTCAGCATAGGTTCCCATTTGCCTGCTTCTCATTTCTCATTTGCCTGTTCTTATTTGTTCTCATTTGAAGTGGAATTTTCCATGTTTGGGAGTTTGGCTCATAAAGGATTTAAATTGTTTCGTTCCATTTGTGGTGCTCACTGATTGGCGTGACTGATTTGAGGTGCCTGCCTGGTAGTAGGGCTTACGATCAGGTTGATGTGGACAGTTTCGTTCAACTGTGCATTTGGCGAGTCCTCGGCAGAACTTTGTTAATTTGCTTCGTTGACAACTGAATACCTATATGTATTGAATGTGCAAAGAGTATAATACAATTACTCTCTGAATATCACTGTGTGTGTGTGTGTGCTGCAATAAAGTATGAGATGGATATGGTATGTTAATGACTTTTCTTTCTTCTAACTACAAGTTGCCTTCATGGGACGATGGCGGACCTTCTCTTTCAACTACTACAGAAGGGCTGACTGACTATGGCCTAAAGGTACGCACACACCTCTAAGTTTTCTAGCCTGGCTGGACGGGACGTCTGCCAGCATTAGTTGGTGGACATTAAAGACCCCACTGTGTCCTTCATGAAGAGTAGGCGAGCCATCGCCGGCAGCATGAACAAATTACAAATTCCTGCCATAACCTATAGAGGGCGCTGCACCAGCGGCAAAGCCACGCCCCCCTCAGCCATTTATGCATACGAAAGAAGAGGAAGAAGAACTATAGTGTAGGCTGCTATGTCTTAAAAATGGCTGTCGTGTTTTTTTTTTGTTAAAAGCAAAATTCCACTTGATTCCTCGTCTTTGGGGTGTCACATGTTCGAAAAAATAGGTTGTTAATTTTTTTTAACGGATTAAGGGTGTCAAATCCAAGATGGCCGCCAAAATATATAAATTCCATTAAAACTGGTATTCTGAACACAGTATGAGGTCCAAATTAACGATAATCTATCTATAATTCCAGTAATCTCTCTCTGTGTGTGTGTGTGTGTGTGTGTGTGTGTGTGTGTGTGTGTGTGTGTGTGTGTGTGTGTGTGTGTGTGTATGCGACCGCTGTTTCTCGACAACTACCGGTCCGATATACTTGAAACTTGCCAGGTATATTGCTGGGGACCCGAGGATGTGCCTTTTCAAGGTTTTAAATTAATCGGACAAGTAGTTACCGAGCTATGGCGATTTCTTTACCAAACTCCGCAAGCCGTTCGCTTTGGACCAAACCATTGCATGTAAATAGAGGGGGGGGGGGGGGGATTGTCACCGTACTCGCAAGCCGTTCGCTTTGGACCAAACCATTCCATGTAAATAGAGGGGGGGGATTGTCACCGTACTCGCAAGCCGTTCGCTTTGGACCAAACCATTTCATGTAAATAGAGGGGGGGGATTGTCACCGTACTCGCAAGCCGTTCGCTTTGGACCAAACCATTTCATGTAAATAGAGGGGGGGGATTGTCACCGTACTCGCAAGCCGTCCGCTTTGGCTTTGCGAATGGACCAAACCATTTCATGTAAATAGAGGGGGGGGGATATAATTTTGTACGGGCATGCCCTAGTACCCATAATTTCAATACCAAGGAGTTCAAAAACAATTAATTTCAATATGGCAGTCAAATTCAAAAGTTGGGACAGTTTGAAAGCAATCCAGCACCAATTCAACACTACATCCGTAACTACTTGAGGCAGTTTGAAACTATCCTTCAGTATATTAGAGCTACCAGACAACGGGACCTGCTGCTGCATATGGAAAGCACTGAAGCTCTTATCAAGTACTTCTTTGCTCACGACCACCTGAACTACGCACGTTTGCTCCCTTTGTACCTGTCAACAATGCAGCAAACAGAACAAGTTTTTCCAGATGTCTGGGCAGAACTCCTGAAAGGAAATTTCTGTGTGACGAAGGGGATTGCTGCATTCACTTCAATTGGTCCAGATCACGGAATTGAGCAGGAGAACCGCAAACTCAAGGTCATTGGAGGCATTACTGGAATAACCCAAATTGAGAGAGCTCTAGACCGTTTCTTCCTGATTGCACCTGACTTGTCTAATCTAGTAGAGGAGTTTCAAAGAGAATATGGCATGGAAGGTGCTGATACCAGAGACCAACACCACGAGATCACAGGGGGAAAGTCGACCTGAGTAATGAGAAATTCCGCTAGATTGACAGAGGTATTTGTTGTTCATGGAGACCCATTCGTAACCGATGAGAGTGACCTGTGTAACCTTCTTACCAAGAAAGTAATTGATGAAAAGGTAACAAAGGACATAGTAGACCGCGATGCCATCGGACAACAGTTGTTCCAGACATTTGTCAAAGAACGCCTTACAGAAGGAAAACTTTCAGTGTGGGATCCAATGAAGAGAAAGAACATAGGCACTTTCAAAAGTGCCAACACAGTGAAGAAAGTGAAAGCAGGTGACAAACTCATTAAAGTCAAAGAAGAACGAGGACTCCTACAGAGGTTTATAGTAGCATCAAGAAGCCGTCCAGACCTTGATCTAAAGGACTGTATTGGGAAGTATGAATTTGGAATTGTTCCACATGCCCTTTTCGCTTCGGATGGGTCACTTCTCCTAGCATATGACAAGGCTAAGGTCCTTCATCATCTTGAAGCGCTAGTTACCAAGGAGCAACCTAGCCCAACAGAAGCCACAAGCGATCCAGCTAATGCCATACCGAGTGTTTCTGGCGACCAAGTATTGAGTGAAAACTCCCAAACTGAAGTACCACCCCAAGCCAAGGCGCCTGAAGTACAAGAAGCGCAGCCTGAGCAAGAAGCTTCAACTGACATGTCCGACATGTCTGAGAAATTTAAAGTTGTAGTCATAGATGGCATGGCCCTCGTTAACTCCATCTCCAAGACAGACAAAATGAAAACATGCAGTGATTTTGCCATGTCATTTCTTGAAAAGCTTATCAGGATTGCAGCTAACTACGACGAAGTAAGACTGGTATTTGACAGATACGTCGAAAGTTCTCTGAAAGAGCAAATGAGAAAAAAGAGAACAAAGGGAAACTCGACCTACTATCACATCCAAGATAGTACACTGATCCAGAATATTTCCTTGAAGGACTTCCTTTCAAGTGTCAAAACCAAGGCAGAACTTGTAGAGTATTTAGCTGCAAAGACTCTGGATCACAGCAACAGCTCTGCCAACAAATTGAAGAAGTTCATGGTAACCTTCGGCACTGAGACAAAAGGCAATGTAAGTGTGCCTGATGAATTGGTAAAACACGGTCATGAAGAAGCAGATACGTTACTCTTGCTCCATGCCCTAACAGTTAACGGCGATGTAGAACTTGTAATAGACTCTCCAGATACCGATGTCTTCTTGCTGATGATCCACATGTATCCACAGCTACCTGCTGAGACATATTTCCTTACCGGAAAAGGAAAACTGAATAGGAAAATTTCAGTCAAGCCTATCTTTGAAAAGTTAGGAGTTAACCGCGCCTCAGCTATTCTCGGGTTTCATTCTTTCACAGGATCAGATATGTGTGGCAGGTTCGCCGGCAGGACAAAGGACTGGTGTATGAAGGTGTTCATGTCCTGCGATGATATGATACTGGATTCACTTGCTTCACTTGGCAAATCTGCTGCTACACCCTCTCCAAACGCAATTGACCAACTGGAAAGGTTCGTTTGCTTGTTGTACAGATCCAAAACACACACCAAAGTAAATGCACTACGATGGTTCTTGTACTCAAATCGACAGGCCGAGGGAGAGAGTCTGCCTCCAACCTCTGGATCATTGACACCACACATTCTGCGAGCACATTATATTGCAATGATATGGATGCAGGCATGCGAAAGTCAACCGTCCCTTCCTTCTCCCACTGACTACGGATGGAAGTCAGAGGAAAATAGATTTCTTCCGGTGATGTGTTTGAACCCTCCAGCACCAGAGGCCGTGACTAAGCTGGTAAAATGTGGCTGCAAATCAGGATGCAAAGGAAACTCCTGTAGTTGCCGCAGCAATAAACTCCCATGCACAGAGGTCTGTAGCTGTTTGAACTACGGCTGTAGCAACAATGAACAATCAGCTCAGAACATTGTGGGAGATGAACACGAGGACTTGTAAGGTAAAACGGATGATTGTGAGACAGGAATATTTAAATACTAGCCGAAACCCGTGGAACATCCACGGAAGGGAGGATGTGGTGTATGGATAGAGTGTACCAATATGGATGGCATAGGGGATTTGCTTGTCCGAGTAAGAGTTAGGAAGAAAGATGAGAATGAAGAGTGCGTATATGAACAACGTATTTATTGCAATCTACTACAATCTAATCTACAATTTATTCACTACAACCACACTCTCTCCTCCTGCCTTGACCAACTTGCGCCTATAAAAACCAAAACAGTTTCTTTCACCCATTCTGCTCCCTGGTTTACCCCTGAACTCCGCCTGATGAAAACTCGTGCTCGCCAACTTGAAAGACTCCGCAATAAAACAGGTCTCACAGTTCACTCCCAGGCCTACAAGGACCACATACAACACTATAAAGATGCCCTCTCCCGCGCCCGCTCCGCCTACTACTCTCAAATTATCCACTCTGGCTCCGGAAACCCAAAAGCACTCTTCTCTACAATAAACAAACTCCTCAGCCCCCTGAACACCACCACCCAGTCATTCACAATAGACAACTGCATCTCCTTCCTTTCATTCTTCCAACGCAAAATTGAAAACATCTACAACAGCTTGACCACCGCCGCACCCGCTCCCCCTCAAACCACCTGCCCCCCCTTATCCTGCCATCCCCTGTCTCAATTCTCCCCAGTCTCCCCTACTGACCTCTCTGAACTCCTCATCGGAATGAAAACTGCCACCTGCACTCTTGACCCCATCCCCTCCAGCTTTGTCAAGGCCTCCCTTCCTGCTCTCTCTCCACTTATCATTGCAACAATAAACTCCTCCCTGTCTACAGGCATCGTCCCACCATCCCTCAAAATTGCTGCTGTTACCCCCATTCTGAAAAAACCTGGACTAAACCCTGACACCCTAAATAACTTCAGACCCATCTCCAACCTACCCTTTCTGTCAAAGGTTTTGGAACGCGCTGTAGCCACTCAACTCAAACATCACCTCTCTGCCAATAACCTGTATGAAACATTCCAATCTGGATTCCGCTCCAACCACAGTACTGAAACTGCTCTCCTCAAAATCACCAACGACCTTCTCCTCTCCTCTGACGCTGGCAACCTCAACATTCTCATCCTCCTCAACCTCAGCGCCGCCTTTGACACCATCGATCACACCATCCTCCTCACCCGACTTGAAACCACCTTTAACATTACCGGCACTGCCCTCTCTTAGATTAAATCATACCTCTCTGACAGACGTCAGTTCATCTCCATCAATAACTGCAAATCCCCCACTGCTCCCTTCCCCCAAGGTGTCCCCCAAGGTTCAGTTCTTGGCCCCCTCCTCTTCATCCTTTACCTGTCCCCCCTCGGTCACTTAATCCGCCGTCATGTTCTCCAATTCCACTGCTTCGCCGATGACATCCAGCTTTTCATCTCCACCAAGTCCATCTCCACCGCCACCCACTCTATCCTGACAAACTGCATCACTGAAATAAAATCCTGGCTTCAAATCAACTTCCTCAAACTTAACTGTGATAAATCTGAAATAATCATCATTGGCCCAAAAACGCTCACCAAGTCAACCCATAACCTTGCCCTCAACATCGACGGTTTCCCAGTATCCACCTCCCCTCACATCCGGAATCTTGGCATCATCTTTGACCAAACCCTCTCCTTCGACAAATACACTAAACAGATCACAAAGACAGCCTTCTTTCACCTGAAAAACATCGCCCGTCTCCGTCCATCCCTCTCCTCCGTGGCTGCAGAAACCCTCATCCACGCCTTCATCACTTCCCGTCTGGACTACTGCAATAGCCTCCTTTATGGTTCACCCTCAACAATCACCAATAAACTCCAATACATTCAGAACTCCGCTGCCCGTCTACTCACCCATTCCCGGACCCGTGACCACATCACCCCCGTCCTTTACAAGCTTCACTGGCTCCCCATCTCCCAGAGAATCCAGTACAAAATCCTCCTCTTGACCTACAAAGCCCTCCATAACCTGGCCCCATCCTACCTGGCTGACCTCCTCTCCAGACACACTCCCACCCGCAACCTCCGCTCTGCTGGTACCAACCTCCTGACCCCCCCCCCCCCATCCGGACCAAATTTAGATCCTGGGGGGACAGGGCCTTCTCCATCGCTGCTCCCACCCTCTGGAACTCGCTACCTCACACCATCAGAGACTCCTCCTCACTCACCACATTCAAAACATCACTCAAGACCCACCTGTTCAACACTGCATTCAACATTTAACCCACAGCATCTAACCCCTGACTATCTCCTCTCCTTCTCCCTCCTTTGTGCTTTGAATATTTCCCTATTGATTCTTCTTTTTTGCAATTGTCTTTATGTTTTGCTATGCATTATGTTTTGCACTCTGTCAAAGCGTCTTTGGGCTTCCTGAAAAGCGCTATATAAAATAAATGCATTATTATTATTATTACTTAAATGACAACGCTACGATATACTTTTGAAAAATGAATGGATTCGTAATAGGAATCGGCATAGCACCACTCTGGCCATTTTTTATGAGACTATATGGTGTGGGTTGGATTTGTGTGAACAAAATCAAGAAAAAGGTGACACTTTGTCGAATCCAACTTACACTGTGTATAAAGTGTCGTCACCTGACTTTGTATTTAATATTGTTAGAGACAAAACAAACACTAAATAACATAGCCACATACCAAAAACGTGTATTTTCAATTTTCACTTGTGCAAAAATGCTACTCACAATTACATCGCCTGTGCGTCGGCCTGTGATTGAGCCAGAGAGTTGGCCTGTGAGTCAACTTCCTTTCCCAAGTCTGCAAGAGTTGAAATACTGATTGTGCATGTGTAAAATTATATGAAAGAAGAACATGCATATCAATAGACGATGCCATTGAAAAGGAGCGCAGCTGTCAATAGAAAAGGATGTCTGACTTATCAATTTGACATTATTGCACAGGAAATGACAAACAAAGAAACAGTTCATTTCCATCGGGTAATATTACGATGAGAGATCAGTCGATACCTTTATTATGTCCATCAGCATCCATGGCACTTAGAAAAAAAAAACGTGGCATCAGCCAGCCGCAGCCAACTATCACGTACCGTCTCGAAGTCAATGCCATCCTTTTATCTCTTCGTATACACCTCACTGATTTCTACCTTATCGTGAACAGGGTAAAGCCTACTTTGATAATCATGAACGGTGGCAGATGCAGGAGCGAAACGTAAGCGTAGGCCTCGGCCCTACCTATCCAGTTGTTGTTTCCGTTGTGTAAGGGGAGAAAAAAACAAACATTTTGGCCTCAGACCTTTGAGAGTACGTCGTTCCGTTAACTTTTTGAACGGGCCTCGTATGCCATGCTTCGTCAACGTTGGGTTGTTTTTAAATGATTTGAAGGATTAACTTAAGCACCGTGAATAGAGCAGATACTGATGGGCTGCTGATCGGTTTCACTTCGTTGTTATCACAGTATATGGAAGAAATTATGGTAAACCCACCTGATGAGGTTAGCGTACACCGCCATCGATGACACCGGCACAAATGGCGGAACAGATGGATTCTTCTTCATCGCATTGCATCGCATTCTCTTCCTGTGAAACTGTTTCATAGAACTGTGTTGTTTATGTACATTTTTAGCCGCGTCGCAGACGCTGCTCATAGAGTGCACTCTTCTGCTGTTGTTGTTACCACGTCTTCTTCTTCTTCTTCTTCTTCTTCTTGTTGTTCTTGCAGAGAAGACAAAACCTCAAAGCCCCACCCATTCTGGGAACCATAGCTCCACCCATTCTGGGAGAGCCTTCATATTGTAACGAATGTGGAAACGTTACAATGTGAACGTTACAAAAGTATGGTAACACCCTGTTAATGTAAATAATGGTCGCAGCCGTCCTCCTAGTTAATTCCATGAAACTTACACGCAGGTCACGATATATCTTTTAAATGGTGTATTTCCTTATTCCATGTCGGCTAAATATGTGTTTCCCACTAGATTGACTTTGCATTGTATCAAACAAAATAAGCGTAGGCCCTTCCAATTTCCCCAAACATCTCCGCTCTCCAAAGTTCCTTTCAAAAAGGGTGGGAGTTGTTTTCAATCCCGCAGGCCGCCATTGCCCACGTGCTAATCTCGGAGAAGAAAGGCGTGTCTCCACCTCGTCATAAGAGGGGAGGAGTGAGCCAGCCCTAACAGCCAATCAGCACCGCGGTGAACGACCCGGTAGGCGTGCCCTCGGAGCCGGCGGCTTAATTCCGCCCGAGGTGATAAAAGCGACTGTAAGGGACTGCTTTACGAGATGACCTGGGAGATGAGCAAAGAGGCGGCACCAAGAGGAGCGGTGAGATGCGAAACGCTCCAAGCCAAAGAGGAGAGGTACTCGGCAAGGAAACCAGCTTTGGAGAGACGCGCTGAAAGGAGGGAGACGGCTCCACCACAAGAAGAGGAGCAGGTGTGCCGAACCAGCGCGTGACGTCTATAGCAGCGGATACGCGACGGAGGGTTTTCCCGCCAAAAACCGCGAGGAATTGAGAGCTGCTGCCTCCGACTTTGCCTCCCTCTCCAGCAATCCACCTCAAGCCCTACCTGCCTGCAATATCCCCTGTGTAAGTGTGAACGTCCTGTCCTGCTCGTTGTCTTGGGATTAAGTAAATTGAATAGTGTAAGTTAACGATTCGCTGTGTTACTGCTTCTTCCATCCATTGCTTGTGTGTGTATAATAAATCTGTTCTTCCTCCGTACTCTGTCTTTTTCTTCTTTTTCCTTCTCTTTCGGTCGCTTTAGAGGTTTCCCGATTGAATATCTGTGGGGCGATCTGGTCAACGTCGGGTGGAATCGGGTTCTAATCGGGGAGTAACTGTTCGGACGCGGTTAAATACACCACCGCTCGGTCAATATAACATCTAAAACCGCGTCTGTAACAATTGGTTGTCAGGAGTTGGATTCGGACCTGGGACTAAATTTGTTAGGCCCAAATTTTGGAACACCAATTGTACTATTAGAGTAACAATTGGTGTCGAGGAGGGAGATCGGACCCGAAATCGGACCCGAAGCGCGCGTAACGCGCTCAAAATTACAAGCTGCCGAAATTTATTTTGTTTTATAAAACCCGAATTTTGAGATCGCGCCATGGACAATCAAGGCGATCGGATGTCGGTGGGGGAAATAGATGGGTTAGGGGTAACCCAGGACTTAGGGAAAGAAAGGGAGGAGGAGAGCAATGAGGAGGCGGTTGAGGGGGTATCAGACGCACAAAATGGCGCCTCGCACATGGCTATGGCGGCCGCGCCCGCTGCACAAGTGGGAGGGATTGACATGCAGGCCCTCATTGCGCAGCTACAGGCAGCTGTACAGATGAGTATGGGGAGCCAAATTGAGCGACTGGGTGAGCAATTGGGGGTAATGAGGGACGAAGCGAGGGGTACCGGTGAGGGATTAGAAAAGAAATTTGAGGGATTAGACAAGAAATTTGAGGGATTAGACAAGAAATTTGAGGGGTTAGACAATGGGATAGAAGGGGTGAAAAATGGGTTAATGGGGTTAGAAAATAGGATGGAGGACAAATTGCGGGAGATAGGGGAGCAATCCGCCCAAGAAATTAAACAAATGGGAGAGCAGATAGAGGAGGTAAAAATCGGGGTAGAAACCAAACTGGATGCTCAGAGGGATGAATTGGGACAGATGAGGGTGGCATCTACAAAAGAGATGGAGGAAATACGACGAGGGGTAAGTGAGGAGGTTTCGGGGCTACGCGAGGAGGTAAAGCGAGGTGAGAAGCGTATGGAGAAAGAGGTGAGGAATAATACGGCTAAGTTACAAGGGGGCATAGAGGGTCTGACGGAGGAGGTGGAACAGCTGACGGAGGGACAAAAAGAACTAGTGGAGCAGGTTCAAAAGAACACTGCGGTACTAGGAGGGTTAAAGGCGACACAAAAAGAAATTAAAAACGAATTAATAGCGACACAGAAGCAATGTCAGATGGTACGTGAGGAACTGACAATGAGGGTGGACGAGGTGACAGAGATAATGGAGACAAAGGACCGGCAGGTGAGGAAGCACATAGAGATGGTCACGGTAGCCTTAGAGGACGAACTTGAGGAGACGCACCGAGAAATAAAAGAGGTTAAACAAAAATTAGAGGAAGTGGAAGAAGAGGTGAGTGAAATTAAGAAGAGACGGACAGAAACTAAGAGAGAAATAAAGGAGGAGATAGCGGAATATGTACAAGGTCGGTGCTCAACTCATAATGTGATGCTCACTAACCAAATAAAGAGTTTGCAGGTGGCAAAGGAGGTGCGGAGACGAGGTACGGAGGTGAGTGGCAATGTATATGATGTGAGGAAAGCTTCAGTCGGCTTGGGGATTGGTTTGGATCCGGGTGTTCGTGAAAGGCCGTTGGTGAAGTGTGTGACAGGTCAGGTGTGCGAAAAAAGAGGTGTGCGAGAATGTCCGACCATGGGGTGTGTGAGGAAAAAGTGCACGCCGAGGAGTGAGTGTGCCGTCAAGAGTGAGTTGGTCGAAGCGCGTGTGCGAGGGGGTACATGGAAGCGCGGTGTGGTGAGTGTTACAGAGGAAGTAACGAAAAAGTGTGCGCAAGAGGATGCGCGAGAAAGGTGTGTAACGGACGGGTGCATGGGGAAAGCGCATGCTGTCAAGAGTAAGGGAGAATGCATGCCTGTGGTGAGTGTTACAGAGGGTGTAACGGGACAATGTGCGGAAGAGTGTGCGCGAGAAAGGTGTGTAACGGACAGGTGCATGAGGAAAGAGTGCGCTGTCGAGAGTAAGGGTGAGTGCGCGACCGAGAGTGGAGGTGAGAGTAGTGAGAGTGACACGGAGCGTGAGTTGGTTGTGGCAGGTGAGCGAGGATGTACACCTGGAATGGAAGGATGCACACCTGGAATGGTAGAGCGTGAGTGGGAATGCACGCTGGAATTGGTAGTGAGGCACGTGGTTGGGTGTGCGGGTGAGAGCACACCTGTGATTGTCACGAAGGAGGTGACCGAGAAAGGGGCGCGAAGAGGTGTGTTGGTGAGGTGTGCGAGCGACGAATGTGTGCCAAGGTGTTCGGTGGTCAGGTGTGTGACCAAGTCGGTGAGCGGAATGAGTGTACCGAGGTGTGTAAGAAAAGGTACAACGAAGAGCATGGAAACGGCTGCATGTATGAGCAAGAAAGGGGTAGCGTATGCATGTAAGCGTCCAGGTGAAGCATCGACGGTAACCGGTTTAGCGGTTAGAGCGACTTATAGCCGAATCGGGCCCTCGGTGCGTGCCGGGCTTCGCGTGCCGCGAGAACCAGCGGGGATCCGAGCCACGGCGGGTTCGAAAGGACCGCCGTGCGCGATCCACGCTGGGCCTCGCGTGGAACGGCCGCGTCCGAGCTCCACTAGGCGGAGCGGGCAGCTGGATAGGAAGGGTCGTCATGGCGACCACGTTTTGTTGAGACGTGCCGGTAGGTCGAGATCGGGACATTGGATGGCTCCACGCCGAGGTGGTGCGTGGGATCTCGGCCCGGGTAAGCCCCCGTCCCTGCACCGAGTGCCGGACGCATCCAGCCGCCGGCACAAAAGAACCCGCGTTCATGGCTCGGCTGTACGAAGCCGGGCTGTAGACGTGAATTGGCGCACCGAGAGGATGTAATAAGTAGACGGGTGATGAGGATAGTGTTTTGGCCCCGAAATTAGAAAAAAGCAAAATTTGATGATGGTAGAGTGATTGGCAGTAAATGGGAAATTTTTGAATTGGTTGGAATTTGGACGAGCAAAATTTATAGTGAGAGCCCCGGTGTGGTGGGATGGCAAATCCACCATCCCTCACAGAAGGTGGGGGCAAATGCGCAATAGTTTATGGGGTGGCTATGACAACCGAGCCAGGGAGGGCTTGGATAATTGTAGGGATCTAGCGAAGATGACATTAGGTAACGTTAAGATTAGTTAGTGACTGATACCTGTAGTGGGGACGCAGGTAGATTAGTGTGGATTATAATGACGTGGGAGCGCAATAGTTTAAAGGGACGACTGGGAAGCGCAAGTTTCAGAGGGGAGTAGTTAGCTGAGATGATGCCGTGTGTGTGAGGATTGAACAGGTGTGTTTGAACAGGTGTGATTGCACAGGTGTGCAACTGAACAGGTGGATGGAGCAGTGTATGAGTGAGTGATAGTGATTGTGTATTGTGATGACCAAATGGTCCAGGAAGAAAGGAGGGTGCAGGTGGCACCAGGTGTGAGGGCACAGGTGTGCAACAGCAGGTATGGAGAATGGTAGTGTGGAATAAATGGAGTATTGGAATGGATGGTCGTGGAGTGAGTATGGTGGAAATTGTGGAGTGGAGTGGATGGTGCGAAGGTGTGAATGGGGGAAGAATGGACCCCCATCACGGATACCCGGGGCGGGTAGTGTAAGTGTTAGGTAGAGGGTATAGGTAAATTGTGGTTGGATATTGGCATCTGTGGTGCGGGTGAAAGAATGGTCTTTGGATGGGTGCATTAGTGTTGTGGAAATGGCTGGGCGTGTAGCCTGTTAGTGTGTGTAGTTGGTTGGGCGCTCCACCACTGTAAGGATGTCGGCCAGGTGAGGCCGCAGGTGGGCTCTGGGAGCCGGTAGTAGTTGTTGTGGATGGGGCCCGAGGATCCGGAGGACGGACCCGGGTAGCCCAGTGCCAGAGGGTACCGAGTGGGGTGACAGAGCCAGGAGGGGCCTGCCCCAGTTAGATAGGTTAGGGTGAGGAGCTAGGTAAGCTCGGGTGGCAACTACAGTGGTGGAGGTGTGCAGGTGGGTAGACCTGCTGGGAGAGTTACACGTCGCAGCCCAGAAATTGTGCGAGGGCACCGGGAGATGAATCGGGGGAGTGAGACCCCAAATTGAGAAGCACCACAGTTTGGTCAATGGGAATTGGTTTTTAGAACCCATAGTGTAAGTTGGCCAATGGATTGGCAGGGAGAGACCCCGGGTCGTGTAAAGTGTGTTAAAGTCATTTAGAGGATAGTTAGGATGAAGGATCTCCTCGCACCATCTGCATCCACTCACCTGAGGTGACAGGTACTCCACACCATGCCATGTTTTGATTATTTTTATGATGCAAATGTTTGGATTGTGAGACGCATAATGACGTGGGTGTGACATTGTGCGTAATTCCATCTCTCCCTCCTTATGAGGATTGATGATGAATTGGTGATGGCAAATTTTGAAGTAGAGGGATTGTGGAGACGAATTTGGTATAGGGGAAATATGGGGAAGACGTGACAGTAGTGACGAATTTGTAAATGGGTAGATTTTTGTACATATGGGGTAAGGGCAAGGGTAGGGTAGGTGACAGGTGGGTGACGTACGGTAGGGACGAGCTTTCTCACTTCGCCCTCCGTACGCATTTCGCCTTGCATTGCCTTATTGATGTGTACCCTTGTGACCTTACCCCTCGCTCAATTGTCTTTCTTTTGTCTCCCACATGACCTGTGCGCCATTGGGTGCCGAGGGGAGCGTGCGTGAGGTGGCCATTGTGCGCCCGAGATTCCCAGAACCAGCATGCATTGCGTTGATGTACCACTTTATGGACCGCTGTTCTGCGGCCAAGTACCACTTGATGGACCCCAGGTTCTGGGGCAGGGCACCTCTGTTGGAGACCGGCCATAGTGGCCAGGGAATCTTGCTTGCGGACCTCGGTAAGGTGGCACCTATGCCAAACAGGTGGACCACCCTTAGTTGGCCCCTGAGGCCCTAAATAAAAACGAACACAAGTTGTGCTTTTTATTATGTCCAAATAGGCCGCATTAAGCCAGAAGACGTCGGGAAGAACATCGGCCCAGCAGAGAAAGTGAAGACCACCACCAGTTGTTTTGTTGTGTTTATTAAGAACCATGGTGACTGCGCACCGAGTGGTGTTTTTGGTGCTTTGTGGTGCTTGTGGTGTTTTTGGTGCTTTTGGGTGCTTTGGTGGTATTGGTACTGGTGCATCGATGCAATGCGTGCTGTCTCCTCCCTCCCAACAGGAATTTCTTTTTTCCTTGTTCCCTAAAAAGAAAAAAGAAAAAAACACAGGTCCTGGGTTGCGTTGTAAATAAGAAATCACGTCATTGTAAATAATGCTCCCCACCGTAAATGTATAGTTTGAGAATAATTCCGTAATTCGGTTAGCTGTGGGCTTGAGTCTGTTAGACAGGGTGCAATGCAATAGGGGGACATACTTATTTGTGTTTTAAGATTGTCACACTCAGGGTCAGGTTAATTGTAGAGGGAATTACACCTACGTGTCACACTAAGTTAAAGTTTAGTAGGCCCGAGGACGGGCCTGAAGAAAGGAGGGTGCAGTGTAACGAATGTGGAAACGTTACAATGTGAACGTTACAAAAGTATGGTAACACCCTGTTAATGTAAATAATGGTCGCAGCCGTCCTCCTAGTTAATTCCATGAAACTTACACGCAGGTCACGATATATCTTTTAAATAGTGTATTTCCTTATTCCATGTAGGCTAAATATGTGTTTCCCACTAGATTGACTTTGCATTGTATCAAACAAAATAAGCGTAGGCCCTTCCAATTTCCCCAAACATCTCCGCTCTCCAAAGTTCCTTTCAAAAAGGGTGGGAGTTGTTTTCAATCCCGCAGGCCGCCATTGCCCACGTGCTAATCTCGGAGAAGAAAGGCGTGTCTCCACCTCGTCATAAGAGGGGAGGAGTGAGCCAGCCCTAACAGCCAATCAGCACCGCGGTGAACGACCCGGTAGGCGTGCCCTCGGAGCCGGCGGCTTAATTCCACCCGAGGTGATAAAAGCGACTGTAAGGGACTGCTTTACGAGATGACCTGGGAGATGAGCAAAGAGGCGGCACCAAGAGGAGCGGTGAGATGCGAAATGCTCCAAGCCAAAGAGGAGAGGTACTCGGCAAGGAAACCAGCTTTGGAGAGACGCGCTGAAAGGAGGGAGACGGCTCCACCACAAGAAGAGGAGCAGGTGTGCCGAACCAGCGCGTGACGTCTATAGCAGCGGATACGCGACGGAGGGTTTTCCCGCCAAAAACCGCGAGGAATTGAGAGCTGCTGCCTCCGACTTTGCCTCCCTCTCCAGCAATCCACCTCAAGCCCTACCTGCCTGCAATATCCCCTGTGTAAGTGTGAACGTCCTGTCCTGCTCGTTGTCTTGGGATTAAGTAAATTGAATAGTGTAAGTTAACGATTCGCTGTGTTACTGCTTCTTCCATCCATTGCTTGTGTGTGTATAATAAATCTGTTCTTCCTCCGTACTCTGTCTTTTTCTTCTTTTTCCTTCTCTTTCGGTCGCTTTAGAGGTTTCCCGATTGAATATCTGTGGGGCGATCTGGTCAACGTCGGGTGGAATCGGGTTCTAATTGGGGAGTAACTGTTCGGACGCGGTTAAATACACCACCGCTCGGTCAATATAACATCTAAAACCGCGTCTGTAACAATTGGTTGTCAGGAGTTGGATTCGGACCTGGGACTAAATTTGTTAGGCCCAAATTTTGGAACACCAATTGTACTATTAGAGTAACAATTGGTGTCGAGGAGGGAGATCGGACCCGAAATCGGACCCGAAGCGCGCGTAACGCGCTCAAAATTACAAGCTGCCGAAATTTATTTTGTTTTATAAAACCCGAATTTTGAGATCGCGCCATGGACAATCAAGGCGATCGGATGTCGGTGGGGGAAATAGATGGGTTAGGGGTAACCCAGGACTTAGGGAAAGAAAGGGAGGAGGAGAGCAATGAGGAGGCGGTTGAGGGGGTATCAGACGCACAAAATGGCGCCTCGCACATGGCTATGGCGGCCGCGCCCGCTGCACAAGTGGGAGGGATTGACATGCAGGCCCTCATTGCGCAGCTACAGGCAGCTGTACAGATGAGTATGGGGAGCCAAATTGAGCGACTGGGTGAGCAATTGGGGGTAATGAGGGACGAAGCGAGGGGTACCGGTGAGGGATTAGAAAAGAAATTTGAGGGATTAGACAAGAAATTTGAGGGATTAGACAAGAAATTTGAGGGGTTAGACAATGGGATAGAAGGGGTGAAAAATGGGTTAATGGGGTTAGAAAATAGGATGGAGGACAAATTGCGGGAGATAGGGGAGCAATCCGCCCGAGAAATTAAACAAATGGGAGAGCAGATAGAGGAGGTAAAAATCGGGGTAGAAACCAAACTGGATGCTCAGAGGGATGAATTGGGACAGATGAGGGTGGCATCTACAAAAGAGATGGAGGAAATACGACGAGGGGTAAGTGAGGAGGTTTCTGGGCTACGCGAGGAGGTAAAGCGAGGTGAGAAGCGTATGGAGAAAGAGGTGAGGAATAATACGGGTAAGTTACAAGGGGGCATAGAGGGTCTGACGGAGGAGGTGCAACAGCTGACGGAGGGACAAAAATAACTAGTGGAGCAGGTTCAAAAGAACACTGCGGTACTAGGAGGGTTAAAGGCGACACAAAAAGAAATTAAAAACGAATTAATAGCGACACAGAAGCAATGTCAGATGGTACGTGAGGAACTGACAATGAGGGTGGACGAGGTGACAGAGATAATGGAGACAAAGGACCGGCAGGTGAGGAAGCACATAGAGACGGTCACGGTAGCCTTAGAGGACGAACTTGAGGAGACGCACCGAGAAATAAAAGAGGTTAAACAAAAATTAGAGGAAGTGGAAGAAGAGGTGAGTGAAATTAAGAAGAGACGGACAGAAACTAAGAGAGAAATAAAGGAGGAGATAGCGGAATATGTACAAGGTCGGTGCTCAACTCATAATGTGATGCTCACTAACCAAATAAAGAGTTTGCAGGTGGCAAAGGAGGTGCGGAGACGAGGTACGGAGGTGAGTGGCAATGTATATGATGTGAGGAAAGCTTCAGTCGGCTTGGGGATTGGTTTGGATCCGGGTGTTCGTGAAAGGCCGTTGGTGAAGTGTGTGACAGGTCAGGTGTGCGAAAAAAGAGGTGTGCGAGAATGTCCGACCATGGGGTGTGTGAGGAAAAAGTGCACGCCGAGGAGTGAGTGTGCCGTCAAGAGTGAGTTGGTCGAAGCGCGTGTGCGAGGGGGTACATGGAAGCGCGGTGTGGTGAGTGTTACAGAGGAAGTAACGAAAAAGTGTGCGCAAGAGGATGCGCGAGAAAGGTGTGTAACGGACGGGTGCATGGGGAAAGCGCATGCTGTCAAGAGTAAGGGAGAATGCATGCCTGTGGTGAGTGTTACAGAGGGTGTAACGGGACAATGTGCGGAAGAGTGTGCGCGAGAAAGGTGTGTAACGGACAGGTGCATGAGGAAAGAGTGCGCTGTCGAGAGTAAGGGTGAGTGCGCGACCGAGAGTGGAGGTGAGAGTAGTGAGAGTGACACGGAGCGTGAGTTGGTTGTGGCAGGTGAGCGAGGATGTACACCTGGAATGGAAGGATGCACACCTGGAATGGTAGAGCGTGAGTGGGAATGCACGCTGGAATTGGTAGTGAGGCACGTGGTTGGGTGTGCGGGTGAGAGCACACCTGTGATTGTCACGAAGGAGGTGACCGAGAAAGGGGCGCGAAGAGGTGTGTTGGTGAGGTGTGCGAGCGACGAATGTGTGCCAAGGTGTTCGGTGGTCAGGTGTGTGACCAAGTCGGTGAGCGGAATGAGTGTACCGAGGTGTGTAAGAAAAGGTACAACGAAGAGCATGGAAACGGCTGCATGTATGAGCAAGAAAGGGGTAGCGTATGCATGTAAGCGTCCAGGTGAAGCATCGACGGTAACCGGTTTAGCGGTTAGAGCGACTTATAGCCGAATCGGGCCCTCGGTGCGTGCCGGGCTTCGCGTGCCGCGAGAACCAGCGGGGATCCGAGCCACGGCGGGTTCGAAAGGACCGCCGTGCGCGATCCACGCTGGGCCTCGCGTGGAACGGCCGCGTCCGAGCTCCACTAGGCGGAGCGGGCAGCTGGATAGGAAGGGTCGTCATGGCGACCACGTTTTGTTGAGACGTGCCGGTAGGTCGAGATCGGGACATTGGATGGCTCCACGCCGAGGTGGTGCGTGGGATCTCGGCCCGGGTAAGCCCCCGTCCCTGCACCGAGTGCCGGACGCATCCAGCCGCCGGCACAAAAGAACCCGCGTTCATGGCTCGGCTGTACGAAGCCGGGCTGTAGACGTGAATTGGCGCACCGAGAGGATGTAATAAGTAGACGGGTGATGAGGATAGTGTTTTGGCCCCGAAATTAGAAAAAAGCAAAATTTGATGATGGTAGAGTGATTGGCAGTAAATGGGAAATTTTTGAATTGGTTGGAATTTGGACGAGCAAAATTTATAGTGAGAGCCCCGGTGTGGTGGGATGGCAAATCCACCATCCCTCACAGAAGGTGGGGGCAAATGCGCAATAGTTTATGGGGTGGCTATGACAACCGAGCCAGGGAGGGCTTGGATAATTGTAGGGATCTAGCGAAGATGACATTAGGTAACGTTAAGATTAGTTAGTGACTGATACCTGTAGTGGGGACGCAGGTAGATTAGTGTGGATTATAATGACGTGGGAGCGCAATAGTTTAAAGGGACGACTGGGAAGCGCAAGTTTCAGAGGGGAGTAGTTCGCTGAGATGATGCCGTGTGTGTGAGGATTGAACAGGTGTGATTGAACAGGTGTGATTGCACAGGTGTGCAACTGAACAGGTGGATGGAGCAGTGTATGAGTGAGTGATAGTGATTGTGTATTGTGATGACCAAATGGTCCAGGAAGAAAGGAGGGTGCAGGTGGCACCAGGTGTGAGGGCACAGGTGTGCAACAGCAGGTATGGAGAATGGTAGTGTGGAATAAATGGAGTATTGGAATGGATGGTCGTGGAGTGAGTATGGTGGAAATTGTGGAGTGGAGTGGATGGTGCGAAGGTGTGAATGGGGGAAGAATGGACCCCCATCACGGATACCCGGGGCGGGTAGTGTAAGTGTTAGGTAGAGGGTATAGGTAAATTGTGGTTGGATATTGGCATCTGTGGTGCGGGTGAAAGAATGGTCTTTGGATGGGTGCATTAGTGTTGTGGAAATGGCTGGGCGTGTAGCCTGTTAGTGTGTGTAGTTGGTTGGGCGCTCCACCACTGTAAGGATGTCGGCCAGGTGAGGCCGCAGGTGGGCTCTGGGAGCCGGTAGTAGTTGTTGTGGATGGGGCCCGAGGATCCGGAGGACGGACCCGGGTAGCCCAGTGCCAGAGGGCACCGAGTGGGGTGACAGAGCCAGGAGGGGCCTGCCCCAGTTAGATAGGTTAGGGTGAGGAGCTAGGTAAGCTCGGGTGGCAACTACAGTGGTGGAGGTGTGCAGGTGGGTAGACCTGCTGGGAGAGTTACACGTCGCAGCCCAGAAATTGTGCGAGGGCACCGGGAGATGAATCGGGGGAGTGAGACCCCAAATTGAGAAGCACCACAGTTTGGTCAATGGGAATTGGTTTTTAGAACCCATAGTGTAAGTTGGCCAATGGATTGGCAGGGAGAGACCCCGGGTCGTGTAAAGTGTGTTAAAGTCATTTAGAGGATAGTTAGGATGAAGGATCTCCTCGCACCATCTGCATCCACTCACCTGAGGTGACAGGTACTCCACACCATGCCATGTTTTGATTATTTTTATGATGCAAATGTTTGGATTGTGAGACGCATAATGACGTGGGTGTGACATTGTGCGTAATTCCATCTCTCCCTCCTTATGAGGATTGATGATGAATTGGTGATGGCAAATTTTGAAGTAGAGGGATTGTGGAGACGAATTTGGTATAGGGGAAATATGGGGAAGACGTGACAGTAGTGACGAATTTGTAAATGGGTAGATTTTTGTACATATGGGGTAAGGGCAAGGGTAGGGTAGGTGACAGGGGGGTGACGTACGGTAGGGACGAGCTTTCTCACTTCGCCCTCCGTACGCATTTCGCCTTGCATTGCCTTATTGATGTGTACCCTTGTGACCTTACCCCTCGCTCAATTGTCTTTCTTTTGTCTCCCACATGACCTGTGCGCCATTGGGTGCCGAGGGGAGCGTGCGTGAGGTGGCCATTGTGCGCCCGAGATTCCCAGAACCAGCATGCATTGCGTTGATGTACCACTTTATGGACCGCTGTTCTGCGGCCAAGTACCACTTGATGGACCCCAGGTTCTGGGGCAGGGCACCTCTGTTGGAGACCGGCCATAGTGGCCAGGGAATCTTGCTTGCGGACCTCGGTAAGGTGGCACCTATGCCAAACAGGTGGACCATCCTTAGTTGGCCCCTGAGGCCCTAAATAAAAACGAACACAAGTTGTGCTTTTTATTATGTCCAAATAGGCCGCATGAAGCCAGAAGACGTCGGGAAGAACATCGGCCCAGCAGAGAAAGTGAAGACCACCACCAGTTGTTTTGTTGTGTTTATTAAGAACCATGGTGACTGCGCACCGAGTGGTGTTTTTGGTGCTTTGTGGTGCTTGTGGTGTTTTTGGTGCTTTTGGGTGCTTTGGTGGTATTGGTACTGGTGCATCGATGCAATGCGTGCTGTCTCCTCCCTCCCAACAGGAATTTCTTTTTTTCTTGTTCCCTAAAAAGAAAAAAGAAAAAAACACAGGTCCTGGGTTGCGTTGTAAATAAGAAATCACGTCATTGTAAATAATGCTCCCCACCGTAAATGTATAGTTTGAGAATAATTCCGTAATTCGGTTAGCTGTGGGCTTGAGTCTGTTAGACAGGGTGCAATGCAATAGGGGGACATACTTATTTGTGTTTTAAGATTGTCACACTCAGGGTCAGGTTAATTGTAGAGGGAATTACACCTACGTGTCACACTAAGTTAAAGTTTAGTAGGCCTGAGCGCGGGCCTGAAGAAAGGAGGGTGCAGTGTAACGAATGTGGAAACGTTACAATGTGAACGTTACAAAAGTATGGTAACACCCTGTTAATGTAAATAATGGTCGCAGCCGTCCTCCTAGTTAATTCCATGAAACTTACACGCAGGTCACGATATATCTTTTAAATAGTGTATTTCCTTATTCCATGTGGGCTAAATATGTGTTTCCCACTAGATTGACTTTGCATTGTATCAAACAAAATAAGCGTAGGCCCTTCCAATTTCCCCAAACATCTCCGCTCTCCAAAGTTCCTTTCAAAAAGGGTGGGAGTTGTTTTCAATCCCGCAGGCCGCCATTGCCCACGTGCTAATCTCGGAGAAGAAAGGCATGTCTCCACCTCGTCATAAGAGGGGAGGAGTGAGCCAGCCCTAACAGCCAATCAGCACCGCGGTGAACGACCCGGTAGGCGTGCCCTCGGAGCCGGCGGCTTAATTCCGCCCGAGGTGATAAAAGCGACTGTAAGGGACTGCTTTACGAGATGACCTGGGAGATGAGCAAAGAGGCGGCACCAAGAGGAGCGGTGAGATGCGAAACGCTCCAAGCCAAAGAGGAGAGGTACTCGGCAAGGAAACCAGCTTTGGAGAGACGCGCTGAAAGGAGGGAGACGGCTCCACCACAAGAAGAGGAGCAGGTGTGCCGAACCAGCGCGTGACGTCTATAGCAGCGGATACGCGACGGAGGGTTTTCCCGCCAAAAACCGCGAGGAATTGAGAGCTGCTGCCTCCGACTTTGCCTCCCTCTCCAGCAATCCACCTCAAGCCCTACCTGCCTGCAATATCCCCTGTGTAAGTGTGAACGTCCTGTCCTGCTCGTTGTCTTGGGATTAAGTAAATTGAATAGTGTAAGTTAACGATTCGCTGTGTTACTGCTTCTTCCATCCATTGCTTGTGTGTGTATAATAAATCTGTTCTTCCTCCGTACTCTGTCTTTTTCTTCTTTTTCCTTCTCTTTCGGTCGCTTTAGAGGTTTCCCGATTGAATATCTGTGGGGCGATCTGGTCAACGTCGGGTGGAATCGGGTTCTAATCGGGGAGTAACTGTTCGGACGCGGTTAAATACACCACCGCTCGGTCAATATAACATCTAAAACCGCGTCTGTAACAATATAAACAAATATCCACCATTTTATTAACTCGCATAGCTTTGAGGCCTGTTTTGTAGGCCCGTGGTGTCTTCCTCTCACACAGTTTTCTTTCAAATCAAATTCGATATATCATTTCATTTTTCACAGTCGCCAACATAGTTTTAGACTCGGTTGAAAAAAAACGGGAAGAAAATGCGATGAAAGTTGCCCTTTATAGAACGAAATGAATTCTCAAAGGCCTGTAACTTCAAGTCCATTGACATATATTTTTTTTAAATCGCGGCATGCTCAGTCATACACCGCCCGAAATAAGAGACGGGAAAATGCCGAGATATATATATTTTGTTTAAATCGCGGCATGCTCAGTCATACACCGCCCGAAATAACAGACGGGAAAATGCCGAGATATATTAAAAATTCGTCCATTTGATGACAATCGTCACGATGAAATATTTAATTTATACGTCGTCACAATAATGTGGAGAGAGGAGCATAGCTTCGTTCACGTGTCGCCACATACGGGAAATTGCCGAGATATATTTTTTTTTACATCGCGGCATGGTCAGTCATACACCGCCTGAAATAACAGACGGGAAAATGCCGAGATATATTAAAAATTCGTCCATTTGATGACAATCGTCACGATGAAATATTTAATTTATACGTCGTCACAATAATGTGGAGAGAGGAGCATAGCTTCGTTCACGTGTCGCCACACACGGGAAATTGCCGAGATATATATTTTTTCCAATCACGGCATGGTCAGTCATACACCGCCTGAAATAACAGACGGGAAAATGCCAAGATATATTTAAAATTCGTCGCCACACACGGGAAATTGCCGAGATATATTTTCACTTTGCACAAAAATAACATCAAGTAATCGAATCAATAGGAATGTCCTGTGCCTATAACATCGATGTTATAGGCACAGCTGCATCTAGGCATTGTGTAACATCGACGCGGCTTTTGTTTTAATTAAAACTTTTTGTACTTGTTATTTTATTACATTCACGTAGTTTCACATTCTTGACTTCGTGGAGCTTCAATCTTTTGTGGTTCAAAAAAATAAAATAAAGATGGATTCTTCTTCATCGCATCGCATTCACTTCCTGTGAAACTGTTTCTCCATTTAACGTTTCCAAAATCAAAACTTCAAAAACTTCTTCACTTCGATTCGAAAAAACTTCAAACTTCAAAAAACGTTTCCAAAACGTCACTCCATTTAACTTTATTAAAATGACGATAAAGACCATTTGACCATCGCCTTCGCCCAGCAGACGCCAATACGATGGTGTCGTAAGATGGCGTCGTATCGGCCGATAATCGGATGCTTTTGGGTCCCAAAGTCGGCGAATTCAGATTTTTCGAGTATGGCTGTATGTGATAAACAAAGAGCGCGGTTCGTAGATCGTAAATCCATTCGTGCCGTGGGCATCGGGTCACTGGGTGCGGCGTAAAAGGGATAACAAAGTCGAGTCCTTACGGTATTATTATATAGATGGTCAAACAGGAAATTACATTCCGCTATCATTGTTATAGCAATGTGGACCTTTGTGTAAAACAGTGGTAGCCATATTGGATTTTCTCACTATTTCTCACTATGGCTGGCATCCACCGATTTCAACGAATCAGTAACATGTTTCCCCAACGGCCTAGCATTACTTATGTGGGCATTACCACCAAAATGGACCTATTTCATCATTCACAATTTGTGTTGTCAAGAACATTAAGTTTTTGTACTGTGGTTATTTAAGAAGTGGCGGCCATATTGGATTTTTCCACCATTTTGAATTTGACTGCCATATTGAAATTAATTGTTTTTGAACTCCTTGGTATTGAAATTATGGGTACTAGGGCATGCCCGTACTATATATATATCTAAAATTATATCCCCCCCCTCTATTTACATGAAATGGTTTGGTCCAAAGCGAACGGCTTGCGAGTACGGTGACAATCCCCCCCCCCTCTATTTACATGAAATGGTTTGGTCCAAAGCGAACGGCTTGCGGAGTTTGGTAAAGAAATCGCCATAGCGTGCACAAACGCGCAGGAAAGCGAAAGAATCGCAAATTAGTTTTAATTAGTTTTAAAACATAGTTTAACGCCAACATAGTTTGCCAACGTGAAATAAATGAATACGCTCTCAAATGTGCCGTCCGAGGCAGAGTCTGTTCGGCACGTTCGGCACACGTGATAGCTCGCTGCTCTCTGATTGGTTGAATCGTTTTTTGGACATAGCTCGGTAACTACTTGTCCGATTAATATGAAACCTTGAAAAGGCACATCCTCGGGTCCCCAGCAATATACCTGGCAAGTTTAAAGTATATCGGACCCGTGGTTGTCGAGAAACAGCGGTCACAGACATACAGACATACAAACATACAAACATACAAACATACACACAGAGATTACTGGAATTATAGATAGATTATCATTAATTTGGACCTCATACTGTGTTTAGAATACCAGTTTTAATGGAATTTATATATTTTGGCGGACATCTTGGATTTGACACCCTTAATCCGTTTTAAAAAATTAACAACCTATTTTTTCGAACATGTGACACCCCAAAGACAAGGAATCAAGTGGAATTTTGCTTTTAACAAAAAAAAAACACGAAATGACATAACAGCCTACACTACTACTGCAGTCTATGTTGTGACAGTTGTCTATCATTCCCCTGCCGATGAAATGCTAGTAGTATTTCTCCACTTAGCATCTTGTTTGACATAGATTTTAACTCTGATGTTGTGGGGAAAGGTATTTTTTTGACAATTTGATCACATTACTGGCAATTACTGTTGAAGTATGGTCAGAAGTAAGATTTTATATAACTAGCAACGGATTGGGAGGCCCAAATGAAAAGGCAAAATATCAGAAATTGAAGGCTTTTTTTATTTTAAACGATTCATATAAACATCCGTTAAATCATATCACACGCAAATCATCAAAATATAAACAGTATTTGTAGAATTTCAATAAAAGCCACATCACTGTTCATATCGGTAAATATTATTCCATCGTGTTTGGAAAAACTGGAAAATTGGAAAAACAATATAGCCTATTTTACACCAGGATTACCCACCCAAAATTTCGTTGCGATCGGTTCAGCCGTTTTTGCGGTACCTGGGAACAGACGTACAGACAGACATTTGGTGAATTATAGCAAGAAGACAGTACAACATGGGGTAAATGTTGAATTTGACACTGTCGAGAGAATCTGGTGGGGCTGCTCTGCCTTTAATAGGGTCATATGACCTAGTTAATACCTCATTTTCCAAAAAAAAACCCACTATCATCACAGCCACGTTATTGTGAGTGGGGGATGCAGGTGTACAGGGTGTGTTCCTAAATTATATTTCCTATTTTGAATGTAAAAAACGACTAATAGACATCTAAGTTTGCAGTTCACACCATCTTGTGGGTCACCTCAGAGTTTTTCTCAACATTTCAGTGAACTCCCACATGAGCACCATTATCGGCTCTCAGAACGTCAGATATTCGATTTTAGTCCGCGTTCGCTGCAACATGTCCACAATAACACATCTTTTGCATTTGGGTCTGTTTGTTTGTCTATCTGTCTGTCTGTTTGTTCCCACAGCACGTGAGTTTGCTTTTCTCTGCAACCGTTGGTCCAAATGCCAAGAAATTTTCACCATAGGTGCGCCTCAGGATGAATTGTTTTTAGCCGCGTCGCAGACGCTGCTCATAGAGTGCCCTCTGCTGTTGTTGTTGTTCTTCTTCTTGTTCTTCTTGTTCTTGCAGAGAAGACAAAACCTCAAAGCTCCACCCATTCTGGGAACCATAGCTCCACCCATTCTGGGAGAGCCTTCATATAAACAAATATCCACCATTTTATTAACTCGCATAGCTTTGAGGCCTGTTTTGTAGGCCCGTGGTGTCTTCCTCTCTCACACAGTTTTATTTCAAATCAAATTCGATATATCATTTCATTTTTCACAGTCGCTAACATAGTTTTAGACTCGGTTGAAAAAAAACGGGAAGAAAATCCGATGAAAGTTGCCCTTTATAGAATGAAATGAATTCTCAAAGGCCTGTAACTTCAAGTCCATTGAGATTTTTTTTTTTTAAATCGCGGCATGGTCAGTCATACACCGCCCGAAATAAGAGACGGGAAAATGCCGAGATATATATATTTTGTTTAAATCGCGGCATGGTCAGTCATACACCGCCCGAAATAACAGACGGGAAAATGCCGAGATATATTAAAAATTCGTCCATTTGATGACAATCGTCACGATGAAATATTTAATTTATACGTCGTCACAATAATGTGGAGAGAGGAGCATAGCTTCGTTCACGTGTCGCCACACATGGGAAATTGCCGAGATATATATTTTTTTCAATCGCGGCATGGTCAGTCATACACCGCCTGAAATAACAGACGGGAAAATGCCGAGATATATTAAAAATTCGTCGCCACACACGGGAAATTGCCGAGATATATTTTCACTTTGCACAAAAATAACATCAAGTAATCGAATCAATAGGAATGTCCTGTGCCTATAACATCGACGTTATAGGCACAGCTGCATCTAGGCATTGTGTAACATCGACGCGGCTTTTGTTTTAATTAAAACTTTTTGTACTTGTTAATAAGTAAGACGTCATAGGTCAAGTGGTACGGGTGCCATCTTGGGGAAAAAACGAAAAACTTTGCACCTCTATATTTCCAAAACATCTCCATTGAAAAAATGTAAGCATGGCTCATTGTCAAGTACTCACCATGGTGAACAACATATATTCGTGATGATGTCATAATTAGACAAGTAGAACGCTTGATCCGATCTGTTTGAAATTTATTGAGCATGATGTGCACAAAGATTGTACAGGAGAATTAAATTGATGACGTCATCGGTCACGTGGTTCGACAGCCATATTGGATTAAACAAATCTACGTCATCGATAAACCACACAAACACAGCAGATAACTAGAACGGCACTCAGTAGAGAGCATACTTCATCGTCGACCACTGGTCTCTGATGAGTACCTGGTTGGCCATATCACTCTGGTGAAGAATCACTCAAAAAATTCTACTAGCCGGATCCGGATCCGGATCTTCACCAAAATCGAATCGAATCGTCCTTGTCAGACACACAACCTCTCCAACAAGTTTCGTCCAAATCCGTCCACAACTTTTTGAGATATTCTGCTCTGTATCGTTTTTGACCCGATCTCCCAATGGTGAAGAATCACTTAAAAAATTCTACTAGCCGGATCCGAATCCGGATCTTCACTAAAATCTAATCATTTCGTCCTTGTCACATTCGTTACATCTCTGGCAAATTTTGTCCGAATCCGTCCACAACTTTTTGAGATATTTTGTTCACAAACGCACAGACAGACCTTTGGTGGTGGAGGTAATAAACACCACACAAACACAACCTGGCAAGGGTCTGCAATCTCTGATTGTTCTTTCTTGTTATTTATTTATTTTACAATGAAAATGGGAAAGATCATTTCGGAACACCCTCTATTTTCCTGAGGCTAAAATGAAAGACTTCACAATCAAATTTGAGCTGAAATAAAGTAGATTAATGGAAATCTTCTTCTTTCGAATGCAGCCCAAGGCTCTGCTGGTTAGGGCTGGAATTTGCAATTTGGGCCGGAGATCGCTCGCCTACTCTTCGCGAAAGACATCATGGAATCTTTTTCGTCCACAAACGAACGGGAACGTCCATCTGAGGGACCACACCCACATTGATGAATCCCCCTGCCTGTTAAATACCGGGATGACATTTTATAACTGAGTTGGGATTCACACCCAGGAGCTGCCAAACAGCCTATGGGGGCGAGTGTGTGTACCTCTAGGCCACCTTGTCAGCCCTCTCAATGGGAATAAAGTTTGTTTAACTATTTTTAAATTGATAACCCCTATAACAGTCTGTATGATTAGGCCCTGAAGGAATCCCCGTGATTGAAATAAGCTCCATAATGCAGATGAAAATGATCTATCATTTATTAAAACCTCCACCTTCGGGCACACCTTGGAACTGCGTTCTTGAGTTTCCCCGCCATTAACGTGGGGATTGCCCAGCACATCAAGCGATGGAAACATGCCATTTTGTTTGTTCCAGGCGTACACTACGTAGTAACCATTGCCAGGCCTTCCCACATCATTGCACCACTCTCGTGGTATTATCAATAACAAGGATTAATTGTTACATAAACACACGTTGAGTGTGGGAAAATCAAAAAGATTTTGCACAGGGAAGAATCTACGGTCTTGCTCTCCGCGCACCATGTGTTCAACAGATGTGCCGTGGGCGGTCGTTCCATTACTTTGCCAAAACAGTTGTACTGTGTATCCGCACAGCAAGCCCCTGGAGTTTTCATTTAAAGAAAAAAAGACGATAATTCGCCCCCTCGTGTGAATTGCCCCCAATTCCTCATCGGATAGGCTCCGATTTGATCATCAATATCCCAAACCCCCCATCGTGCACCAACATCGAGTCCATAATTCTATTTATCTGCCGGCATCCTATGGCTGCTACCGAGGGTTGCCAGTTGTAGTCTTACATTCTCCATTATGTCCATCAATGACATTTGTCCGTGATCCCCTGTTAATGCAAAATAATCCATTTTGACGAACACAACCACTGGTGTTGGCTTAGCGGTTAGGGTGCCGGCTTGGGATCCTAGGATCCTGGGTTCAGCGGTTAGGGTGCCGGCTTGGGATCCTAGGATCCTGGGTTCAGTGGTTAGGGTGCCGGCTTGGGATCCTAGGATACTGGGTTCAGCGGTTAGGGTGCCGGCTTGGGATCCTAGGATGCTGGGTTCAGCGGTTAGGGTGCCGGCTTGGGATCCTAGGATCCTGGGTTCAGCGGTTAGGGTGCCGGCTTGGGATCCTAGGATACTGGGTTCAGCGGTTAGGGTGCCGGCTTGGGATCCTAGGATCCTGGGTTCAGCGGTTAGGGTGCCAGGTTGGGATCCTAGGATCCTGGGTTCAGCGGTTAGGGTGCCGGCTTGGGATCCTAGGATACTGGGTTCAGCGGTTAGGGTGCCGGCTTGGGATCCTAGGATCCTGGGTTCAGCGGTTAGGGTGCCGGCTTGGGATCCTAGGATCCTGGGTTCAGCGGTTATTGTGCCGGCTTGGGATCCTAAGATCCTGGGTTCAGCGGTTAGGGTGCCGGCTTGGGATCCTGGGATCCTGGGTTTGAATCCCGGTCGATCGCTGAATTAACACCAGGGGGGTTGACTCCGCCTGTCATCCTTCCGAGGTCGGCAAATTGAGTACCAGTTCACTGGTAATTCCCTGTGTGTCGCAAGACGCGACTAACAGGGTTGGCGGCAGGAAGAGCATCCGGCCGTAAAACATTTCTTCAAAAAAGGGGACCACGGTGCCCGAAAAAATTCCAACCCCTGCTCTGCGGGGGGAAATGGCCTCTAAAGGTGGTTCCAAACAAATTCCTTCTACTCTCACTCGACATGAGTGTTGAATTATTGACCCAAAAATCAGACCATAGACACCCCTGGTGTGTGAAAAACGCACACCACACACACACTTCGTGGTCCAATAACAGGGTTGCTGTTATGACTTGCGGAAGTGTCAAATCTCCTCAGGCCAAGAACCCGCTCGATAGCAAAGACCAAAAATTCGCTGCAGATCTAATGCTCCTGCAGGGGAAACTCTTCTATACTCTTCTTCCCAGTCCAACTCATTTACTCCGCTTCTTCCCTCCACCATTGTCCAGCCAGCTGCTCTGGTCCTGGCCACGAGCTCAAACACTCCACCGTCCCGAGAGGAGCCCACTGAATGTTTTCCGAGCAGTGGTGTATAAATCTACTTGGTGTACAGTCTGGCGCGATACTCAAGCCAGCGGAAGCGCTAACACGACAAAATACATGGGTTGGAGGCGCAGGATTGAGCATTCCAAAATTTTTTTTTTGGAGGGAGTTCCTTTGCTTTGACTTCGTTGATAATGAAACCGTACGTGATGGAAGGTCTAATGGAATTGAGTATTGAAGTTGTCATTTTGATAAATCGGGTCATTTTCGAGGAATGTAAACCTTCCCAGGATGTTTGGCCTGCTTTCGTCACCACTTTCGTCTCACTATTTTTAAACATCGGGAGTATGACAGCAATGGAGCAATGGTCTATGAGAGTGTGCCCACGGTGGCACAACTTTGGTGGTTGTGGTGTTACAGCTGTGGTCCAATGGCATCCCCTACCAAATTTTACTTTCTAGGTTAGGGGTCTCCAGGTAATATGGGTCCCCTAAAAGGGCTCTCCTAATTTCGATGTGCCCTGGGCCAGACAGGTTTTTTTTCTCTCAACGTCGTCAGTCGACCACGATCTTACCCACGACTAGATCCCAAGATGGAATAAGACAACACCCAAGCAATTCAATCCAAAGCACCTTTTGTGACGACCATCAAATAATAAGAGTTCTCCTACGAGGAATTTCAACGCAGGAGTCAATTAGGCCCTGCGCAATGATTGCCAACCTATGGGTGTTTGCCTTTGCCACTCTATATCTTCTTCAAATTCTGAACGTCAAGCGAGGAGGCAGCACCTACCATTTTTTTAAGTCTTTGGTATGACTCGGATTCAACCACCGACCTTACAAACTCAGAGTGGATCCGCTCTAACCATTATGCCACCAAGTCTGGTTACCTTGTATCGATATCTTTCGATAAGGAACCTCATCAAATCTACCCCGATCAAATTGTACCTTTCTATGCAACTTGCACAACTTTTACAGAAACCCTCAGCACATATCATCCCAGCCTGGAAATGGAGAGGGTGTCTGCTCCTAGGTGGAGAGGGTGTTTGATCCTAGGTGGAGAGGGTGTCTGATCCAAGGTGGAGAGGGTGTCTGATCCTAGGTAGAGAGGGTGTCTGATCCTAGGTGGAGAGGGTGTCTGATCCTAGGTGGAGAGGGTGTCTGATCCTAGGTGGAGAGGGTGTCTGATCATAGGTGGAGAGGGTGTCTGATCCTAGGTGGAGAGGGTGTCTGATCCTAGGTAGAGAGGGTGTCTGATCCTAGGTGGAGGTCGAGGTGGAGAGGGTGTCTGATGCTAGGTGGAGAGGGTGTCTGATCCTAGGTGGAGAGGATGTCTGATCCTAGGTGGAGAGGGTGTCTGATCCTAGGTGGAGAGGGTGTCTGATCCAAGGTGGAGAGGGTGTCTGATCCTAGGTGGAGAGGGTGTCTGATCCTAGGTGGAGAGGGTGTCTGATCCTAGGTGGAGAGGGTGTCTGATCCAAGGTGGAGAGGGTGTCTGATCCTAGGTGGAGAGGGTGTCTGATCCTAGGTGGAGAGGGTGTCTGATGCTAGGTGGAGAGGGTGTCTGATCCTAGGTGCAGAGGGTGTCTGATCCTAGGTGGAGAGGGTGTCTGATCCTAGGTGGAGAGGGTGTCTGATCCTAGGTGGAGAGGGTGTCTGATCCTAGGTGGAGGTCGAGGTAGAGAGGGTGTCTGATGCTAGGTGGAGAGGGTGTCTGATCCTAGGTGGAGAGGGTGTCTGATCCTAGGTGGAGAGGGTGTCTGATCCTATGTGGAGAGGGTGTCTGATGCTCGGTGGAGAGGGTGTCTGATCCTCGGTGGAGAGGGTGTCTGATCCTCGGTGGAGAGGGTGTCTGATCCTCGGTGGAGAGGGTGTCTGATCCTCGGTGGAGAGGGTGTCTGATCCTAGGTGGAGAGGGTGTCTGATCCTAGGTGGAGAGGATGTCTGATCCTGCCCAAAGCATATATATGTGACGAAATGAGCCTAAATTAAATGTCGTGTCCTCAGGTGATGACATCAGTTCCAAAGTTATACTGTGGAGGGAATAAACGAAAGCTTTTATTCTTCCTGCGAAAGGAAGTAATGAAGGAAGCGAGGAAGGAAGATGGTTACTCGCTCTCACATGCAAATGCACAGCCAATTTGGCCCGAAAGCCCCAAGGAACGTCATGCTATCCACCTGGCCTCACAGACATTAAAACCATTACAGCCAAAGGCCTATAATAGTCACCATTGTAGTAAAACTCCAAGGCACTCATTACTTTTGGCAGAAGAATAATAGTATTTTCGGACTTGAGCAGCTCGGCCGGCTTTTGCGACAGACATGGACGTCTTATTGTTCCGACTACATTCTCGAGTTACATCATTAACTGATGTGGAATCGCTGCCATTTTGGTTGCTGCAAACTTATAGATTGACCACATTATTTCAACAAAGGCTTTCCCTACAGTTCCTGAAAAGGCAACTCCATGAATCCACAGCGCAGCATATCAAGTCTGCTGAACTCCAGTTGCATATGAGGAAGGGGGATAGGTTCGGTGAGTTCAAGTTAGGATGAGGTGAGTGTTACTGTGACCTGCAGTCTGATGGCAATTCAGGTGTGTGCGTGTGTGTGTAAGGTAAAAGTTGTATGCTGCCTTGTCGGATTGATTCACTGGACACAGCTGAGACCTATTGGTGTAGAATCACAGCAGTGGCCACCGTTATGGACCCATGTTTGGCGAGGTTCTGGGCTCAAAGGGTGGAAACTTCGAGGAAGAACGGAACCCAGCTAATGATATGGGCAGTTCAAAAACCTATGAATTGGTTGCGGGGTAATAAGGTTCTTACTTTTACTGAACCACCTTCAGAGGCCATTTTCCCCCGCAGAGCAGGGTTGGCCTTTTTCGGGCACCGTGGTCCCCTTTTTGAAGCAATGTTTTATGGCCGGATGCCCTTTCTGCCGCCAACCCTGTTAGTCGCCTCTTGCAACACAGAGAATTACCAGTGAACTGGTACTCAATTTGCCGACCTCGGAAGGATGACAGGCTGAGTCAACCCCCCTGGCGTTAATTCAGCGATCGACCGGGATTCGAACCCAGGATCCTGGGACCCAAAGCCGGCACCCTAGCCGCTAAGCCAACACCAGGCTAAGGTTCTTGCTTTAACTGAACAACTCTTTCGAGGTTTTCAGTTCAGATCCTTTAAATATCCCCAGTAAATCAGATTGACGATCCTTTGAAAAGATGGAATACTAGGTTCAAATCTGCATGAAAGGTACTGGGATCCTATTGGATCTGGAATTGAACCCAGACAAAACTAAGAGACGAGCCTGCTCTCGTTTCCTCTCTCTCCGTGCTATCCTCTCATTCATAAGCAATAGTACTTTAAGTTCGCTGAAATGTTTTGTGAACGAGTAATTCATGTTCCGCTGGGAGTGATTGGAAAAAGTGGAGGAGGGAGGGAGAAGAGGGTGGTGAGTTCTTCTTACCTTTTCGGTACTTATACACCTCAATGAATCTAACCAGGTTCACGCACAAAGCAACAAAAGGAGTAACGGTCACAATGGAAAAATCTGTATTCATGGGGTTATGTGATCGTCTTTGTGTGACCATACACAATAAGCGAAAAGTGCGGTTAAGCAATTGGTTCACTTCTGTCTGTTTGTCTCCAAACGTCAGTTTAAGATTGAGCTGCAATTTGATTTAAATTGAATATTATATTTTGAACACAAATCGGGAAACGAACCTGTAATTTATCTGTACTTTGGCTATGAATTCGTCCCGATCACACATGTGCCGAGACGAGTGAGATCATTACTGTCTGCCTGTCTGGAAGTAAAAACAAAATTAGAAAGTCATTCCAAACAGGAAACTTACTGTTTATAAGGACATCATAAAGGACACAAACAACTAATGTAATGGTTAAATTAGGTGGTGTAAAAGACGCTGCAGCAATGGCGGTAAACTTCTGGAATTATTTTTTTCTACAACCTTATACACAATGCAGAAGGATTTTAGATGCATCGGCCCATCATGCATGTGCCACATCAACACTAGACTAACTTATAGAATGAAAGAATAATGCAAAATGTTGTTTTGTTGTTTTTTGTGGGATTTTTGTAGTTTTTCTTGATAGTTTTTTTGTTAGTTTTATTTTTCTTTCTGGGGGAGGAAGGGGAAGGGGAGAGGCGAGGAGTGGGTGAACGCAGTTCTTGGGTGAGAAACACAATGTCAACACGCAACACTCCTTAACGAGAACCCCAGAGACACCATTCTGCACAGATGCACACAATCACCCATCCATACTCAAACTACCTAAAGGTCCTGCCAACATCCCTCTACCCCTCTATCGCCAATACTTCCAGGTACCTATGTCTAATTCCAATTTGAACTTATCTACTGTTCTGCTGCCACTACCTTTCCAGGGAGACCATTCCATGCATTAACTAGACTGAGTGAAAGACCCCTTACTTCTGTCTTAACTCTCCTCTTCTTTACTCTCAGGCTATGATCCATGGTCCTATCACTGTCTATTGTGTTGAATAATTATAATAATCTTATTTTGTCTATACCTTTCATTATCTTAAACATCTTTATCATATCCCCTCGTTACCACCTCATTTCTAATGTATAAAGCGCTGTATCCTTCAGTTGCTCATCACAGCTGAGTCTAACTAGGCCCAGGATCAATCTGGTCACCCTACGCTGAACTGACCACCTATGTCCTTCCTTATGTCCTTAGGTCTTTAGTTCCTTCATCTATGGCCTTCCTTAGGTGTAGTGACCAAAACTGCACAACATATTCTAGGTTAGATGGGGTCTCACTATATTCTTATATGGAGTTAACACCACCTATTTTGATTTATAATTGGTCCCCCTACGAATACAACATAAAAACCTATTTGCTTTACCTATAGCTGCCTGACATTGTCGTGTCTACTTACCACCCGAATCTATGACCACAGCTAGATCCTTCTCCTGTGTGACACGCTCCAAAATTTCCCCTTGCATCATGTGACCTCTATTTTCATCATTATTTCCCATCCACAGCACCTTAAATATTTTCCCCGATCGATGCAGGTATCAATATTTTCCGGATTCTGATCACGACCCCCTCTGCTATCTACCTTACCGCCAAGCTTTGTGTCATCTGCACATTTGGAAAGGCTACTCTTCACTCCACTATCCAAATCATTGATGTAAATCCATAATAATAAAAGACGATGTGTGTCAGTGTGTGTGTGTGTGTGTGTGTGTGTGTGTGTGTGTGTGTGTGTGTGTGTGTGTGTGTCTCCTCCATAACTCCAAAACCATGATACCTAGCGGCCCCAAACTTTGCAGGCACGTGAAGCGAACTGCAAGGGAGTGCATGAATGAAAAGTGGGTGTTTGTGTGTGCTTAAACACCCTTTGTGAAGATAATTTAGGGGATGCTCATCACCAAAAAGATATATTATCCTTAACAAAATGATGGTCCGCCATCTTTATCAGCCCTCTGTCACATCGCTGGGTACTTAAGGTGCCATTTTGTTTCGGCCTATTCAAACGAGCCTTGCCTTGGAAGCACGATGTACTGTCACAGAATAATTGAAGTACAGGGTGACCCAAAAAAACCTCCCACATTTCGAAAGGCTGTAGCACTGGCAGTAGTGAGGCGGGAGGGGCGAGGCTAGGGTCTGTTGGTAGCCCAACCCCAACCGTCCTCAGTCGCCAACATGGCGTGGTCGGGAGCACACCGTGCGTTCGCCGTCGAAGCGTTCTTCACAAACGACCGTTCCGTGATCGCCGTGCAGAGGGCCTTTCGAAGACGTTTCAGTATTCCACAGAACTAAAACATTCCAGATCGGAAAACCATCTTGCAGTGGGTTGAGAATTTCAGGGCAACGGGCTCAGCTTAAAAAAGAAAATCACCTGGTCGACCTAGGAGCGCTCGTACACCTGAGAATATTGAAGCATTGAGGCGATCTGTTGTGCAGTCTCCGAGACGTTCTGCGCGGAAGCATGCTTTAGCTGCAGGGATATCCCGGGAAACTGCAAGGAGAATCTTACACAAAGACCTCCACTTCCATCCATACAAAATGACGGTTGTGCAAGAACTCAATGCGAGAGACTGGATAAGCCGCAGGGAGTTATGCGAGAACATTCTGCAACGTGTTCCGGAAGATGCTGTTCTCTTGTGCAGTGACGAAGCTCATTTTCATTTGAGTGGCTCTGTAAACAAACAACATTTTCGCTATTGCTCTGAAGACAACCCTCGCATGCTCCACGAAAGACCGTTGCACTCCGATCGAGTGACTGTGTGGTGCGCTGTTGCCGATGTTGGCATCGTGGGTCCTTATTTCTTTGAAGAGGGTGGTGTAACTTCTGACCGTTACATTGATATGCTCGAAAACTTTCTCAGGCCACAACTCGAACACCTTGAGCTTGAAGAACTCGATGTGTGGTTTCAGCAAGATGGAGCTACGGCACACACAGCTCGAAGATCATTGCAAGTGCTGAGGGAAATGTTTCCGGATCGGGTGATCTCGTTGCGTGGCGATGTTGGGTGGCCGGCCCGTTCCCCTGACCTCGCCCCTTGTGATTTTTTTCTGTGGGGCTACCTTAAATCACGAGTGTATACTCATCGACCCCAAACTCTTGAAGCCCTTAAGGTTGCTATTCAGCAGGAGATAGCCGCTGTTCCACCCGACATGTCCCGTCGAGCCATGGCGGCCTTCAGAAATCGCCTCCAAGCGTGTATAGACAATGACGGCCACCATTTGGAGGATGTCATCTTTAAAACATGATGAATAAAAACTATTGAATGAAGTTTCATGTGTGCAAATAATATCTTGATTATCTTTAACCATTTTTTTTTCATTTACCTTTGAAATGTGGGAGGTTTTTTTGGGTCACCCTGTATATAATTGAAATCTGAGTGAAGGCTGCCACAACCGTGCGTGATACGCCAAGGGGGAAATCTCCGGAGTTAGGAAGGCAAAAAAAATAAAAATTAAAGATTTAATTAAAACAAGGATGAACATAATGGGAAGATTACAATGAATAAAGCAATGAGACAAGTGAGCTCCAGGTGCTAATTATCGAATGCCTGATCTTCATGAGTACGAATCGCTTGCCAAGTCAGATGTTCCTTATCAACCGTTTCGTTGGAGTGCTTGCTTGAGTGCTTATGCCACTTGGTGAGTGCTTTACAAGCTAATTGATAATGAAACACACCCGCACCTCTTCCTGCTCTGCCAACTCCTACTCTTGCTCCCCGCTCCCCCTTCCTGCTGATCCCTGCTCACTCCACCACCTGCTCCCCTCTCACTCTCCTGCTTCCCCTCGCCCCTCCTGATCCCTGGGTCACCCACCCTCATGCTCCCTGCTCACCTCTCCTCCTGATCCCTTCTCAACCCTCCTCCTGATCCCCTCTCACCCCACCTCCTGATCCCTGCTCACCCCTCCTACTGTCCGCTCACTTCTCCAACACCCTGCTCAACCCTCCTCATGCTCCCCCCTCACTATTCTCCTGCTCCCTCCTGCTCTCCCCTGTCCACATCCTCCTGCTCCTCATCGCCATCCTTGACTGGAAACGCCAGGAACCTTTGCGAGTTATGAGTAATAAAATGGTCCTTGTATGGACCCTTGAGGTGTACCCCACTATTTACATCCTACCGGCAAGACCTCCTCCCACTCACAGTCAGGCACTCTTTCCTTCCCATCACTAATCCAGTTAGCTACCTGACCAGGCACTCCACAAGCCCTCACCTTGACAATATTAACCTCCTATGTGGTACCTGATCAAATACCTTCTTAAAGTCTACATATACTATGTCCATGGCCATTCCCTCACCCACCCAATCAAAAACTGTTTCATAGAACTCTAAAAGATTTGTTAGACAAGACCTACCTTTGGTAAACCCATGCTAGCTTTAATTCGTTTATATTTATTTAAATGGTTCCTCATCTGGTCCCTAATGAATGTCTCCAACACCTTCCGGCAACTAAATTCAAACTACCAGGTGTATAGTTGCCCAAGTCTTCTCTGGATCCTTAAATAACAGTGTTACATTTGCTACTCTCCAATCCTTCGGTACCTCTCCTGACTTCAGTGAACTATGAAAGATATCCGTTAACATCTTGCTTACCTTCTCTATTAACATCTCGCTGGCATGTTCCGTTAACCTCTCGCTTACCTGCTCTGTTAACATCTTGCTTAGCTACTTTGTTAACATCTCGCCTACCTGCTCTGTTAACATCTCACTTAGCTACTTTGTTAACATCTTGCTTACCTGCTCTGTTAACATCTTGCTTAGTTACTTTGTTAACATCTTGCTTACCTGCTCTGTTAACAACTCACTGAGCTACTTTGTAAACATCCCACTTGCCTGCTCCGTTAACCTCTCGCTTACCTGCTCTGTTAGCATCTTGCTCAGCTACTTTGTTAACATCTACCTGCTCTGTTAACATCTTGCTTACCTGCTCTGTTAACATTTCACTTAGCTACTTTGTTAACATCTCACTTGCCTGCTCTGTTAATCTCTCACTTACCTGCTCTGTTAGAATCTTGCTTAGATACTTTGTTAACATCTACCTGCTCTGTTAACATCTTGCTTAGCTACTTTGTTAAAATCTTGCTTACCTGCTCTGTTAACATCTCGCTTAGCAACTTTGTTAACATCTTGCTTACCTGCTCTGTTAACATCTCGCTTAGCTACTTTGTTAACATCTTGCTTACCTGCTCTGTTAACATCTTACTTATGTGCTCTGTCAACTTCTCGCTTAGCCATTTTGTTAACATCTCACTTGCCTTCTCCGTTAACATCTCACTTAGCTACTTTGTTAACATCTCGCTTACCTGCTCTGTGAACTTCTCGCTTACCTGCTGTGTTAACATCTTGCTGAGCTACTTTGTTAACGTCTTGCTTACCTGCTCTGTTAACATCTCACTTACCTGCTCTGTTAACATCTCGCTTAGCTACTTTGTTAACATCTCATTTGCCTGCTCTGTTGACATCTTGCTTAGCTACTTTGTTAACATCTCGCTTACCTGCTCTGTTAACATCTTGCTTAGCTACTTTGTTAACATCTCATTTGCCTGCTCTGTTGACATCTTGCTTAGCTACTTTGTTAACATCTCATTTGCCTGCTCTGTTAACATCTCGCTTAGCAACTTTGTTAACATCTTGCTTACCTGCTCTGTTAACATCTCGCTTAGCTACTTTGTTAACATCTTGCTTACCTGCTCTGTTAACATCTTACTTATGTGCTCTGTCAACTTCTCGCTTAGCCATTTTGTTAACATCTCACTTGCCTTCTCCGTTAACATCTCACTTAGCTACTTTGTTAACATCTCACCTGCCTGCTCCGTTAACCTCTCGCTTACCTGCTGTGTTAACATCTTGCTGAGCTACTTTGTTAACGTCTTGCTTACCTGCTCTGTTAACATCTCACTTACCTGCTCTGTTAACATCTCGCTTAGCTACTTTGTTAACATCTCATTTGCCTGCTCTGTTGACATCTTGCTTAGCTACTTTGTTAACATCTCGCTTACCTGCTCTGTTAACATCTTGCTTAGCTACTTTGTTAACATCTCATTTGCCTGCTCTGTTGACATCTTGCTTAGCTACTTTGTTAACATCTCATTTGCCTGCTCTGTTGACATCTCGCTTAGCTACTTTGTTAACATCTCATTTGCCTGCTCTGTTGAAATCTTGCTTAGCTACTTTGTTAACATCTCGCTTACCTGCTCTGTTAACATCTTGCTTAGCTACTTTGTTCTCGCATCTCATCTGTTCCTTACCTGCTCTGTTAACATCTTGCTTAGCTACTTTTTAACATCTCGCTTACCTGCTCTGTTAACATCTCGCTCAGCTACTTTGTTGACATCTCGCTTACCTGCCCCGTTGTCATCTCGCTTCGCTACTTTTTTAACATCTCGCTTACCTGATCTGTTAACATCTTGCTTACCTGCTCCGTTAACATTTCGCTTACCTGCCCCGTTATCATCTCGCTTACCTGCGATGTTAACATCTCGCTTACCTCCCTGTTAACATCTCGCTTACATGCTCCGTTAACATATTGCTTACCTGCTCTGTTAACATCTCGCTTACCTGCTCCGTTATCATCTCGCTTACCTGCGATGTTAACATCTCGCTTACCTGCCCCGTTAACATCTCGCTTACCTGCCCCGTTAACATCTCGCTTACCTGCCCCGTTATCATCTCGCTTACCTGCTATGTTAACATCTCGCTTACCTGCTCTGTTAACATCTCGCTTACCTGCTCTGTTAACATCTCGCTTACCTGCTCTGTTAACATCTCGCTTAGCTACTTTGTTAACATCTCGCTTACCTGCCCCGTTGTCATCTCGCTTAGCTACTTTTTTAACATCTCGCTTAACTGATCTGTTACCATCTCGCTTAGCTACTTTGTTAACATCTCGCTTACCTGCCCCGTTATCATCTCGCTTACCTGCCCCGTTATCATCTCGCTTACCTGCTATGTTAACATCTCGCTTACCTGCGATGTTAACATCTCGCTTACCTACGATGTTAACATCTCGCTTACCTGCTCCGTTATCATCTCGCTTATCTGCGATGTTAACATCTCGCTTACCTGCCCCGTTAACATCTCCCTTACCTGCCCCGTTATCATCTCGCTTACCTGCCCCGTTATCATCTCGCTTACCTGCCCCGTTAACATCTCCCTTACCTGCCCCGTTATCATCTCGCTTACCTGCGATGTTAACATCTCGCTTACCTGCCCCGTTAACATCTCGCTTACCTGCTATGTTAACATCTCGCTTACCCGCTCTGTTAACATCTCGCTTACCTGCTCCGTTAACATCTTGCTTACCTGCTCTGTTAACATCTCGCTTACCTGCCCCGTTATCATCTCGCTTACCTGCTATGTTAACATCTCGCTTACCTGCCCCGTTAACATCTCGCTTACCTGCCCCGTTAACATCTTGCTTACCTGCTCTGTTAACATCTCGCTTACCTGCCCCGTTATCATCTCGCTTACCTGCTATGTTAACATCTCGCTTACCTGCTCTGTTAACATCTCGCTTACCTGCTCAGCCACCTCCCTCAATACTCGGGTGCTATTATTGGCTGCAGATACCTCACTATTGTTTTGCTATGCAGAATTTTCCCTGGTTAATGCTTGTCTGGGAACATCTATATATTATGACCGCCTGGATTGCGGTGAAGAGGGAGGGGGCAACTAAATTGAGAAAAGAAAAGAAAGAGAAATTATATGAGAGGGAATTTTAGAAGTGAGAAGAGGTAAGAGTAAGTGGAGATAAGGGAAGGGCAATGTGTGCATCACATGGTGTGGAGGGGGCAGGGAGAGGGCGTGGCAAAACATTCCGCCAAGTTTGCGTACGTATTTAATAGATGCTACACAAGTTTGCGAGAACATGTCAAAAGGTCAGCCATCGAGAAGATGTTACAGATAAATGGGAATAAAGCAAAGGGCCCATCTATGTATTACGTACACACGACAGGGTTCTTGTGCAAACAAAATAAAAAAGAGTGATGTTTTGATGATGTGTGAATATAACAGTAGATTTAGTAATTTAATACTCTTTATTGCCATACCTGTAAAACTAAAACGCAGGTGGGTGCCCATGTCACGTGACATTGAGCGCAGCAGAACCAGCAAAGGTCTCATCCCAATTTTTTCGCAACTGTTGTCCAGCAAAGAAATCCATGAACTTTCAGCTGGAGGAGCAGGGCTGACGTCATCATCACAAGACGAACAGACATCCAGGTCCAATTCCCCCTTTCTGAGCGCAGCACAGCAGTCAAATCATATTTGGCAACAGTTGTTATTTGTAGGAAAAAAATCTGTTCCCCGTTTGCCAGGATTACATGGAGTGCAGCTGCGTGCTCATGATCGTTAAAGGTCAGTGTGGAGATGAATCACGGACGGTTTTGGAGTGGTCGAGTGAGTGCTGCCATCAGAGCATCCACCGTGTAAAGTGTTATGACGGGTCATGTACTTATTACGTACGCAAATACGGTGGGAAAGTTTGACCTGCAACCCCCCACGCTGTACGGACCATGCAAGCCCGATTTGACCGAAAGACACGTCCTCTCAATCACTCCGTACGTACGTAATAAATAGATGTCCCTTCAGCAGTTTAAGGAGAATTGAAAATGTCGAAGAAGATATATTTGTTGTTGGGAACACGGTCTACCAGCAACAAAACCCCCCAAATCCAGGCTCTGTGCTCACATCCACTCATCTGTTCCTCTCCCGCTCCTTTCCTTGTTTCTTAGTTGTCAGTTCGTTTGTTTCTTTTCTATTTAATCCCCACTTTTTCCCTCCCATTCTTGCTGTGCTTCATTCGGCTTGTGTGACGTCACCCCGTGTCCTCCTCCTCTTGATCTCACCCTTATACTCTGGTCTGGTATTCCCCCCCCTTTCTATTTTGTCCCCTTAATCCATCCATTCTGCTCGAGCTCTTGCAGGAGCCTCGACCATGTATGTATACAAGTAAAGGTCTGAGACGACACCAAAGACGGGAAGACATCAAAAGCGAGCTAATGCGCCATGTCTTACTGCAAGGTGACTCCTGACATAATGACGGAGACCCCGGTGAGATCCCAGGTCCCCGGGGATCATTGAAACGTCCCCATTTCAGAGAAGGGCCGCAATGTTTGGACAGATGGAGCTGCCACCAATTTATCGAACTGCAGGGCAGGCCCGGACACACATGGCAACGTGGGTTATGGTAGTGATGTGCGACAACGTGGGTTATGGTAGTGATGTGCCACAACGTGGGTTATGGTAGTGATGTGCGACAACATGGGTTATGGTAGTGATGTGCGACAACATGGGTAATGTTAATGATGTGCGACAACATGGGTTATGGTCGTGATGTGCGACAACGTGGGTTATGGTAGTGATGTGCGACAACGTGGGTTATGGCAGTGATGTGCGACAACATGGGTTATGGTAGTGATGTGCGACAACATGGGTTATGGTAGTGATGTGCGACAACGTGGGTTATGGCAGTGATGTGCGACAACATGGGTTATGGCAGTGATGTGCGACAACGTGGGTTATGGTAGTGATGTGCGACAACATGGGTAATGGTAATGATGTGCGACAACATGGGTTATGGTCGTGATGTGCGACAATGTGGGTTATGTTAGTGATGTGCGACAACGTGGGTTATGGTAGTGATGTGCGACAACATGGGTTATGGTAGTGATGTGCGACAACGTGGGTTATGGTAGTGATGTGCGACAACGTGGGTTATGGTAGTGATGTGCGACAACATGGGTTATGTTAGTGATGTGCGACAACATGGGTAATGGTAATGATGTGCGACAACATGGGTTATGGTCGTGATGTGCGACAACGTGGGTTATGGTAGTGATGTGCGACAACGTGGGTTATGGCAGTGATGTGCGACAACATGGGTTATGGTAGTGATGTGCGACAACATGGGTTATGGTAGTGATGTGCGACAACGTGGGTTATGGCAGTGATGTGCGACAACATGGGTTATGGTAGTGATGTGCGACAACATGGGATATGGTAGTGATGTGCGACAACATGGGTAATGGTAATGATGTGTGACAACATGGGTAATGGAAGTGATGTGTGACAACATGGGTTATGGTAGTGATGTGTGACAACATGGGTTATGGTAGTGCTTTGCGACAACATGGGTTATGGTAGTGATGTGCGACAACATGGGTTATGGTAGTGATGTGCGACAACGTGGGTTATGGTAGTGATGTGCGACAACGTGGGTTATGGCAGTGATGTGCGACAACATGGGTTATGGTAGTGATGTGCGACAACATGGGTTATGGTAGTGATGTGCGACAACGTGGGTTATGGCAGTGATGTGCGACAACATGGGTTATGGTAGTGATGTGCGACAACGTGGGTTATGGCAGTGATGTGCGACAACATGGGTTATGGTAGTGATGTGCGACAACATGGGATATGGTAGTGATGTGCGACAACATGGGTAATGGTAATGATGTGCGACAACATGGGTAATGGAAGTGATGTGTGACAACATGGGTTATGGTAGTGATGTGTGACAACATGGGTTATGGTAGTGCTTTGCGACAACATGGGTTATGGTAGTGATGTGCGACAACATGGGTTAGGGTTGTGATGTGCGACAACATGGGTTATGGTTGTGATGTGCGAAAACATGGGTTATGGTAGTGATGTTTGACAACATGGGTTATGGCAGTGATGTGCGACAACATGGGTTATGGTAGTGATGTGCGACAACATGGGTTACGGTAGTGATGTGTGACAACATGGGTTATGGTAGTGATGTGCGACAACATGGGTTATGGTAGTGATGTGCGACAACATGGGTTATGGTAGTGATGTGCGACAACATGGGTTATGGTCGTGACGTGCGACAACGTGGGTTATGGTAGTGATGTGCGACAACATGGGTTATGGCAGTGATGTGCGACAACATGGGTTATGGTAGTGATGTGCGACAACATGGGATATGGTAGTGATGTGCGACATCATGGGTAATAGTAATGATGTGCGACAACATGGGTAATGGAAGTGATGTGTGACAACATGGGTTATGGTAGTGATGTGCGACAACATGGGTTATGGTGGTGCTGTGCGACAACATGGGTTATGGTAGTGATGTGCGACAACATGGGTTATGGTAGTGATGTACAATAACATGGGTTATGGTAGTGATGTGCGACAACATGGGTTATTGTAGTGATGTGGGACAACGTGGGTTATGGTAGTGATGTGCGACAACATGGGTTATGGTAGTGATGTGCGACAACGTGGGTTATGGTAGTTATATGCGACAACGTGGGTTGTGGTAGTGATGTGCGACAACGTGGGTTATGGTATTGATGTGCGACAACATGGGTTATGGTGGTGATGTGCGACAACGTGGGTTATGGTTGTGATGTGTGACAACGTGGGTTATGGTAGTGATGTGGGACAACGTGGGTTATGGTAGTGATGTGCGACAACGTGGGTTATGGTCGTGATGTGCGACAACGTGGGTTATGGTAGTGATGTGCGACAACATGGGTTATGGTAGTGATGTGCGACAACGTGGGTTATGGTAGTGATGTGGGACAACGTGGGTTATGGTAGTGATGTGCGACAACATGGGTTATGGTAGTGATGTGTGACAACGTGGGTTATGGTAGTGATGTGCGACAACGTGGGTTATGGTAGTGTTGTGGGACAACGTGGGTTATGGTAGTGATGTGCGACAACGTGGGTTATGGTAGTGTTGTGGGACAACGTGGGTTATGGTACTGTTGTGGGACAACGTGGGTTATGGTAGTGATGTGCGACAACGTGGGTTATGGTGGTGATGTGCGACAACGTGGGTTATGGTAGTGATGTGCGACAACGTGGGTTATGGTGGTGATGTGCGACAACGTGGGTTATGGTGGTGATGTGCGACAACGTGGGTTATGGTAGTGATGTGCGACAGGCCCAGACAAACCAAATTGAACATCCTTAGAACGCGCACAGGAAAGAAACTCGGATCGAACGTGTCAGATCGATGGTTCTGGTATTGTTGCGAGGCAATTATAATGAAGTAATCAATTGCAGTGTGTGTATATATATATGGGAGCATACGCTGGATCAGCACGTCGCTGCGTCCTTGGTCGACTCCCCAGCACCATCCCGACACACGTCACTGTGTGTGCTACGGAATGAGGTGTTTTTGCAGTGGCCGGAGTGCAAATCCTGCCACCAACCTCCTTGAGAGAGGACCCAGTACCCTGGTACTCATTTTGCCAACCTCTGAAGGATGACAGGCTGAGTCAACCCCACCTGGTGTTAATTCAACCGCTGAATGGGATTCGCCCACCGCCCTAACCATTAGGCCAACACGAGGTATACTATTATAATCAAGTAATCATTTATAATCAAATAATCAATTTGAATCAAGAAATCAATTATAATCAAGTAAGCAATTGTAATCAAGGAGTGGCTCAATTATAATCAAGAAATCAATTATAATCAATTATAATCAAGGTATCATTTATAATCAAGAAAGTGAATGTAAACAAGTAATTAATTGTAATCAAGGAGTGGCTCAATTGTAATCAATAAATCAATTATAATCAAGTAATCAATTATAATCAAGGTATCATTTATAATCAAGAAAGTGATTGTAAACAAGCAATCAATTGTAATCAAGGAGTGGCTCAATTGTAATCAATAAATCAATTATAATCAATTATAATCAAGGTATCATTTATAATCAAGAAAGCGATTGTAAACAAGCAATCAATTGTAATCAAGGAGTGGCTCAATTATAATCAATACATCAATTATTGTCAAGAAATCAATTATAATCAAGAAAGTGATTGTAAACAAGCAATCAATTGTAATCAAGGAGTGGCTCAATTATAATCAATACATCAATTATTGTCAAGAAATCAATTATAATCAAGAAAGTGATTGTAAACAAGCAATCAATTGTAATCAAGGAGTGGCTCAATTGTAATCAATAAATCAATTATAATCAAGGTATCATTTATAATCAAGAAAGCGATTGTAAACAAGTAATCAATTGCAATCAAGGAGTGCCTCAATTATAATCAAGAAATCAATTATAATCAATAAATAAATTATTGTCAAGAAATCAATTATAGTCAAGAAATCAATTATAATCAATAAATAAATTATTGTCAAGAAATCAATTATAGTCAAGAAATCAATTATAATCAATAAATAAATTATTGTCAAGAAATCAATTATAGTCAAGAAATCAATTATAATCAATACATCAATTATTGTCAAGAAATCAATTATAGTCAAGAAATCAATTATAATCAATACATCAATTATTGTCAAGAAATCAATTATAGTCAAGAAATCTATTATAATTAAATCATATATATAATCAAGAAAGCAATTATAATCAAGGAGTGGCTCAATTATAATCAAGAAATCAATTATAATCAATAAATAAATTATAGTCAAGAAATCAATTATAATAATAATAATAATAAAGGAATCTTATATAGCCCTATCAAGCAGAGTAAACGACCCTCATGGCGCTTTACATTATCATGCGAACGCACACACACCGCACACACACACAAACACACACACACACAGACACACCTTCACTCTTGCCCTATTCCTCTCCCTCCCCATTCAAAACCCACAGATGTGTACTCCCCCTCCTCCTCTCCTCCCGCCCCCGCACATGTACACAGACATACTCTCGATCTCTGTCCCACCTCAAACCAAAGGGAAAACAGGACTTAGACTTTGAAAGACTTGTGAAACAAATAGGTTTTGAGGGAGGTTTTAAAGGCAGGAAGAGAGTCAACATGTCGAACAGAGGGAGGCAAGTCATTCCAGAGCAGAGGTGCAGAAAAGGAAAAGGTTTCTCGCCAAACGACTTGGTGCTGGTGCGCGGCGGCTGTACGTCATAGAGTCGTCGCTTGAACGAAGCCGTCGCCGAGATACATAGAGAGTGAGCAAATCGGAGAGATAGTGAGGTCCCGTTTCACACGATGATTTATAACATAGTGTGCAAATTTTGTATTGCACACGAGCAGAGACAGGCAGCCAGTGTAAAGATTCAAGAAGCGGAGTAACATGGTCAGACTTCTTCGCCTTACAGACAAGACGAGCGGCAGAGTGTTGAACCTTTTGTAACTTATCCAAGAGAAACTGAGGGCAGCCTGCATACAAAGAATTACAATAGTCTAGCCTTGAGAGGACAAGGGCACAGACCAGAGTTAGAGCAGCTTGAGGAGTAAGAAAGTGGCGAATGGATGCGATCTTTCGCAGCTGAAAGTATGCTGATTTGCAAGTTTGAAGTACTTGCTTGGAAAATGTCATGTTACAGTCGAAAACCACACCAAGGTTCTTGGCCGACGAAACAAAGTTTACATCGGTTTCACCAACATGAATAGTGGTAGGAAGTGAGCATTGTAGAGGACGAAAGCAATTATAAACAAGTAATCAATGAATCAATTATCATCAAATAATCAATTAGAATCAAGGAGTGGCTCAATTTGAATCAACAAATCAACTGTAATTAATTATATTCAAGGAGTGGCTCAACTATAATTAATACATGAATTATAATCAAGTAATCAATTATAATCAAGGCGTGACTCAATTATAATCAACAAAGCAATTATAAACAAGTAATCAATGAATCAATTATCATCAAATAATCAATTAGAATCAAGGAGTGGCTCAATTTGAATCAACAAATCAACTGTAATTAATTATATTCAAGGAGTGGCTCAACTATAATTAATACATGAATTATAATGAAGTAATCAATTATAATCAAGGAGTGACTCAATTATAATCAATAAATCAATTATAATCAAGAAAGCAATTGCAAACAAGTAATCAATTATAATAAATAAATCAATTATAATTATGAAGGAGTTGCTCAATTATAATCAAGCAATCAATTATAATCAAGAAAGCAATTATAATGAAGGAGTTGCTCAATTATAATCAAGCAATCAATTATAATCAAGAAAGCAATTATAAACAAGTGATAAATTACAATCAATAAATCAATTATATTCAAGTAAACAATTAGAATCAAGGAGTGGCTCAATTTGAATCAACAAATCAACTATAATCAATTATATTCAAGGAGTGGCTCAACTATAATTAATACATGAATTATAATCAATTATAATCAAGGCGTGACTCAATTATAATCAAGAAATCAATTATAAACAAGTAATCAATGAATCAATTATAATCAAATAATCAATTATAAATCAAGGAGTGGCTCAATTTGAATCAACAAATCAACTGTAATTAATTATATTCAAGGAGTGGCTCAACTATAATTAATACATGAATTATAATCAAGTAATCAATTATAATCAAGGCGTGACTCAATTATAATCAAGAAAGCAATTATAAACAAGTAATCAATGAATCAATTATAATCAAATAATCAATTAGAATCAAGGAGTGGCTCAATTTGAATCAACAAATCAACTGTAATTAATTATATTCAAGGAGTGGCTCAACTATAATTAATAAATGAATTATATTCAAGTAATCAATTATAATCAACGAGTGACTCAATTATAATCAATAAATCAATTATAATCAAGAAAGCAATTGTAAACAAGTAATCAATTATAATAAATAAATCAATTATAATGAAGGAGTTGCTCAATTATAATCAAGCAATCAATTATAATCAAGAAAGCAATTATAAACAAGTGATAAATTACAATCAATAAATCGATTATATTCAAGTAAACAATTAGAATCAAGGAGTGGCTCAATTACAATCAATAAATCAACTATAATTAATTATATTCAAGGAGTGGCTCAACTATAATCAATAAATAAATTATAATCAATAAATCAATTATAATCAAGAACGCAATTGTAAACAAGTAATCAATTATAATCAATAAATCAATTATAATCAAGAAAGCAATTGTAAACAAGTAATCAATTATAAAAAATAAATCAATTATAATGAAGGAGTTGCTCAATTATAATCAAGCAATCAATTATAATCAAGAAAGCAATTATAAACAAGTGATAAATTACAATCAATAAATCGATTATATTCAAGTAAACAATTATAATCAAGGAGTGGCTCAATTACAATCAATAAATCAACTATAATTAATTATATTCAAGGAGTGGCTCAACTATAATCAATAAATCAATTATAATCAAGAAAGCAATTATAATTTCACCAATCAGGCTTTCATCCGCAGCTCAATGGAATACTGTTCTCCCCTCTTGGCTGGTGCTCCTGCCTCACCCCTAGCTCGACTTCACGCTGTCTCCTTGTGTTTTATACTTCTCCCACCCCCCCCCCCCTCCACCCCTCTTCCCATGCCTCCTCCCCCCAAGCCCTCTCCCTTTCACAGATCTCCCGATGTCCCTGCTCTCAAATGTTGTGTTTGTGCTTCCCTTTCTTCTCTCCCCATCTTGTCTACCGCTCCCCTTATTATATGTTTTATGTGTCTGTTTGTTTTTTTGTGTGATAAATGTTAGCTCTTTCATGAGCCTCGATCCTGTATACAAAAAAAAAACAAAAAAGATGTGGTATTCCACTCATAATTGGTTGAATCTCAGGGTAACTTTCTCATCTTTCAAGGGATGACTTGGAACGATAGAGGATGTCCAGTCAATGCCTGGCTCAGAAGGCCAGATTTGATCTGTAGTCAACCCAGGAGAGTTCACAGCTGATAGAAGTCATGAGATTGAACCTCTTCTCGTAGCTCACCATGGAAATAGGTGGGTTCCTTTGATGATCCTTCTGGAGTAACAGGGTGAGACAGAGAGATCTGCCAGGATCGAAAGACATGTTCCATCCATTAGATAGGCAGCTAACACCCATTATTATGGTGAATCGTTCACATTATGATACAAGCATTTAATTTGGCAGTTATGCTCTTATATAGATACTCTTTAAATCCAGTCGATTAGACAACTCGAAATTCAACATGGCGGCCATTTCTTTCAAAATGATCGCCAAAATAGCTAAAATGTGACGTATACTTTTTATTTAGAATTTAGGACATACAAGTGTGGATACAAAATCACAGAACTACATATTGTTTATATAAGAGGTTGTTACAATTTTTATATTTACCTAATTAAGATAGCCTCAACATGGGAGAAGCAAATAATGTTTAGAACGTTACACGCCACAGAATCCGAGAGAGACCGATGTGATGCTGCAGCTCCAGTCCTTAGTCGAGAGATGCTCCATTGAGCTACAGACAAATGCCTTGGCCAAGTACAAGGTCCACTGCTCTCACATCGCAGACTGGTCGGTGACCTCTTCTCTTTTTTCCACCTCTCCTCTAGCTTACCCCACCTTCTTTCTCACCCTTCCAACCCCTCTCCTCCCACACCCCCAGCTCCGACTGGACCCTCATGTTATTCCAGTATCCCAACTCCTGGATAATTTCTCAAAAGCCAGGCTCATGAAACACCTCTACTTTTTTGTTACTTTTCTTCCTTGTGTGGACATAGTTTCTGGAGAAGGTTCCATTTCACTCTTCCTTCGAGGGTTTCGAGCAAACAGTGCAAGATCATCGCCAAGTCTTCCCCAATCACTGCTCGCAATCTTTTCTAACCCCGTCAATCCAATCTAACCCAATCCTCTTAGTCGCAGGTTACTAAGTGTTTCCTCTCCTCCTCTTTCCTCTTTTTTTTCCTGTTTATTCATTCATTGCCTTGTTTGTATCCAAATGTGGCTTCACTGCTCAATTGCCTCTGTCGCCTTGATGTTCCACAATCCTCGATTTTGTATATCGAAAAACAATTTTGGATCAATCAAACCAGGATCAATGATGGATTCCATGACTTTCCTTATAATTCGAAGTAAGCTTACAAGCCTGTAGTTGGTAGATTCCGTTTTTGCACCTTGCTTGTGGAGGGGAGTGGTGTTTGCTGACTTCGAGGCAGACGCCAGGTGGCCGAAGGAGGACAAGCTGAAGATCCCAAACAGAGGGGATGACAAGAACCACAGAGTAGGATTTGAGAACATGGTCTTTTTTTTTTTTTTTTTTTTTTTTTTTTTTTTTTTTTTTTTTTTTTTTTTTTTTTTTGTATACAAGATCGAGGCTCGTGAAAGAGCGAACATTAATCACACAGAAAGACAAACAGACACATAAAACAAATAACATCGGGAGCGGTAGACAAGATGGGGAGAGAGGGGGAAGGACACAAACACAACATTTGAGAGCAGGGACCGAGAGACATGGAGACATGGAGAGATCTGTGGGAGGGAGAGGGCTTTGGGGGGGAGGCATGTGAAGGGGGGGAGGCATGTGAAGGGGGGGAGGCATGTGAAGGGGGGGGGGGGGTGGGAGAGGTATAAACATATGGACACTGCCAGGATTTCCAGGAAATAAGTTGGAATTTCAAACAAGGTGGATCTGGGGTGAATTAGTGGGGGTAGAAAAGATCAAGGTTATGGATGGGGGAAGATAAGAGATGGTGGTGAACAGCTGTTTTAAAGACCTGGAGGGAGGAGAGGGATTGAAGGGAGTGTGGGAGTTTGTTCCACAGGCGGGAGAAAAGAGGAATGAAAGAGTGAAGGTGAGCAGAGAGCCGAGATTTCGGCAGTTTAACCATCAGAGGGTTGCTGGCAGATCTTGTGCGACCTGTAGGAATATTTGGGGGACAGAGCACAGAGAGAGCTGGGGGAGCAAGGCCGGAGAGGAGTCGGTAGAAGACAGAAAGACCACCTACCTGCCTGCGGTGAGTGAGTGAAAGGCCCTCAGAGATAGCTTCATCGCGGGAGATTCCAATGATTTTGAAAGCTTTGGATTCAACAGCGTGAAGCCGAGCCAGGTGTGAGGCAGGAGCACCAGCCCATAGGGGAGAACAGTATTCCATTGAGCTGCGGATGAAAGCCTTGTATGTGGTGAGGAGCTCAGGTGTGCCGAGGAAGGACTTCGCACGACGGAGGATGCCCAGTCGGCGACTGGCTTTGGAGGCCAGCTTGGAAATGTGGTTTTCCCAAGAAAGATCATGGCAGATAGTGAGACCCAAAAGCTTGAGTGACAGAACTTCTTGGAGAGGATTGTTGAGAAAGTAGATGGGAGGGTTGTCCAGTCGATCTTTTCAGAGAGACATAGTAAGAGAGTGAGATTTGGCAGGATTGAAAGACATGTTCCACTTGTTTGACCAGTCTGTGATTTTGTCCAGGTCTTCAGAGAGTGAGGAGGCTGCAGACTGCCGATCTGAGGGAAGAGGAATGGAGCGGCAGAGAGTGGAGTCATCAGCAAAGAGATAGAGAGGATTTTCCAGAGAGTCAGAGAGATCATTGATAAAGACCAGAAAAAGCACAGGGCCCAGCACACTTCCTTGGGGAACTCCAGCCTGAACAGGAAGGGGAGATGAGAGAAATCCATTCAGGGCCACACGTTGACTACGACCAGAGAGGAAGTCCGCAAGCCATGCATGGAGATTTCCATGGATACCATAGGAGGAGAGTTTGGTGAGCAGAGCTGGGTGCCAGACCGTATCAAAGGCCCTTGATATGTCAAGGGAGACAGCTCTGATTTCCTGTTTGGCATTGAGGACCTCCATCCATTGTTGAGACAGCAGAAGCAGCATGTCCAGAGTAGAGTGACCTGGTCTGAAACCAAATTGATGATCAGAGATCAAGCCATTGGAGAAGAGGAAAGATTTCATATCCGAAGCAATGATGGATTCCATGACTTTGCTGATAATTGGGAGCAGGCTGATTGGTCTGTAGTTGCAAGGATCTGTTTTTGCACCTTTTTTGTGTAAAGCGGTAATGTTAGCTGATTTCCAGGATGCTGGCAGATGACCTTGAGCAAAAGATAGGGTGAAAAGAACAGAGAGAGGGTGAGATAGAGCGGCAGAGCAGGATTTTAGGACCCGTGGGCTGATGCCGTCTGGTCCAGTTGCAGAATCAGAGTCGAGGTTTGACAAAAACTCCTCCACCTTGTCAGGAGAGAAGGACACAGAGTCCAGGAGCAGTTGGGTTCGACTGGGAAAGGTGGGAACAGAGAGAGCTGGGTTTGGGACTAAGGATTTCGAGGCGAACACAGAGTTGAGGCATTCGGCTTTGTCACGTGCGATGTCAACTGTGTGTCCATTTGAGGTAAGGGAGGGGATGGAGGGGGAACAAACACCAGAAACGGATTTGACCAGACGCCACCAGGATTTGGAGGAAGGAGACAGGTTTGAGAGTTCATTCTTGAGTGAGGAGAGATAGTGCTTCCTGGCACTCCTGAGGGTAGACACACACTTGTTCCGAGCTTGGTGGAAGGAACTGAGATTTCCTTCAGTTGGATTAGCCTTCCAAGAGGCAAAGGCAAGTTGTTTCAGGGCAACTGCCTCACCACAAGATTCAGTGTACCATGGACGGGAGGAAGGGTAAGACAATTGAAGGCGAGATGGGATAAATCTGTGCATGAGAGAGATCAGTTTGCTTTGGAAGAATTCCCAGGAAGAATTGATGTCAGAGGCAGTGGAGATGGGAGACCAATCCAGACGATTGATGGCTGCTTGAAGACCGACCCAGTCGGCCTGAGTGAAATGCCAGACTCGTCGACGCTGAGGAGGCTCTCTGAGAATGGCCAGAGAGATGTCCACTTTGACAAGCACATGATCAGAAGAACCGATTGGAGCAGAAGAAGAGCAGCAGACATTAGCAGGGAAGTTTGTCATAACCAAGTCTAGAAGAGAAGATACTCCATTGGCTGAGATCCGGGTCGGGAAATTGACAGATTGTGTCAATCCCAGTGAGTCACAGAAGTCCTTTGCTGAGGTGCCATGACTAGTGAGAGAGGAACCCACACCCAACCAGGTGGCATGATGACAGTTGAAGTCACCACATATGAGGAAGAGAGAGTTGGGATGAGTGGATAGAACTTGGTCCATGTTGTCAGACATTGAAATGTAGATGGAGTCATCACTGTTTGGGGGACGGTACAGAACACATATGAACAAAAGGTGGGAGCGGAGAGGAAGCCGTAACCAGAGGTACTCCTGCGGGTGAGGAGGAAAGAGAGCAGTGCAAGGAGAGTGAGGAAGAGAGTTTTTGACAAAGATAGCCACCCCACCACCAGGCCGAGGCTCAGGTCTATCATACCGGAGGAGGGAGTAACCAGGAAGAGATATTAAGGAATCAGAGACATCTTGAAGGAGGAAAGTCTCTGTTAAGCAGATCAAGTCTGGATTGTCAGAAGCAACCTGTATGGAGAGATCAGTCAGGTTTGAGCGAAGGCCCCGGATGTTTGAGGTCCATACCGTTAATGAAGAGAGAGGGGGAGCATCGGGTACAGGACAGGGGAGGGGAGGAGTAGGGTAAGATGAAGGATGAGAGGGGGAGGTAGGGAGAGCAGTTGATAGTGTTTCAGATGTTGCAGAAGAGTTCCAAGAAAGGGAAGGATGAGGAGGATGAAAGGTTTGCTGGTGAAGGGATGCGGCACAGTGAGGGGTTGTTTGAGGGGGGGCAGAGGAAAGTAGAAGGTTTGGGGGGGTGGAGGTATGAGATAGAAGGGAGACGAAGTGGGGAGGAGGCAGCTTGGAGGAGGAGGGGGGAGGAGAGAGAATTGGAGAGGAATGGTATGGGGGGAGAATTGAATGGGAGGGATTGGGGGGGAGTTTTGAAGGGGAGGAGTGAGGGGGGAGTTTAGGAGGGGAGGGGCAAGGGGGGAGTTTTGGAGGGAAGGGGAAAGGGGGGAGATCAGGAGTGGAGGGGCAAGGGGGGGGATTAGGAGGGGAGGGGCAAAGGGGAAGTTTAGGAGGGGAAGGGCAAGGGGGGAGTTCAGGAGTGGAGGGGCAAGGGGGGAGTTTAAGAGTGGAGGGGCAAGGGGGAAGTTTCGGAGTGTAGGTGCAAGGGGGGGGATTTGGATGGGAGGGGCAAGAGGGGAGTTTAGAAAGTGGATGATTAATGAAAGACGAACATTGATAACAAATTTGGTTTGTTGTGATTTTCAAGTTAGCAATCCGGTTCAGGATGATGGAGGAGGGATGGAATGAATGTGAATTTAGACCATGTAGTGAGGGAGACGTATAAGATATTGAATTTCTTTTTTTTGAAGTGGAATGAGTTGGAGAGGAAATTGAGAAAAGCCTTTTAAACAGGAAGAAAAACAGCGTGTTGTAATATACCACTGAATAAAAAACAGAAGGGGAAAGGTTATACATATTTAAATAATATTTAAACAGAACTATGAACAATCTTATATGCACAAAAATACCAACGGGGGGAGAGCCGAGAGGGACCACCACGAGTCACGTGAACAGGGCAAACGGTGGATGGCAAGGAGATAATGGGGGTGGGGCGAATAGCACACCTGGACAGAAAATACAGGATGAGACAACAGTACACGTGGAGAAAAGAAAATAAATGTTTTTGTTTTTTTTTGTTTTTTTGGGGGGGGGGGGGTGGGGATTTAGAACGTTAGACAGTATTATGTTCGGGGTAGAAGGGAAAAAACCAAGAGCCAAGCGAAACTGAGTTGAGACCTTCATTTGGAGGCAAACACTGAGTTGAGACCTTCTGCCTTATCTCGAGCGTATTCAATGATGACGTTTGCATGTTGATGGGGGCGGAGGGTGACATGGAAGGGGAGCACACATCTCAACATACAAAAACAAACCTCAAAGAACCTCACCAATTTGATAACTTTACTAATTTGTTTTAAAATTTGATGTTCTGATAATTTGATACATGGAAGGGGAGTACACATCTCAGCATACAAAAACAAACCTCAAAAAACCTCACCAATTTGATAACTTTACTAATTTGTTTTAAAATTTGATGTTCTGATAATTTGATACATGGAAGGGGAGTACACATCTCAGCATACAAAAACAAACCTCAAAAAACCTCACAAATTTGATAACTTTACTAATTTGTTTTTAAATTTGATGTTCTGATAATTTGATACATGGAAGGGGAGCACACATCTCAGCATACAAAAACAAACCTCAAAAAAACCTCACAAATTTGATAACTTTACTAATTTGTTTTTAAATTTGATGTTCTGATAATTTGATACATGGAAGGGGAGCACACATCTCAGCATACGAAAACAAACCTCAAAGAACATCACCAATTTGATAACTTTACTAATTTGTTTTAAAATTTGATGTTCTGATAATTTGATACATGGAAGGGGAGTACACATCTCAGCATACAAAAACAAACCTCAAAAAACCTCACAAATTTGATAACTTTACTAATTTGTTTTTAAATTTGATGTTCTGATAATTTGATACATGGAAGGCGAGTACACATCTCAGCATACAAAAACAAACCTCAAAAAACATCACCAATTTGATAACTTTACTAATTTGTTTTTAAATTTGATGTTCTGATAATTTGATACATGGAAGGGGAGCACACATCTCAGCATACGAAAACAAACCTCAAAAAACATCACCGATTTGATAACTTTACTAATTTGTTTTTAAATTTGATGTTCTGATAATTTGATACATGGAAGGGGAGTACACATCTCAGCATACAAAAACAAACCTCAAAAAACATCACCAATTTGATAACTTTACTAATTTGTTTTTAAATTTGATGTTCTGATAATTTGATACATGGAAGGGGAGCACACATCTCAGCATACGAAAGCAAACCTCAAAAAACATCACCAATTTGATAACTTTACTAATTTGTTTTAAAATTTGATGTTCTGATAATTTGATATATGGAAGGGGAGCACACATCTCAGCATACGAAAACAAACCTCAAAAAACCTCACAAATTTGATAACTTTACTAATTTGTTTTAAAATTTGATGTTCTGATAATTTGATACATGGAAGGGGAGCACACATCTCAGCATACAAAAACAAACCTCCAAAAACCTCACAAATTTGATAACTTTATTAATTTGTTTTAAAATTTGATGTTCTGATTATTTGATACATGGAAGGGGAGCACACATCTCAGCATACGAAAACAAACCTCAAAAAACCTCACCAATTTGATAACTTTACTAATTTCTTTTAAAATTTGATGTTCTGATAATTTGATATATGGAAGGGGAGTACACATCTCAGCATACGAAAACAAACCTCAAAAAACCTCACCAATTTGATAACTTTACTAATTTGTTTTTAAATTTGATGTGCTGATAATTTGATACATGGAAGGGGAGTACACATCTCAGCATACGAAAACAAACCTCAAAAAACCTCACCAATTTGATAACTTTACTAATTTGTTTTTAAATTTGATGTGCTGATAATTTGATACATGGAAGGCAAGTACATATCTCAGCATACAAAAACAAACCTCAAAAAACCTCACCAATTTGATAACTTTACTAATTTGTTTTAAAATTTGATGTTCTGATAATTTGATACATGGAAGGGGAGCACACATCTCAGCATACAAAAACAAACCTCCAAAAACCTCACAAATTTGATAACTTTACTAATTTGTTTTTAAATTTGATGTTCTGATAATTTGATACATGGAAGGCAAGTACATATCTCAGCATACGAAAACAAACCTCAAAAAACCTCACCAATTTGATAACTTTACTAATTTGTTTTTAAATTTGATGTTCTGATAATTTGATACATGGAAGGCAAGTACACATCTCAGCATACAAAAACAAACCTCAAAAAACTTCATCAATTTGATAACTTTACTAATTTGTTTTTAAATTTGATGTTCTGATAATTTGATACATCGAAGGGGAGCACACATCTCAGCATACAAAAACAAACCTCAAAAAACATCACCAATTTGATAACTTTACTAATTTGTTTTTAAATTTGATGTTCTGATAATTTGATACATGGAAGGGGAGCACACATCTCAGCATACAAAAACAAACCTCAAAAAACCTCACAAATTTGATAACTTTACTAACTTGTTTTAAAATTTGATGTTCTGATAATTTGTTACATGGAAGGGGAGTACACATCTCAGCATACAAAAACAAACCTAAAAAAACATCACCAATTTGATAACTTTACTAATTTGTTTTAAAATTTGATGTTCTGATAATTTGATACATGGAAGGGGAGCACACATCTCAGCATACAAAAACAAACCTCCAAAAACATCACCAATTTGATAACTTTACTAATTTATTTTTAAATTTGATGTTCTGATAATTTGATACATGGAAGGGGAGCACACATCTCAGCATACGAAAACAAACCTCAAAAAACCTCACAAATTTGCTAACTTTACTAATTTGTTTTAAAATTTGATGTTCTGATAGTTTGATACATGGAAGGGGAGCACACATCTCAGCATACAACAGCAAACCTCAAAAAACCTCACAAATTTGATAACTTTACTAATTTGTTTTAAAATTTGATGTTCTGATAATTTGATACATCGAAGGGGAGCACACATCTCAGCATACAACAGCAAACCTCAAAAAACCTCACAAATTTGATAACTTTACTAATTTGTTTTAAAATTTGATGTTCTGATAATTTGATACATCGAAGGGGAGCACACATCTCAGCAAACAAAAACAAACCTCAAAAAACCTCACAAATTTGATAACTTTACTAATTTGTTTTAAAATTTGATGTTCTGATAATTTGATACATGGAAGGGGAGCACACATCTCAGCATACAAAAACAAACCTCCAAAAACATCACCAATTTGATAACTTTACTAATTTGTTTTAAAATTTGATGTTCTGATAATTTGATACATGGAAGGGGAGCACACATCTCAGCATACAAAAACAAACCTCCAAAAACATCACCAATTTGATAACTTTACTAATTTATTTTAAAATTTGATGTTCTGATAATTTGATACATGGAAGGGGAGCACACATCTCAGCATACGAAAACAAACCTCAAAAAACCTCACAAATTTGCTAACTTTACTAATTTGTTTTAAAATTTGATGTTCTGATAGTTTGATACATGGAAGGGGAGCACACATCTCAGCATACAACAGCAAACCTCAAAAAACCTCACAAATTTGATAACTTTACTAAGTAGTTTTAAAATTTGATGTTCTGATAATTTGATACATCGAAGGGGAGCACACATCTCAGCATACAACAGCAAACCTAAAAAAACCTCACCAATTTGATAACTTTACTAATTTGTTTTAAAATTTGATGTTCTGATAATTTGATATATGGAAGGGGAGTACACATCTCAGCATATGAAATCATACCTCAAAAAACCTCACAAATTAGATAACTTTACGAATTTGTTTTAAAATTTGATGTTCTGATAATTTGATACATGGAAGGGGAGCACACATCTCAGCATACAAAAACAAACCTCAAAAAACCTCACAAATTTGATAACTTTACTAATTTGTTTTTAAATTTGATGTTCTGATAATTTGATACATCGAAGGGGAGCACACATCTCAGCATACAACAGCAAACCTAAAAAAACCTCACAAATTTGATAACTTTACTAATTTGTTTTTAAATTTGATGTTCTGATAATTTGATACATGGAAGGGGAGCACACATCTCAGCATACGAAAACAAACCTCAAAAAACATCACCGATTTGATAACTTTACTAATTTGTTTTAAAATTTGATGTTCTGATAATTTGATACATGGAAGGGGAGCACACATCTCAGCATACGAAAACAAACCTCAAAAAACCTCACAAATTTGCTAACTTTACTAATTTGTTTTAAAATTTGATGTTCTGATAATTTGATACATGGAAGGGGAGCACACATCTCAGCATACAACAACAAACCTCCAAAAACCTCACCAATTTGATAACTTTACTAATTTGTTTTAAAATTTGATGTTCTGATAATTTGTTACATGGAAGGGGAGTACACATCTCAGCATACGAAAACAAACCTCAAAAAACCTCACCAATTTGATAACTTTACTAATTTCTTTTTAAATTTGATGTTCTGATAATTTGATACATGGAAGGGGAGTACACATCTCAGCATACGAAAACAAACCTCAAAAAACCTCACAAATTTGCTAACTTTACTAATTTGTTTTTAAATTTGATGTTCTGATAATTTGATACATGGAAGGGGAGTACACATCTCAGCATACGAAAACAAACCTCAAAAAACCTCACCAATTTGATAACTTTACTAATTTCTTTTTAAATTTGATGTTCTGATAATTTGATACATGGAAGGGGAGTACACATCTCAGCATACAAAAACAAACCTCAAAAAACCTCACCAATTTGATAACTTTACTAATTTGTTTTTAAATTTGATGTTCTGATAATTTGATACATGGAAAGGGAGCACACGTCTCAGCATACGAAAACAAACCTCAAAAAACCTCACAAATTTGATAACTTTACTAATTTATTTTAAAATTTGATGTTCTGATAATTTGATACATGGAAGGGGAGCACACATCTCAGCATACAAAAACAAACCTAAAAAAACACCACAGATTTGTTAACTTCACGAATTTGTTTTTAAATTTGATGTTCTGATAATTTGATACATGGAAGGGGAGCACACATCTCAGCATACGAAAACAAACCTCAAAAAACCTCACCAATTTGATAACTTTACTAATTTCTTTTTAAATTTGATGTTCTGATAATTTGATACATGGAAGGGGAGTACACATCTCAGCATACAAAAACAAACCTCAAAAAACATCACCAATTTGACAACTTTACTAATTTGTTTTTAAATTTGATGTTCTGATAATTTGATACATGGAAAGGGAGCACACATCTCAGCATACAAAAACAAACCTAAAAAAACATCACCAATTTGATAACTTTACTAATTTCTTTTTAAATTTGATGTTCTGATAATTTGATACATGGAAAGGGAGCACACATCTCAGCATACAAAAACAAACCTCAAAAAACCTCACAAATTTGATAACTTTACTAATTTGTTTTTAAATTTGATGTTCTGATAATTTGATACATGGAAGGGGAGCACACATCTCAGCATACAAAAACAAACCTAAAAAAACCTCACAAATTTGATAACTTTACTAATTTGTTTTTAAATTTGATGTTCTGATAATTTGATACATGGAAGGGGAGCACACATCTCAGCATACGAAAACAAACCTCAAAGAACATCACCAATTTGATAACTTTACTAATTTGTTTTAAAATTTGATGTTCTGATAATTTGATACATGGAAGGGGAGTACACATCTCAGCATACAAAAACAAACCTAAAAAAACCTCACAAATTTGATAACTTTACTAATTTGTTTTTAAATTTGATGTTCTGATAATTTGATACATGGAAGGCGAGTACACATCTCAGCATACAAAAACAAACCTCAAAAAACATCACCAATTTGATAACATTACTAATTTGTTTTTAAATTTGATGTTCTGATAATTTGATACATGGAAGGGGAGCACACATCTCAGCATACGAAAACAAACCTAAAAAAACATCACCGATTTGATAACTTTACTAATTTGTTTTTAAATTTGATGTTCTGATAATTTGATACATGGAAGGGGAGTACACATCTCAGCATACAAAAACAAACCTCAAAAAACATCACCAATTTGATAACTTTACTAATTTGTTTTTAAATTTGATGTTCTGATAATTTGATACATGGAAGGGGAGCACACATCTCAGCATACGAAAACAAACCTCAAAAAACATCACCAATTTGATAACTTTACTAATTTGTTTTAAAATTTGATGTTCTGATAATTTGATATATGGAAGGGGAGCACACATCTCAGCATACGAAAACAAACCTCAAAAAACCTCACAAATTTGATAACTTTACTAATTTGTTTTAAAATTTGATGTTCTGATAATTTGATACATGGAAGGGGAGCACACATCTCAGCATACAAAAACAAACCTCCAAAAACCTCACAAATTTGATAACTTTATTAATTTGTTTTAAAATTTGATGTTCTGATAATTTGATACATGGAAGGGGAGCACACATCTCAGCATACGAAAACAAACCTCAAAAAACCTCACCAATTTGATAACTTTACTAATTTCTTTTAAAATTTGATGTTCTGATAATTTGATATATGGAAGGGGAGTACACATCTCAGCATACGAAAACAAACCTCAAAAAACCTCACCAATTTGATAACTTTACTAATTTGTTTTTAAATTTGATGTTCTGATAATTTGATACATGGAAGGCAAGTACATATCTCAGCATACAAAAACAAACCTCAAAAAACCTCACCAATTTGATAACTTTACTAATTTGTTTTAAAATTTGATGTTCTGATAATTTGATACATGGAAGGGGAGCACACATCTCAGCATACAAAAACAAACCTCCAAAAACCTCACAAATTTGATAACTTTTACTAATTTGTTTTTAAATTTGATGTTCTGATAATTTGATACATGGAAGGCAAGTACATATCTCAGCATACGAAAACAAACCTCAAAAAACCTCACCAATTTGATAACTTTACTAATTTGTTTTTAAATTTGATGTTCTGATAATTTGATACATGGAAGGCAAGTACACATCTCAGCATACAAAAACAAACCTCAAAAAACTTCATCAATTTGATAACTTTACTAATTTGTTTTTAAATTTGATGTTCTGATAATTTGATACATCGAAGGGGAGCACACATCTCAGCATACAAAAACAAACCTCAAAAAACATCACCAATTTGATAACTTTACTAATTTGTTTTTAAATTTGATGTTCTGATAATTTGATACATGGAAGGGGAGCACACATCTCAGCATACAAAAACAAACCTCAAAAAACCTCACAAATTTGATAACTTTACTAACTTGTTTTAAAATTTGATGTTCTGATAATTTGTTACATGGAAGGGGAGTACACATCTCAGCATACAAAAACAAACCTAAAAAAACATCACCAATTTGATAACTTTACTAATTTGTTTTAAAATTTGATGTTCTGATAATTTGATACATGGAAGGGGAGCACACATCTCAGCATACAAAAACAAACCTCCAAAAACATCACCAATTTGATAACTTTACTAATTTATTTTAAAATTTGATGTTCTGATAATTTGATACATGGAAGGGGAGCACACATCTCAGCATACGAAAACAAACCTCAAAAAACCTCACAAATTTGCTAACTTTACTAATTTGTTTTAAAATTTGATGTTCTGATAGTTTGATACATGGAAGGGGAGCACACATCTCAGCATACAACAGCAAACCTAAAAAAACCTCACAAATTTGATAACTTTACTAATTTGTTTTAAAATTTGATGTTCTGATAATTTGATACATCGAAGGGGAGCACACATCTCAGCATACAACAGCAAACCTCAAAAAACCTCACAAATTTGATAACTTTACTAATTTGTTTTAAAATTTGATGTTCTGATAATTTGATACATCGAAGGGGAGCACACATCTCAGCATACAAAAACAAACCTCAAAAAACCTCACAAATTTGATAACTTTACTAATTTGTTTTAAAATTTGATGTTCTGATAATTTGATACATGGAAGGGGAGCACACATCTCAGCATACAAAAACAAACCTCCAAAAACATCACCAATTTGATAACTTTACTAATTTGTTTTAAAATTTGATGTTCTGATAATTTGATACATGGAAGGGGAGCACACATCTCAGCATACAAAAACAAACCTCCAAAAACATCACCAATTTGATAACTTTACTAATTTATTTTAAAATTTGATGTTCTGATAATTTGATACATGGAAGGGGAGCACACATCTCAGCATACGAAAACAAACCTCAAAAAACCTCACAAATTTGCTAACTTTACTAATTTGTTTTAAAATTTGATGTTCTGATAGTTTGATACATGGAAGGGGAGCACACATCTCAGCATACAACAGCAAACCTCAAAAAACCTCACAAATTTGATAACTTTACTAATTTGTTTTAAAATTTGATGTTCTGATAATTTGATACATCGAAGGGGAGCACACATCTCAGCATACAACAGCAAACCTAAAAAAACCTCACCAATTTGATAACTTTACTAATTTGTTTTAAAATTTGATGTTCTGATAATTTGATATATGGAAGGGGAGTACACATCTCAGCATATGAAATCATACCTCAAAAAACCTCACAAATTAGATAACTTTACGAATTTGTTTTAAAATTTGATGTTCTGATAATTTGATACATGGAAGGGGAGCACACATCTCAGCATACAAAAACAAACCTCAAAAAACCTCACAAATTTGATAACTTTACTAATTTGTTTTTAAATTTGATGTTCTGATAATTTGATACATGGAAGGGGAGCACACATCTCAGCATACAAAAACAAACCTCAAAAAACCTCACAAATTTGATAACTTTACTAATTTGTTTTTAAATTTGATGTTCTGATAATTTGATACATGGAAGGGGAGCACACATCTCAGCATACGAAAACAAACCTCAAAAAACATCACCGATTTGATAACTTTACTAATTTGTTTTAAAATTTGATGTTCTGATAATTTGATACATGGAAGGGGAGCACACATCTCAGCATACAACAACAAACCTCCAAAAACCTCACCAATTTGATAACTTTACTAATTTGTTTTAAAATTTGATGTTCTGATAATTTGTTACATGGAAGGGGAGTACACATCTCAGCATACGAAAACAAACCTCAAAAAACCTCACCAATTTGATAACTTTACTAATTTCTTTTTAAATTTGATGTTCTGATAATTTGATACATGGAAGGGGAGTACACATCTCAGCATACGAAAACAAACCTCAAAAAACCTCACAAATTTGCTAACTTTACTAATTTGTTTTTAAATTTGATGTTCTGATAATTTGATACATGGAAGGGGAGTACACATCTCAGCATACGAAAACAAACCTCAAAAAACCTCACCAATTTGATAACTTTACTAATTTCTTTTTAAATTTGATGTTCTGATAATTTGATACATGGAAGGGGAGTACACATCTCAGCATACAAAAACAAACCTCAAAAAACCTCACCAATTTGATAACTTTACTAATTTGTTTTTAAATTTGATGTTCTGATAATTTGATACATGGAAAGGGAGCACACGTCTCAGCATACGAAAACAAACCTCAAAAAACCTCACAAATTTGATAACTTTACTAATTTATTTTAAAATTTGATGTTCTGATAATTTGATACATGGAAGGGGAGCACACATCTCAGCATACAAAAACAAACCTAAAAAAACACCACAGATTTGTTAACTTTACTAATTTGTTTTTAAATTTGATGTTCTGATAATTTGATACATGGAAGGGGAGCACACATCTCAGCATACGAAAACAAACCTCAAAAAACCTCACCAATTTGATAACTTTACTAATTTCTTTTTAAATTTGATGTTCTGATAATTTGATACATGGAAGGGGAGTACACATCTCAGCATACAAAAACAAACCTCAAAAAACATCACCAATTTGATAACTTTACTAATTTGTTTTTAAATTTGATGTTCTGATAATTTGATACATGGAAAGGGAGCACACATCTCAGCATACAAAAACAAACCTAAAAAAACATCACCAATTTGATAACTTTACTAATTTCTTTTTAAATTTGATGTTCTGATAATTTGATACAGGGAAAGGGAGCACACATCTCAGCATACAAAAACAAACCTCAAAAAACCTCACAAATTTGATAACTTTACTAATTTGTTTTTAAATTTGATGTTCTGATAATTTGATACATGGAAGGGGAGCACACATCTCAGCATACAAAAACAAACCTAAAAAAACCTCACAAATTTGATAACTTTACTAATTTGTTTTTAAATTTGATGTTCTGATAATTTGATACATGGAAGGGGAGCACACATCTCAGCATACGAAAACAAACCTCAAAGAACATCACCAATTTGATAACTTTACTAATTTGTTTTAAAATTTGATGTTCTGATAATTTGATACATGGAAGGGGAGTACACATCTCAGCATACAAAAACAAACCTCAAAAAACCTCACAAATTTGATAACTTTACTAATTTGTTTTTAAATTTGATGTTCTGATAATTTGATACATGGAAGGCGAGTACACATCTCAGCATACAAAAACAAACCTCAAAAAACATCACCAATTTGATAACTTTACTAATTTGTTTTTAAATTTGATGTTCTGATAATTTGATACATGGAAGGGGAGCACACATCTCAGCATACGAAAACAAACCTCAAAAAACATCACCGATTTGATAACTTTACTAATTTGTTTTTAAATTTGATGTTCTGATAATTTGATACATGGAAGGGGAGTACACATCTCAGCATACAAAAACAAACCTCAAAAAACATCACCAATTTGATAACTTTACTAATTTGTTTTTAAATTTGATGTTCTGATAATTTGATACATGGAAGGGGAGCACACATCTCAGCATACGAAAACAAACCTCAAAAAACATCACCAATTTGATAACTTTACTAATTTATTTTAAAATTTGATGTTCTGATAATTTGATACATGGAAGGGGAGCACACATCTCAGCATACGAAAACAAACCTCAAAAAACCTCACAAATTTGCTAACTTTACTAATTTGTTTTAAAATTTGATGTTCTGATAGTTTGATACATGGAAGGGGAGCACACATCTCAGCATACAACAGCAAACCTCAAAAAACCTCACAAATTTGATAACTTTACTAATTTGTTTTAAAATTTGATGTTCTGATAATTTGATACATCGAAGGGGAGCACACATCTCAGCATACAACAGCAAACCTAAAAAAAACCTCACCAATTTGATAACTTTACTAATTCGTTTTAAAATTTGATGTTCTGATAATTTGATATATGGAAGGGGAGTACACATCTCAGCATATGAAATCATACCTCAAAAAACCTCACAAATTAGATAACTTTACGAATTTGTTTTAAAATTTGATGTTCTGATAATTTGATACATGGAAGGGGAGCACACATCTCAGCATACAAAAACAAACCTCAAAAAACCTCACAAATTTGATAACTTTACTAATTTGTTTTTAAATTTGATGTTCTGATAATTTGATACATGGAAGGGGAGCACACATCTCAGCATACAAAAACAAACCTCAAAAAACCTCACAAATTTGATAACTTTACTAATTTGTTTTTAAATTTGATGTTCTGATAATTTGATACATGGAAGGGGAGCACACATCTCAGCATACGAAAACAAACCTCAAAAAACATCACCGATTTGATAACTTTACTAATTTGTTTTAAAATTTGATGTTCTGATAATTTGATACATGGAAGGGGAGCACACATCTCAGCATACAACAACAAACCTCCAAAAACCTCACCAATTTGATAACTTTACTAATTTGTTTTAAAATTTGATGTTCTTTTTTTTTTTTTTTTTTTTTTTTTTTTTTTGTATACAAGATCGAGGCTCGTGAAAGAGCGAACATTAATCACACAGAAAGACAAACCGACACATAAAACATATAACATAGGGAGCGGTAGACAAGATGGGGAGAGAGGGGGAAGGACACAAACACAACATTTGAGAGCAGGGACCGAGAGACATGGAGACATCGAGAGATCTGAGAGAGGGCGAGGGCTTTGGGGGGGGGGGGGGCGTGGGAAGGGGCCAGTGGGAGAGGTATAAAACATATGGACACTGCCAGGACTTCCAGGAAAGAAGTTGGAATTTCAAACAAGGTGGATCTGGGGTGAATTAGCGGGGGTAGAAAAGATCAAGGTTTTGGATGGGGGAAGATAAGAGATGGTGGTGAACAGCTGTTTTAAAGACCTGGAGGGAGGAGTGGGATTGAAGGGAGTGAGGTAGTTTGTTCCAGAGGCGGGAGAAAAGAGGAATGAAAGAGTGAAGGTGAGCGGAGAGCCGAGATTTCGGCAGTTTAACCATCAGAGGGTTGCTGGCAGATCTTGTGCGACCTGTAGGAATATTTGGGGGACAGAGCACAGAGAGAGCTGGGGGTGCAAGGCCGGAGAGGAGTCGGTAGAAGACAGAAAGACCACCTACCTGCCTGCGGTGAGTGAGTGAAAGGCCCTCAGAGATAGCTTCATCGCGGGAGATTCCAATAATTCTGAAAGCTTTGGTTTCAACAGCGTGAAGCCGAGCTAGGTGTGAGGCAGGAGCACCGGCCCATAGGGGAGAACAGTATTCCATTGAGCTGCGGATGAAAGCCTTGTATGTGGTGAGGAGCTCAGGTGTGCCGAGGAAGGACTTCGCACGACGGAGGATGCCCAGTCGGCGACTGGCTTTGGAGGCCAGCTTGGAAATGTGGTTTTCCCAAGAAAGATCATGGCAGATAGTGAGACCCAAAATCTTGAGCGACAGAACTTCTTGGAGAGGATTGTTGAGAAAGTAGATGGGAGGGTTGTCCAGTCGATCTTTTCGGAGAGACATAGTAAGAGTGTGAGATTTGTCAGGATTGAAAGACATGTTCCACTTGTTTGACCAGTCTGTGATTTTGTCCAGGTCTTCAGAGAGTGAGGAGGCAGCAGACTGCCGATCTGAGGGAAGAGGAATGGAGCGGCAGAGAGTGGAGTCATCAGCAAAGAGATAGAGAGGATTTTCGAGAGAGTCAGAGAGATCATTGATGAAGACCAGAAAAAGCACGGGGCCCAGAACACTGCCTTGGGGAACTCCAGCCTGAACAGGAAGAGGAGATGAGAGAAACCCATTCAGGGCCACACGTTGACGACGACTAGAGAGGAAGTCCGCCAGCCATGCGTGGAGATTTCCATGGATACCAAAGGAGGAGAGTTTGGTGAGCAGAGCGGGGTGCCAGACCGTGTCGAAGGCACGTGATATGTCGAGGGAGACAGCTCTAATTTCCTGTTTGGCATTGAGGACCTCCATCCATTGTTGAGACAGCAGAAGCAGCATGTCCAGAGTAGAGTGACCTGGTCTGAAACCAAATTGATGATCAGAGATCAAGCCATTGGAGAAGAGGAAAGATTTCATATCAGAAGCAATGATGGATTCCATGACTTTGCTGATAATTGGGAGAAGGCTGATTGGTCTGTAGTTGCTAGGATCTGTTTTTGCACCTTTTTTGTGCAAAGCGGTGATGTTGGCTGATTTCCAAGCAGATGGCAGTTGACCTTGAGCAAAAGAGAGGGTGAAGAGAACAGAGAGAGGGTGAGATAGAGCAGCAGAGCAGGATTTTAGGACCCGTGGGCTGATGCCGTCGGGTCCAGTTGCAGAATCAGAGTCGAGGGTTGACAGAAACTTTTCCACCTTGTCAGGAGGAAAGGACACGGAGTCCAGGAGCAGCAGGGTACGACTGGGTATGGTGGGTACAGAGAGGGATGGGTTTGGGACACAAGATTTAGAGGCAAACACAGAGTTGAGGCATTCAGCTTTTTCACGTGCGGAGTCAGCTGTGTAGCCGTTTGAGGTAAGGGAGGGGATGGAGGGGGAACAAACACCAGAAACGGATTTGACCAGACGCCACCAGGATTTGGAAGAGGGAGACAGATAAGAGAGTTCGGTCTTGAGAACGGAGAGATATTGTTTCCTGGCTCTCCTGAGGGTGGACACACACTTGTTTCGGGCTTTGTGAAAGGAAATGAGATTTCCTTCCGTTGGATTTGCTTTCCAGGAGACGAAGGCAAGTTGTTTCTGGGCAACAGCCTCACCACAAGATTCCGTGTACCATGGACGGGAGGAAGGGTATGACAACTGAAGACGAGATGGGATAAATCTGTGCATGAGAGAGAGCAATTTACTTTGGAAGAATTCCCAGGATGAGTTGATGTCAGAGGTGGTAGAGATGGGAGACCAGTCCAGATGATTGATGGCTGCTTGAAGACCGTGCCAGTTGGCCTGAGTGAAATGCCAGACTCGTCGACGCTGAGCAGGCTCCCTGAGGATGGTCAGAGAGATGTCCACTTTAACAAGGACATGATCAGATGATCCGATCGGAGCAGAAGAAGAGCAGCAGACATTTTCAGGGAAGTTAGTCATAACCAAGTCCAGAAGAGAAGATGTTCCGTTGACTGAGATCCGGGTCGGGAAATTGACAGATTGTGTCAGTCCCAGTGAGTCGCAGAAGTCCTTTGCTGAGGAGCCATGGCTGGTGAGAGAGGTACCCACACCCAGCCAACTGGCATGATGACAGTTGAAATCACCACATATGAGGAAGAGAGAGTTGGGATGAGTAGATAGAAGTTGGTCCATATCATCAGACAGCGAGATGTAGATGGAGTCATCACTGTTTGGTGGACGGTACAACACACATATGAACAAGAGGTGGGAGCGAAGGGGAAGCCGTAGCCAGAGGTATGTTCTGATAATTTGTTACATGGAAGGGGAGTACACATCTCAGCATACGAAAACAAACCTCAAAAAACCTCACCAATTTGATAACTTTACTAATTTCTTTTTAAATTTGATGTTCTGATAATTTGATACATGGAAGGGGAGTACACATCTCAGCATACGAAAACAAACCTCAAAAAACCTCACAAATTTGCTAACTTTACTAATTTGTTTTTAAATTTGATGTTCTGATAATTTGATACATGGAAGGGGAGTACACATCTCAGCATACGAAAACAAACCTCAAAAAACCTCACCAATTTGATAACTTTACTAATTTCTTTTTAAATTTGATGTTCTGATAATTTGATACATGGAAGGGGAGTACACATCTCAGCATACAAAAACAAACCTCAAAAAACCTCACCAATTTGATAACTTTACTAATTTGTTTTTAAATTTGATGTTCTGATAATTTGATACATGGAAAGGGAGCACACGTCTCAGCATACGAAAACAAACCTCAAAAAACCTCACAAATTTGATAACTTTACTAATTTATTTTAAAATTTGATGTTCTGATAATTTGATACATGGAAGGGGAGCACACATCTCAGCATACAAAAACAAACCTAAAAAAACACCACAGATTTGTTAACTTTACTAATTTGTTTTTAAATTTGATGTTCTGATAATTTGATACATGGAAGGGGAGCACACATCTCAGCATACGAAAACAAACCTCAAAAAACCTCACCAATTTGATAACTTTACTAATTTCTTTTTAAATTTGATGTTCTGATAATTTGATACATGGAAGGGGAGTACACATCTCAGCATACAAAAACAAACCTCAAAAAACATCACCAATTTGATAACTTTACTAATTTGTTTTTAAATTTGATGTTCTGATAATTTGATACATGGAAAGGGAGCACACATCTCAGCATACAAAAACAAACCTAAAAAAACATCACCAATTTGATAACTTTACTAATTTCTTTTTAAATTTGATGTTCTGATAATTTGATACATGGAAAGGGAGCACACATCTCAGCATACAAAAACAAACCTAAAAAAACCTCACAAATTTGATAACTTTACTAATTTCTTTTTAAATTTGATGTTCTGATAATTTGATACTTGGAAGGGGAGTACACATCTCAGCATACAAAAACAAACCTCAAAAAACATCACCAATTTGATAACTTTACTAATTTGTTTTTAAATTTGATGTTTTGATAATTTGATACATGGAAGGAGAGCACACATCTCAGCATACAAAAACAAACCTCAAAAAACCTCACAAATTTGATAACTTTACTAATTTGTTTTAAAATTTGATGTTCTGATAATTTGATGCATGGAAGGGGAGCACACATCTCAGCATACAAAAACAAACCTCAAAAAACCTCACCAATTTGATAACTTTACTAATTTGTTTTTAAATTTGATGTTCTGATAATTTGATGCTCTACTCATAAGAAAATATAATAATTTGATAGCTGTAAAATCATTACAACAACTTGTGGCTTCAGCCCATGGTAAACACTAACTCATACATGCCCTCTATATATGGCCTCAGCCCACTGCGATTTTGCTGCATAAAACAGTCCGACAAGATTACATCATGCTTCTGGAATTTTCCTGTATGTATTGAGATTGTATCACAGACTAACCATGAATCCAAGCTACATTTTAGTATCAAATTGTAAATACTTTCTCGTTTCAATTGCATATGAAATCATTACGCATTCTGCAAATGGAGAAGTATCTAATGGAAGCTGGAATTGCTATGGAAGAAGCATGCCAACATGTCGGCCAGGATATGAAAGGCAGGGGTGGAGTGCTGTGGTTCGGGCCTTATTCTGCATAGCGGGAAGTAAGATGGAGATAAAAATACTTTAATACCGCAAATATGTCATTCTTTGTTGTTATTGTTCATTACCTAATATGCCTCGACTTCATCCTTCGAAAGATGCCACACGGGCTTTTTCTTTATCCCAGAAACAAATTGCGACTTCATTACTACCTCGGCCATCGAAGGTGGGCAGAGATGATGTTTCACCCCCTGTCTGTTTGTCTGTGAGCACGATATCTCATAAAGTTGTGAACAGATTCGCACGAAACTTCGTGGACAGGTTGTGTGTGTGACAAGGGCGAATCGATTCGATTTTGGTGAAGATCTGAATCCGGATCCGGATATGAGAATTATTTAATTCTTAAGTGATTCTTTGCTATTGAGAGTTTGGGCCAAAAGTATACAGAGCACAATTGCTCAAAAAGTTGTGGACAGGTCAGGACAAAACTCGGTGGATGAGTTGGTTATAATTGACAAGAACAAGCCGATTCGATTTTGGTTCAGGTCGGATCCAGATCTGACCTATTGGTGGGATACAAAACGTAAACTGTTCAGCCTGGTGGTGGTATGTGCTCTACCGAGTGCTGTTCTGGTTTCGTATAAGTAACATAAGACTGTGGGGATAAAATCATTGGTCATAAAATAGATGTTTGATTGTCATGGACTAATTGTCAAAGACACTTCCTTGACATCAAGGAATCAGAACTTTTTGGGAACAGAAGCATCAACATTGCGTGGGTCAACTGGGAAGGAGGAAGGGAAGGAAACGAAGGGCAATTTGAATGAAGTGCGTCCAAAGGATGCAGAGATGTGGGAAAAGAAATGGTCTGGGGAGGAAACCCTGGTGGTGCCCAGCATGAGACCAACAGACCAGATGTCCAGTGCTGTCCATCTAATGGAGATTTATGACGAGCCAGGCTAAAGGGGACAGCTGGGTTGCCTGCTTCACCTCCGCCGGTCTTACAGGCCGAGCACCAGCCAGGATGACCGGGCGATCAGGGTCACAGAAAGCGGTGATCGAGGTAGACATTACTCCATAAAGCACCACCAAGGCTTATTTGCACAAAACAAGGAGACCTTCTGCGGTCGGCAGTTTACCCTGAGACTTCTCAGCAACCTCGTCCGACGAAAAATACACAAAAATACATGAGCACATGTCCGATTGCAGGCAAAGATACGCAAGGCAGGATAAGAACCGGAGAAATTTAAAGCACGAAGCTTAAATTCGTGGTTTTTACCATGTAAGGTTAAGCGAAGTGTTAAGTTGCGAGCCAAGTTATAGTGATGCAGCTCACATTTGTTTTGGACTTCATAATATGAAGAAACCAGGGGGGGGGTTCGGGTATTTTGGGAAGAACAGCTATCGAGTTTCATGGGCAACGTGGAAAAATGAATCCAATTCAAGTTTCTTTTCGTAACGCATGGATTTTCACATCGCAGAGTCAATCTAAAAGTTGCATGCAACAACCGAACTTCACACGTGATTTTGATCTAAAATCACGGGCAAGAATAGAGCACACAGTATAACTTTACAAATCCATGTAATGTCCAAATAATGCGATTGTTACGACGAAGGACTATGTTTCCCATCAAAGTGCTCCGCACCCCCCCTCCGTGCCATGAACACGAGATCCCCGCACTGCACCGCAGCAATTTGTCACGTTCCAAGCCCGTTGTTCGTCATTTTCCCAAAGTTTTTTTGGCTCGAGTTGTGACATATTAGTGAAAGCATGGCTTGGAGCTTTATATCCACGGGGATTGCTCAATTCGAAGGGGTGATGAATGGACTGGAGTATAACTCATTTCACAACGGAAAAGAATAACAAAATGCACTGATAAGTACAAACAAATGACGTTGTTCATTGAAAATGCGAAGCACCTTGCACCAGTCCCCACCCTGGAATACAGAAGAATGCTCACCAAGTCGTGTTTGAATCTGTTTTTTTCTTCTTTCCGTCATATGTGACGTCATTATATTTATCATTTCACCACCGAGTCTGATTAAACATACATATGGAGTAATAGACTGGGGAGGACCCCTGGGAGGTATTTGAGGTTGGTAGGATGGCCTAAAGGTATGAAATCTCACCTCTAAGCTGTCTAGCCTGGGTTTGAATGCCTACCGATTGTTGAGAGCCGGCCGTCCCTTCTGCTGGCATCACTTGGTGGGCGTTAACGACCCCACCGTGTCCTTCACGAAGAGTAAGCGAGCTATCACAAGCACCCTGGTCAAATTCTAAATTCCTGCCCTAACCGTGTGGAACGACAGTCCTTGTGAGCCAATTCGTGAAAGACTTCGGTCAAGCCTCATGGCCAACTCCAAATAACTATGGCTAAGAAGACATGTATATGACTTTGATGTACCAAATCATTAGGAGAGCGTTGGTGTTGCCGGAATATTTTATTGGCAAGAATTATACTTGGTGGTTTGCCATTGCCTTCCCAGCATTGTTTGTCAATGCTCTATCCTTTTAAATGCTGAGCGTCAAACAAGGAAGCATTTCGTCGCTACCATTATTTTATAAAGTCTTTGGTAAGACCCAGCCGGGGCTTCAACCACCGAACTCCCAGACTCAGAGCGGGGGCTCTCACAATTACACCACCGAGTCTGACTATGACCCTGTGCACACGCGAAGCGAAAAGTGCGGTTAACTAATTGGGTCGAGTCCGTCTGCCTGTCCGTCCGTCCGTCTGTCTTATCAGTTTATGATCGTCAGTTTGTCATCGAGGAACAACTTATATGAATTGAATGTGATATTTGGAAAACAAATCGGAACATGAATAGGAAAACAAGACTGTCGATTGGCTAAGAATTCACCCCGACCGCACGTCCGCAGAGAGGAGTGAGATAATATTTTTACTCTGCCTGCCTGACAGTCAAATAAAATGGAAAATCTTTCCAAACAGGAAGGTTACTGTTTTTAAGGATAATATAAAGCGATAACACGTTATAAGGGTTAACAGTCACGAATAACTAATGCAACATATTAGATAGGGTGGTGTAATAGCTGCCAGGAAAATGGCGGTAAAACCTGGATTTTTTTATTTATGCACCTTTAAACCTTTATTTAAATTGTATTATATACTTGAACACTGTCTAAAATGTATTATATACTCCAAATACTTCCAAGGACCATTCTATATATGAATATGAGAGGGTGTGGCGTGTGTCTCGGGTTAAACAAGACTCCGCCATTATGTGCATGTACCATCATCTCCATCAACTAGTCTTTATCATCACCATCATCAATATCGCCATCGCTTTATTGGATCAAGTTTATCATAATTATTATTAAAGGTTTGTAGTTTCATGATCTCAATAACTCAAGAAAAATAAACTTTATTTTATGTTTTTCATGCAGGAAATTGAGCCTGGTGTTGGCTTAACCGTTAAGATGGCTGGCTTAAGATCCTAGGGTCATTAGTTTGGGTCCCCGTCATGTCGTTAAATAACACCAGGTGGGTAGAATCAGCCTGACATCCTTCTGAGGTCGGCAAAATGAGTACCAGCTTATTGAAACAGCGGAACTGCATCAGCAGCACAGCCGTGCTCCCAGCAATGATGCAACCAGCCGCCACAGGCTGCATATTGAATAATAATAATAATAATAACTCAAGCAAATCAACTTTACTTTATGTTCTCAACTCTTTTATTCGTGTAAATAAATTCATGAATGTAACCCCCACGAACGACAAAGCCCTCCTGTATATACTTGAACACTGCGTGGGGTATCGTGTTCTATGAACCCTCTAGTTGGTGGATGTATTCAAGATCCCGAGGTGTCTTTTGCAAAAGTAGTCCGTTGTGTGCCAGCGCCTTGGCTAAATTCCAAATCCCTGTGCAGGGTTTAACTGCTAGGAAGGCAATGGCTTACCACCTAGTGTATCCTTTGGCATGCCACTGCTTCAGTAACACAGATGCCTTGGAATGCGTAAAATGGCTCTTAACCATAGGATAAGAGGCGTCACTATACTAAAAAGCTATGCTAATTTATGTTTGATTGTAAACTGTGATGTCATAGTTAAAATATTTACAATATTTACCCAAATTAAAGCAACGTTCTTGCTATAATAAAAAATCACACTGATTTCATGTCGGTGCACATGCAAAAGGAAAATCCGAGGTGGGACCCACGGTGATCGGGTACCAGGTGATGCGTATCGAGTGGTGCCCTAATATCTGTGCAAACAGGCATGCAATACAAGGTAATGTGTGCCACGGTACAACCACCTGCTCCAAAGGCTTCGCGTTACGCACATCCAGGCAGCGCAGGAATTACGGAACTAGTCCTTTGTATCCAGCCAACTGTGCAATGCAGTGCATTTTGCAGCTGCTTTTCCTAACAGGGACTTTAACCATCTCTCATTTTCTTCCAACTTCCAGTCCAATCCGCCAAAGAGCACTTCGAGTTTGTTTAGAAATCCTGAAAACTCCTAAATCCTTTTCCCACCTCTGTGAGCTGCATCGCCATGAACACACAGGCTCTCCATATCTCATCCTTTTCTTGTCCATTTCCAACAAAGAGGCTTGTAAGTTGAGTAGATCCACCAGTTTGTACCACTGACACTTGCTGCTTTGTGCCTGGGCAGCTACTTGGGTTGGAAAACACTCCCAGTGGGCCTGACAAATGGTGCTATGCCATTGCACATGTCAGATCACAGCAAGGGCTGATTTATTCGACTCCGTGGAGCAGACGAAAAAAAAGACCTTCTTCGACTGCGTACGGTGGCGGAACACGAAAAGTCCGTTTTGTGAAGCCCGGGGTTCAGAGTTGGAGACGGCATGCGGGTAGCAGGCCCTCTGCTTGCCTCCATGGCCATTCTTCACGCAGCATGCAGGCCGATCATGCTGCAACATTCCTCTCACCCATCCGTGGGGGCCCACAGCAGAGGAAGGTTTCCGTCCAAAACAAACAGCCCTCCAGGGTGCGCGCAGGCAAATAGTTTCCTCTTGGCCATGAATGGGCCTGATTGGGAAGGCTTGTACATTTAGAGCTGTCAGTGAGGAGGAATCAACTGCGTGAGGCTTTCCAAGGGAAGGGCCTGAGTAAAAGATGCTGGCTTGATACTCACTCAAAAAAGACCCACACACGATCTCTGGTACGGACATCGCACCAAGACCCTGATGTGGTCTGTCAATGTAATAGTATTCCCACCACTTCCATCTGCTTGTTTTTTCATCATAATATTATCAGTTAGGATTGAAAATACAAACAAATTTTATTGCACTTTATTGGAAATAAAAAAAAGTATCATTTACGTCAAGAATACATGATCTGTCATCAAAACTAATAAAATATGAATCCGTTTATCCTTCACAATAATCTTTTGGGAAAGTATGAACCACCTTTAGAGGCCATTTTTCCCTGCAGAGCAGGGGTTGGCCTATTCCGGGCACCATGGTCCCCTTTTTGAAGCAATGTTTTATGGCCGGATGCCCTTCCTGCCGCCAACCCTGTTAGTCGCCTCTTGCGACACACACGGAATTACCAGTGAACTGGTACTCGATTTGCTCACCACAGAAGGATGACAGGCTGAGTCAACTCCCCTGGCGTTAATTCAGCGATCGACCGGGATTCAATCCCAGGATCCTGGGATCCCAAGCCGGTACCCTAACCGCTAAGCCAACACCAGGCACCAGGCTTTTGGGAAAGTATCTCACCAAATAATTTGAAATCACAATTCGACAAAATAAATCACAAACTGTCTAAGTATCCATCAACAAAAGTCAGCCAGTTGGGCCTCACTCCTTCGCCTGGGAGGGAGCGAAGCTTGGATTGTGCCAGTGTCTATGATGTCATTTCCTTAGCCAGAGCTTGGACTCTACATAAAAAAGAGGTAATACTACTCGCTCATTCATCATCAAATTGATGTACTGTATATATCTGCTTGTAGAATTCCAGCAAAATCCACTAACATATTTACCCATATATTAATCGGGTGATCTTTGGGGTTTTAAAAATGGTTATCCAATAGATAAAGCTCTTTATAACCACTGACTCGCTGACTCACTCACTGATATAAATGTGTAGCACCTTCCTGGTGGGGTAGAAAGCTGGAGTTGGAAGCCAACATCCCAGGAGAGATCACAAAACGGTTGGAAAATTCCCGTAAACGGAAATATCCGTAAATAAATGTGGTCAGTGTAGCCTCAGTCTGCTCACTGCGGGTTAAGTGACCGAAAACAATGGAGCTTACACTGGAACCGGTTACTAGGCAATGCTAAGACATGCCTCCTCCCCCTCCTATGTTATAACTTTTCCCATATTTACATTAATAATTACTATAGTTGTTTACTAACTTTTAAATACAAAGCCCATTCTAATCACTAAGTCTTGATTTATTTGAGTTATTTAGCTGCTTACAGAATGCAATCACAATCCACTTTACCCAACATATATATATATATATATATATATATATATATATATATATATATATATATATATATGTATATATAGAAGCAGATAACCTGATCTCATTATGCTGTTGTAAGGGAATTTGTTTGCAATAGAGTGTGGAACATTTGGGGAGTTATACGGGAATGCCCTTTTGACACAATAATGGCACGGACCCATGGAAATTCTGCGTAATGTAAAATGTGACTTCAAGTACTCAGAACCTCTATCTTCTTCAAGTCCTACCCCCCCCCCCCCCCCAAGTTCCACCCCAAGTCCTCAACCCCAGGTTTTCAAGCTCTCTCCCAAACCCCAAGTCCTCAACCTTCCACTCCAAAACCGAAGCTTTCAATCCCACTCCTGCCCTCCACACTCCAAGCCTTCCAACACCCTTCTCACCACAACTCAACTCCTCCACCCCCTCCCCCAACACCACCTCAACCTCGCTCCCCCCAACAACACCTCAACCTCGCTCCCCCCAACAAAAGCCATAACCTGCCCCCTCCCCCCTTCCAGAGTCAAAACCTCCCCCTCCCACCCCTCCCAACTCTGTCTCATCTTTGCTTTCCCTACCATTCCCATACCCCAACCTCCTGTCCTCCTCCCCCCTCTTCCTCATGAAAGCAAAAGTGCATTCTTACATCAGATGTTATCCACCATCATCATGTTATACATATTATGTTAAACATTAACATCATCAGATGCTAGATAGACAGTCAGCCAATGCAAAATAGCATTACACAGACATTGCACAAGGGCATTCTTACAACAGACAGACTGTCAAACAGACAGACAGGTAGATATATAGATAGACACAAATATATAGATTAGACAGACAGACATACACTCACAGACACATAGATGGACAGAGAGATACCTACACACAGAGATGGATATGACAGACAAATAGACAGAAAGAAAGGAATATGGATGTATAGATACACACACGGATAAGTAGATACACACAGATAGATAGACAGACACAGATAGATAGACAGACACAGATAGATAGACAGACACAGATAGATAGACAGACACACACATACACAGACTTATAGGTGGACAGTCACATAGAGATATAGACAGATACATAAATAGATAAATGTACACAAACATTTATATAGATAGACAGACACATAGATACCTAGACAGATAGACAGAAAACATACCAATACACGCACACACACACACACACACACACACACACACACACACACACACACACACACACCCCAATATATATATACACAACTGGTCAAAAGTTTTAAAACACCTCATTTTTTCCAGTTTTTATTGAAATTTACGCAGTTTAATGTCTCAATGTACTCTGAAATTAAGCATTGAACAAATAAACAATTGGAGATAAAAAAATAAATCATAGAATCATTTTGTTTAACAAAATTTAATTTAATTTTTTGACTCAGCAAAGTAGCCACCTTTTGCAGACATAACCGCCAAACACACTCGTGGCATTCTTTCTACAATGTAAATCAAATATTGTTCGGGAAGTTCTTCCCAACACTGTTGCAGAAGTTCCCACAAATGTGTTGCACTTGTAGGTTGCTTTGCTTTCACCCTTCTGTCCAGTTCATCCCAAACCAGCTCGATGGGGTTTAAGTCTGGAGACTGTGCTGGCCATTCCATGATTTAAAGCCTACCGCCTTGTTCTTTTCCTCGAAGGTAGTTTTGACATCGCCTGGAGGTGTGTTTTTGGGTCATTATCTTGCTGTAGGATGAACCCCTGACCAACTAGGTGTATACCAGAGGGTATTGCATGGCGCTGCAAAATGCTGTGGTCGCCCTTTTGGTTCAGGGTACCAGTCACTCTTAGACTGCCAGGTGTTCCAATTTTTCATTTCATTTCGTGACCTGAAAATCGGGTGGGCATCAAATTGGCATGATAATATGGAAAAAATTATGAAATAATGTTCATGACTTTTCACAAGTCAGATTCTGGTACGTTAGTCTGTAATATAATGTTGAAATTTATAATTTTATTTCCAAAATCTCCGTTTAGCCTCGAACGCATTTCGATGTATTGACCAATGAGGATCGCGCTACGAACGATGCCTGGTTGCGAGTAAACAAAATGGCGGCCTCCAGTAGCAGCGACGATGACGAGTGTGGGAGCGAGAAACGCTGTTACATGTGCATTTCTCCGGCCAAAAGATCAAGTTTAATACCTTTTAGTGATAGAACATGGCCGCGATATTTGCAATTTGTTCTTACGTGGCAGAATTTAGAAGGTGATCAAGCTGAAATTGCGAGAAATTTCGTGAAGAACCATGCTGACGAATTCGGCAAACATGGCAACAGTATGGTAACAATACCTGCTATAGCTATACCGCATGATGCAGCGTTTCATCAAGTATTATTCACGATTTACCGATAAACAACGAGTGAGCAGGGTGCAAAGCAGCATGAAAAAGAGAGAAGAAAATGCAGCCTATACTGGTAGTTTGAATAACTTGAATAATAAATCATGACAATGCTTCAAAACTTAGTTTGATTTTTTTTTTTGTGAGGTATATGTAAAATGATTTTGTGTGTAGTCGAACGATTTTGAATTGAAGGAACTGTCCAATATTTATGCAAGGAGGTAGGGCCGAGGTGAAACAAATAAATTTATAAAAGGAAGTCTGAGGAAGGGGGGGAGGGAATCTAGTCAGGCTAACCATGACTTGAGGTCTAGACATTTTTAACTCACATAATTTTAATTGTTTTCTTTTATGTGTGTTTATTGCAGCTTCAACATGCAACGACATCAACGTCAACATTGACCAGATGCATGAAGGCCCACAACCAGTCAAGAAACGTGCTCTACGCTCCAGCTTAGGCAAGCCCAAATGTTCAGCCAGATCCCAATATGTGTTGCCTAATATATGCATCCTTTGTCAGAAAGAGAGAACAATCAATACAGGCAAAAGGGGACGAAGAAAAGAGCCTCTAACAAGGTGCTCAACAATTGAGGCACCAAGAATGCAGCAAGCCGCTAAAGACAACAACAATACAAACCTGCTGCTTCAAATTCAAGACCGCGATTGTGTTGCGATAGAGGTAAAATACCATGGTCGCTGCTACAAGGAGTATACCCGGTATTTAGGCAAGCTAGCGACAACACCTAATGCAGAGCAACAAGGAGACTCCAACTACTCAGAAGCATACACATTATTTTGTGCAACAGTCAAGGATCTTATAATAGACAACAAGGAAATCTAGACTGAAACGACTTAATGACATGTTCATGAAACAAATCAAAGCAACACACGGAATAGAATCAAACTACAAAAGTGGCTTTCTCAAGACAAGACTGATGAAAACATTTCCACAACTATGCTTTATAACCCCATATATGCGCTGCCAAGGACACCTTGTGTATGTTAATGACATCTCCACTGAAGTGCTGGTTGAAGAAAAGAAAGTGTTGCAAGAAACCATGCATGGTTCAGGTGATGACTCAACAGAGACAGAACAAACATCCGACTCTGAACCAACCCCACCAAAGCAACCTGGGTATACTGAGAATAACCTTAGAGAACACTACTTCACTGCGCTACAATTGAGAAATGCAATAGATGAGATCAAGCCAAATATGCCATGGCCCCCAACCTCTGAGCACCTGACAACAAATGCCGCAGAAGCAATTGTACCTGCCTGTCTCTATAACTTAATTGCATGGATGGTGGGAGTGTCAGACGAACCTGATTCTGATGAGTTTGTAAAGATAGAATCTACAATACATAGAAGAATTCTCACAATTGCACAGGACATCATATACCTCCAATCAAAGGGAAGGAAACAGATGCCCAAACATTTGTCACTTGCAATAACAGTACGTCATCTCTCAGGTTCAGCCCAATTAATCAGCCTCCTGAACGGGTTTGGTTACTGCGTCTCAAACTCTGTCGTCTTAAATCATGACACTGCACTGGCTAACCAAGAACTACATCGTGGAGAGGATGCTCTTCCATCAATCATTCAGGCGGGCAAGCATGTCACACTCGTATGGGACAATAATGACTTCGGGGAGGAGACATTGTCTGGGCGCGGAACAACGCACAATACCAATGGGATTATAATACAGCGACCAAGTCAATCCCATGAAGTAGTACAATCAGCACCAGTCACTACAGTTAAGAGGACGCGGGAGAGATCGATGCAGCCACCTGCAGTGAACCTTGCCACATATTATGGAGGGAAAAAAGAAGGACCCGCTCCATTCGCAACCAGCGTTCCATTGGATCGAGCAACGTACTTCCCATTACTCCAGCACCCTAAGACGATAGACCTAGCAAACCACAACACCAAGTACAACATTGACGGGACTCTGCCATCTTGGACAGGATTCAACCAACTACTGTCTTGTGTTGAAGTTCCACCAAAGAGCGTGATAGGGTATCTCCCTGTCATTGATGCCACTCCGACTGAAATGAATACGGTACTAACAATACTGCAGAGAAGTGTTCAGATCGCCGACAAGTTACAGTTGGAAGCAGTCGTCATTGTCGTTGACCAAGCCATCTATTGCAAGGCACAGCTCATTAGATGGCAGAATGCACAGTTCATGAAGAGACTGGTAATTTGACTCTTGGGCATTCCACACTGCAATGTCCTTTCTTGGCTGTATTGGAAAGAGATTTCGAGATGGTGGTCTCCAAGACATCCTGGTTGAGTCAGAGATTGTTGCAGTGGGGTCTGTGAATGGAGTGTTCAGCGGCAAGCATTACAACAGGGCAGTTCGAGCCCATAAGCTGATGTCAAACGCGATGCAGCAGATGCTCCTGGATGCATATTTTGAATCTATTCCAGAACATGAGGCGGGTAGAGTGAAGGAACTTTTGTCAAACTTTTCTGAAGCTTTCCCACATCCAAACTACCATGTCATTCTCAACAGCGACAAGTTCAAAGACTTCAAAACCTCCTTTGACAAATTCTTAGAAGCAAGTGACACCAAACCAACATTTCGCTTCTGGAGTTCATACATTGAGACGGTGGAGCTTCTCTTGCTATTCATTAGAGGGACACGAGAAGCCAACTGGGATCTTCACCTCGCCGGCATGCGATGTATGCTTCCATGGATATTTGCCTATGATCACATTAATTATAGCAGATACCTTCCAGTATACTGGCTGGAAATGTCAGATGTTTAGCAGACCCATCCCGCCATTCATCAGAAATTTATGGAGGGTGAATTCGCTACCCAGAGAAGCGACAAAGCTTTTGCCCAAATCGCCTGCGACCAGACCATTGAGCAGACAGCAAACAGGGATTCCAAGACCAAGGGGGGCATGACCGTTTTCACTACCAGCAAGGGGACAGTTAACCGATGGATTTGGTCACACCACGCGAGGGAGTCAATTGCACAGGAATGCGAGGTTATGGCAGGGAAGTCCAGATATGAAGAGCACAGCTCAACACGCTCCGATCTACTACAAAGTCGCATGCTACGTGACAAAGCTGATGTTGACAAAATCATCGAGATGACAAACAGCATGATTAATCCATTTGAATATGATGGAGAGGACTTGGTTCATGTTACATCTGGTGTGGTGGCTACGAGAGAAGTTCAGGAAGATCTAAACACAGCATATGAAAGAGGTGAAACAGAGTTCACCACCCTATGTAAAGAACGATTTCAGACAGAGACAGTCGACCTGTTTGGCTCAATTAAGAAATTGAAACTTAAGACATTCACCAACATGTCTAAGGCTGTGAAAAAGAAAATTCGTGGAAAGGGTGTGTCTTTGAAGGCTGACAGAAATCTCTTAGCAAGGCTTGTTGTCATCGGGCAGTTCCGGAAAATTGATCTTCAAGAGTTAATGTCCTATTCTCTTGGCCCACTACCTCTTCCTTTGGCAAGTGTGCAAGGCTGCCTCGTCAAGACCAACAAAGCCAACCTACTTCATGCACTTGAAAGTCAGGCAGAGAAACCTGTGGTTGATATTCCAGTAGGAGGCATGTATGTAATGGATGGTATGGCAATGATACAGAAATTGAATATCAACAAACTCACCGGGGAAAGGACATTTCTCAATCTGGCCCACGAAATACTGAAGCGCCTTGTCAAGGAAGCAGCGGGCAACAAGTCCAGTGAGATCCATTTCGTAACCGATACTTACCAAAAGGTATCGATTAAGAACGCCAAGCGAGAGAAGAGAGCAGCCAGAGGGTCTCAAGTGATGCGAATATATGGCCAGTCCCTTCCTCAACAATGGAAGAAGTTCCTCTCCAACGGTGACAACAAGGAGTCGCTAATCGAATACTTGTTTGAGACGTGGAGTAAGGTCAAGACAGCATACCTCAGAGGAATTACAGTGTTCTTGGCACATGGAACCAAATGCCATATCTTCACAGGAAGCAGCACTCCAGATCAGGTAGTTGAAGTGAAAGAAGAGCCATCACTAAATTCGACGCATGAAGAGGCGGACACACGGATGTTCCTCCATGCCGCGCATGCAGCACACACAAGCAATGACGTCATCATCGTTAGTCCGGATACAGATGTGTTCGTAATCGGCATAGCCTTAGTACCCCAAATCTCTGCACATCTATATTTCCACACAGGAAAGGGAGTCAACCTTAGGACAATTGACTTGAAAGCAATCTACGATAGCATTGGGGATGATGTCAGCCAAGCTTTGATAGGCCTACACTGTTTTACTGATTGCGATATTGTAAGCGCCTTCTATGGCAAAGGCAAAAAGAAGGCCTTAAACCTCATACTAAAGAATCCAGAGCTGTGCGGTGCCTTGAGGGACCTTGGAGAACGGTTTGACATACATCCAGACATGATGGAAGCACTGGAGACATTTGTCTGCAAGTTATATGGACAGCACAATATCACTACTGTGAATGAGGCCAGGTACAACATGTTTCGTCTTGCTAGAACGTCTGAGATCACAATGCCTCCCAACCAAGATGCCCTGAGACAGCACATCAAGAGAGCCAATTACCAAGCTGGTAAGTTAATTGGTTGTTTCTTTGAATATTGAACATCACCTGTAATTTATGTTTGGACAGGAGTACTAGTATATGGTGCAGCATGTGTCAATGAAGATGATTATTTGGAAAGTTTATTGAATTGAAAACAAAATATTGAATGTCACAACAATGCTTTGTAAATGTTCAAAATTAACAGGTCTATTTGAAAGAGTAATTGAAGTAACTATCTGTACAGTTGAGTGGTTAAGATAACATGACATGTAGATGATCCAGAGATATTTTTGCTCCACACTTAGTCAGAGCAGGATGTTTTGGATTTCGCATGTTTCTCTACACAGAATTTCCCAATAATATGATTGTACTGCTATTAGTGTTAATGATATACCTCTGATGTTGTTTTGGAAATATGTATATCTCCATTCTTAATGTTATTGATCACTTCAATATTTCAGGAATTTACAAGAGGAGCCTGCAGCCCATCCCTGACATTCCCGACCCTAATGGCTATGGATGGATGATGGAAGAGGAACTTGCCATGGACTGGATGACACTTCCACCTGCACCAGACAGCGTGATGGAGCTTGCTAACTGCACTGGAAGCTGCAAGAAGACACGATGCAGCAACGAAACTACATGCACTTGCCTACAGAATAACATTCCGTGCACAGATTTGTGCAAGTGCGGCAGGAACGACTGCTCAAACATAACTGGCCATGTTGACTTTGATGATAAGAATGATGATAAAGACTCCAGATCTGAAGATGAGGAAGACTCTGATGCTGAAGAGGATGAAATAACTGCACTATTTGTATGATGTTTTGGACAAGTTTCAACATGACCAAGCCGAAGAGACTAATTGTGGCCATAGTTCAGCCCATCTCGAGTTTATCATGACGTCAATGCGCACTGGTTCGCATGTACGCTGCGTAATTGTCTTTGATGGGTTAAAATATCACCCCTTACACACTTATTGGACCTATTAACAGTTTCAAAATAGCATTGGTAAACCACCATGGATCGTAGTAGCAACACCAATCACAAATATTGTACAAAAATTTAAAGTTATGCAGGTTTTAAGGTCCAAAAACATGACTTTCTGATAAATGCATCAACAGCATGTTATTTTACCAAGTCGTTAAAACAACATTTTTACTACTTTTGGGGGTCTGAATTAATAAATATTGCTGCCAAGACCAATGTGAACATGACATCATATAGTTTGTGTTGTTATTTTACTGTGTAAATGGGTATTTCAAATGTAACATACACTTGGTGTATACTGGTGTTTTGGGGCAGCGGTTCTCGGTAACGTACCACGATATCGCTTGTGAAAAAAAATAAGATGTTTTGGAGGTCATAAGGCTTCATCGCACACCCTTCTTGCCCAATCCCTAGGTTCAGGTCATGAAATCAAAAAAAAAAATAGATATCCACCCTATGGCCCTGTGTCTATCTGTGCAAGTCGCCGACTCTGGATCCAGCAAAAGAGCCCCAGACCATCACGCCTCCTCCTCCATGTTTGACAGTTGGTGTTACACACTGAGGAACCATCCTTTCGCCTACTCGACAGCGTGCAAAAACCCTGCGTGATGAACCAAAGATTTCAAATTTTGATTAATCGGTCCATAAGACCTTCTTCCAGTCTTCAGTAGTCCACTGGTGGTGCTACATGGCCCAGGCAAGCCTCTTTTTCTTATTTTGCCATCTTAGCAATGGCTTTCTTACTGCCACTCGACCTGTCAAACCTGCAGATCGAAGTCTTCTCTTCACAGTTGAAACAGAGACTTGCTTACTTCGACCAGTGTTAAGCTGTGCTTGAAGCTGTTATCCTGTGAGCCGCCTATCACGCAAGCTGTTGACTCTCAGAAACTTGTCTTCTGATTCTGTTGTGGCTTTGGGTCTGCCAGACCTCTTCCTGTCAGAGTTTCCTCCAGTTTCCAATATACTACTTCCTGCAGTGGATTATTGTCCAAATAATGCTTCGGAGGGTGTATTAACAGTTTGTTCCAATACTGCTTTTATACAGACAGGGGGTTTGTAATCAAGTAATCAGCAGAGATTGGGACACCTGTAGGAATTGTTTGCATCAACTTTCAAGGCTTAATTTACTTACTTTGCTGCAGAACAGCTGTTAACTGTTGAGTTGTTAACCCATTTAACTTGTTCCCTGAAGAAGGCCTTTTTTTTTTTACAATATAAATGTTCAACTTACATTATTTTCCCGTTTTTGCTAACCTAAACTTTTTTTTTTACCTCGACCAGTTTACTGCTTACCTTTGTACCATTTCAGGTTATTCACTGGACATTAAACTGTGTACATTTCAATAAAAACTGGAAAAATTGAGGTGTTCTAAAACTTTTGACCGGTAGTGTAAAAAGACACATATTGATCGATAGATAGACAGACACACATGCACTGATAGATAGATAGACAGACAGACACACAGTAAGACAGACACACACAGATACCCCATGATGTGAAATTATTTTTGCCGGAAATTTTTACAAAATAATTAAAAATGAAAAGCTTAGATGTCTTGAGTCAATAAGTATTCATCCCCTTTGCTAGGACACGACAAATTGAGCTCAGGTGCATCCCATTTCCTTTTATCATCCTTGAGATGTCTCTACAACTTGATTGGAGTCCACCTGTGGCCAATTCAATTGATTGTACTCGTAAATGATTTATAACAAAACACACCTTTCTATATAAGGTCCCACAGTTGACATTGCATGTGAGAGCAGAAACTCTACTAGGAAGTCCAAGGAACTGTCCATAGAACTTCGAGATAGAATTGTGAGGATGCATATATCTGGGGAAGGATATAGAACAATTTATAGAGTGTTGAAAGTTCCCAAGAGCACAGTGAGCCCCATCATGAGGAAATGGAAAGAAAATGGAACCCAGACTCTTCCTCGACTCTACCCAGACTCTTCCTAGAGCTGGCCGTCCGACCAAACTGAACAACTGGGCAAGAAGAACCTCCATCAGGGCGGTGACCAAGAACCTAATGGCCATTCTGACAGAATGAACACAGAGTTCGTTGGCTGAGATGGGAGAACCTGCCAGGAGGACAACAGTCTATGCAGCATTTCACAAATCTAGGCTTTATGAGAGAGTGGCCAGACAGACGCCCCTCCTGATAAAAAAAACAAAAACACATGAGAGCACACCTTGAGTTGGCAAAACAGTCGGTGAAAGACTCTGAGAGCTTGAGTCAAAAGATTCTGTGGTCTGATGAGACCAAAATTGAACTCTTTGGCCTGAATGCAAAGCGCTACATCTGGCGGAAACTGAGCACAGCTCATCACCCCTCAAACAGCATCAATACCGTGAAGCATGGTGGTGGAGGCATCATGCTATGGGGATGCTTTTCAGCAGCAGGGATGGGGATATTTGTAAGGAAAGAGAGAACAATGAATGGAGCCAAATACAGGCAAATCCGTGAGGAAAACCTGCTTCAGAGTGCAAAAGACCTTTGACTGCGGTAAAGATTTACATTGCAACAGGACAATGACCCCAAGCATACAGTCAAAGCAACACTTGAATGGCTTCAGAACAAGAATATGAAAGTCCTTGAGTGGCCCAGTCAAAGCCCAGACTTGAATCCCATTGAGAATCTGTGGAAAGGCCTGAAGATTGCTGTTCATCGACACTCCCCATCGAGCTTGACAGAGCTTGAGCAAATCTGTAAGGAAGAATGGGAGAAACTCCCCAAATCCAGATGTGCAAAGGTGATTCAGACATACCCAAGAAAACTCAAAGCTGTAATCGCTGCCAAAGGCATTTCGATGAAGTATTGACTCAGGGGGTTAAATAGTTATCGAGATTAGATATTTCTTTATTTCATTTTAAATTATTTTGTAAACATTAAAAAAACAAATTCCACCTGTCGTTATGGGGTATTATATGTGGATCATTGACGGAAAATCTCAATTTCATCCATTTTAAATTCGGGCTGTAACAACAAAATGTGAAAAAGTCTTTCTTTAAAGAATGGATCGCTAGAACGAATTGTTACGGTGTTCGTCCAGGACAGAGAACTTCATTAATCATCCATTCATGTTCATATCTCTTTCAAAAAATAATTCATGGCCCATCTGATATTTCTGCATCTTATTTTAAATGACAGGCTTTTCATGAAATATTGTTCTTTATCGCATGGAAATTGAGGAATATCAATGTTAGAATTCTGGAATGTTTCATTATACCAGTTAGCATCCTTTTACGCACTCTGCTAATGGGCTGACTGATCAATAAGGAACTAGAACGGCACTTGCTAGAGCGCAAACCTCCGCCAGGCTGAACAGTTTATGTTTTGTAACCCACTGATGGGTCGGATCTGGATCTGGACCTGAACCAAAATCTAATTGGCTTGTTCGTGTCACACACCCAACCTGTCTACCAAGTTTAGTCACAATTTTTTTTTTAACTAGAACGGCACTCAGTTACGTCCGTATACGTCAGCATACGTCCGCCTGGGTGGCCATATCACTCAATGGTGAATAATCACTTAAGAAATTATACTAGCTGGATCTGGATGTTGTTTGTAACACACACAACCTGCCCAACAAGTTTGGTCCAAATCCATCCATAACTTTTTGAGATATCCTGCTATGTATCGTTTTTGGCCCTATCTCCCAATGGTGAAGAATCACTTAAAAAATTAAATAATTCTCTTCCATATTCAGGTCTTCACCAAAATCGAATAGATTCTTCCTTGTCAGACACTCAATCGGTCCACCAGGTTTCGTCCACATCCGTCCATAACTTTTTGAGATATCTTGCTATGTATCGTTTTTGGCCCTATCTCCCAATGGTGAAGAATCACTTTAAAAATTATATTAGGCGGATCCGAATCCGGATCTTCACCAAAATGTAATAATTTAGTCCTTCGGAGGGACTCGGAGTCCCTCGGCCGACCTTGGGAACCATACGCTACATCTCTGCCAAATTTCGTCCGAATCCGTCCACAACTTTTTGAGATATTTTGTTCACAGACAAACAGACAAATGAAAAATCACTCATAGAGCGACACTTGGCAAAACAGAACAAAGCAGAATGGCACTCAATAGAGAATCCTTTTGACCTCACAAATAATTGGTGGTTGAATTCAGTTTGCTGATATGTAAATCCTTTTCAAATTTCAAGTCAATCGGATGAAAATTGAGGATTTTAGAAATTCGAAAAAGTGGTTGACCTTTGGCTTATGTTGACCTTTTGGCCTATGCTGATCTCAAAAATAGTTGGTGGTTGAATTGAGTTAGCCGATATGTAAATCCTTTTCAAATTTCAAGTCAATTGGATGAAAATTGAGGATTTTAGAAATGTGAAAAAGTGGTTGATCTTTGGCCTATGTTGACCTTTTGGGCCATGCTGATCTCAAAAATAGTTGGTGGTTGAATTGAGTTAGCCGATATGTAAATCCTTTTCAAATTTCAAGTCAATCGGATGAAAATTGAGGATTTTAGAAATGTGAAAAGGTGGTTGATCTTTGGCCTATGTTGACCTTTTGGGCCATGCTGATCTCAAAAATAGTTGGTAGTTGAATTCAGTTAGCCGATATGTAAATCCTATTCAAATTTCAAGTCAATCGGATGAAAATTGAGGATTTTAGAAATCCGGAAAAAAGTGGTTGACCTTTGGCCTATGCTGATCTCAAAAATAGTTGGTGGTTGAATTCAGTTAGCCGATATGTAAATCCTTTTCAAATTTCAAGTCAATTGGATGAAAATTGAGGATTTTAGAAATGTGAAAAGGTGGTTGATCTTTGGCCTATGTTGACCTTTTGGGCCATGCTGATCTCAAAAATAGTTGGTGGTTGAATTCAGTTAGCCGATATGTAAATCCTTTTCAAGTTTCAAGTCAATTGGATGAAAATTGAGGATTTTAGAAATGTGAAAAGGTGGTTGATCTTTGGCCTATGTTGACCTTTTGGGCCATGCTGATCTCAAAAATAGTTGGTAGTTGAATTCAGTTAGCTGATATGTAAATCCTTTTCAAATTTCAAGTCAATCGGATGAAAATTGAGGATTTTAGAAATTTGAAAAAAAGTGGTTGACCTTTGGTCTATGTTGACCTTTTGACCTTTTGACCCCAAAATATATAGGATTTTGTCGGACCACGAACTCTACCATTTGGTGAAGTTTCGTGAAGATCGGTTTCAAATTGTGACGTGTAGGCAAGTATAAGCGAGCGGACAGACAAACACACAAACACACACACACACACACACACACACACACACACACACACACACACACACACACACACACACACACACACACACACACACACACACACACAAACAAACACACAAACCGGAGTGATCAACATACTTGCAAAAAAAAAAAAAAAATCGGGCCGAGTAACAAACCGACAAGCAGACAGGCAGGGGTGAAAACATAACCTCCATCTAGTCAGGGCCCTTCGGGATATTTTGGTTCAAATTCTTCCAAAAGCATCAAATTTGGCGCAGATGTTGCCCATGCCATACTCTTTCGTTTTTTGACGGGCGCCAAGGGCGGTATGATCCGGGGACCATACCGGTCCATCCCGCCATGTCACCTGACCTATGACGTCATAATTAGTATATGCATCCAATCACATGGCGTACTATAAGTGGTCAAAGTTGAAAATGAATCGATCGAAAAATGAAGGCAGGGATCCATTTTTAAGGTTTTCATAAAATCCAATATGGCCGCCAGGTCACATGACCTATGACGTCATATTTATGACATGTATACAATCATGTATACATGAACCCGGATCATGATCGCACAGAAATTAAACACAAGGAAATGGCATACAGTTCATAAAACATCAAAATCCGTACCTTTGTAATTAGACTGATGAACTGCATATGCCTGAAAATTAGGAAATAGACATGTAAATATTTCCTCCAATTGTCAAAAATAAGGTCAGAGTTCGATTACCCAACCCAGAAACAGAAAATGGTGAACCTCGCGTAAATCTTGACAAAAAACTCAAAAACCGACACGTTTGACTCAAAAATGACCTTTAAGATGACCTTGAGGGTTGACCTTGACCTCAAATCATCAAAATAACATCATAATTGGATTCCTCGACCTCGAAACCCCCTGAAAAGTGGTATCATACATGATTCCAACCCTTTTGGTTATTTCACTGATTTTCCTCTAATCCGGGTGGCGGCCATTTAGTATTTCGCCAATATGGAGCCCCCGGGGGGGGGGGGAGCCCGTGGGGGGGGGGGGGGGAGCCCGTCTTGGCGCCCGTCAAAAATCGAAAGAGTATGGCATGGGCAACATCTGGGCCAAATTTGGTGCTTTTGGAAGAATTTGAACCGAACGGCCCCAAAATATCCCTAAGGGCCCTGACTAATCCACAATCGGTGGCGTAGGTAAAAAATAAAACACGTTCGTTTCCCATTCCTTGATGTTTTCCCTTTAAAAGCCTCACATATGCTGCATGATCAGTCACACGAGTCTTACTCTATTACATTAAACTCAAAGGGACCACCGATTTTCTCTTTTCATGACGTATGCACGGGAACAGGGTGGAAGTGAAGTTGTTGTCCAAAATTGTTCTTCTTCCCAGAGGGCCCCAATTACGCTAACACCAAAAGTTGTCTGTTCCTGGGGTATATTCTGGAAAATTGGTTGACTGAGGTCACTGTCGGATGTCGTGTCAATATTGAAGGGGACATTCATGTAATGATGCAACCTCTTTCACCTATAATAAGGTGGTTTTTACAAAAGTTGGCCTATGGGGTGGTCCGCATATGGATTGAGTGTTCAGGTTGATCACTCGTTATCGTTAAAATAAATTAAGAAGTTCAGGTTGGTGGTCTTTCTGTCTTCTACCGACTCCTCTCCGGCCTTGCTCCCCCAGCTCTCTCTGTGCTCTGTCCCCCAAATATTCCTCCAGGTCGTACAAGATCTGCCTGCAACCCTCTTATGGTTAAACTGCCGAAATCTCGGCTCTCTGCTCACCTTCACTCCTTCATTCCTCTTTTCTCCCGCCTCTGGAACAAACTCCCTCACTCTCTTCAATCCCACTCCTTCCTCCAGGTCTTCAAAACAGCTGTTCACCACCATCTCTTATCTTCCCCCATCCAAAACCTTGATCTTTTCTACCCCCGCGAATTCACCCCAGATCCACTTTTTTGAAATACCGACTTCTTTCCTGGAAGTCCGAGCAGTGTCCACGTGTTTTATACCTCTCATACCGCCCCATTCCCACGCCTCCTCCCCCCAAGCCCTCTCCCTCCTACAGATCTCCCGATGTCCCTGCTCTCCATCTTGTTCTCACACTCCCTTTATCATATGTTTTATGTGTCAGTTTGTCTTTTTGTGATCAATGTTAGCTCTTACACGAGCCTCGATCTTGCATACAAAAAAACAGACAAAAAAAACCTGTTCCTGGTCTCTAATTGCTGTAACAGTCTCAAAAGAGTCCGAGAAGGTTGAGCCTTCAACTGACGACCAGATCGGATATCTCGACGCCTCGACGGAACTAGAGGAGAGAAGGCAGTGAGTGCTCCACCTTTCCTGGGTTTTCAGCAGATTCCTGAGTGCGTCATGCTCCCTCGGGTTTGTTAACAGAGAAAATACAAGAGAAAGAAGAGGATGAATGATTTTAAACACTTGGAAGTTCGCACGCAATGTTTATTACTCTCGAGCTTTTTAACGGCGGCCTCGGACAAAGTTCTTGAAAAACTTTACAACGATTTCTTTCATATCGTGATGAGCAAGCAATGGCTTCTTGGTTCCTGAATTACCTTTGGCAATGTTCATCTTTTTGCAACCTCTGCCTCATTAAAAGCAAATCTCAGTGTAGTTCATTCCCTGCCAAAAGCGTATTTTTATTACATGACGAGCTTCAAACCTGAAACGTACGAACGTGGCAAAGGTTCCAATCCACGGAGCGTTCATTGCCAAAGGTTGACAATGAAATAAATTACCTGAAACCTCCTCAACTGCATCGACTTTGCCTCGATGCTTCTTCCGCCGAACCCCCTTTTAGGATTTAAAACATTTACTAGAAGGGAATTTCTGGACTCGGGATGATGGAACCGAATGCATTCTTGGTATTTTCCAAACTTTGGGCAAATTATGTCATTGTTTTTCACGTTGAACATCGCGAGAATGAAACAGCGGAAAAAGGATATCTTGAATTTTTATCTGAATTAAGGATTGACGGAAAGTCTTCGAGGTGCGCAGACTCTGTTCTGAGCTGTCTGGCCGAGGCTGGAATCACCAATCAGCTAAAAACGGTCATCCCGGTGATTCACAGGTAGGGTGATTCATCAATGCGTGTGCCGTCCCTCGGATGGATGTTAAACGGGAATCCAGCTGGAAAGAATTTGTTGGTGGGCGTTAAAGATCCCATCATGTACTTCGTGAAGAGTAGGCAACCCATCACCGGCACCCTCAACAAATTACAAATTCCTGCCCGAACCTATAGATGGAGGGCACAGCCTCGCCCTCAGGCAATGATGCTCCCCACGTCAGCAGCACATCCTCGCCCTCAGGCAATGATGCTCCCCACGTCAGCAGCACAGCCTCGCCCTCAGGCAATGATGCTCCCCACATCAGCAGCACAGCCTCGCCCTCAGGCAATGATGCTCCCCACATCAGCAGCACAGCCTCGACCTTAGCCAATGCCGCTACCCACATCAGCAGCACAGCCTCGCCCTTAGCCAATGATGCTCCCCACATCAGCAGCACAGCCTCGCCCTTAGCCAATGCCGCTACCCACATCAGCAGCACAGCCTCGCCCTCAGGCAATGATGCTCCCAACATCAGCAACACAGCCTCGCCCTCAGGCAATGATGCTCCCCACATCAGCAGCACAGCCTCGCCCTTAGCCAATGCCGCTACCCACATCAGCAGCACAGCCTTGCCCTTAGCCAATGCCGCTACCCACATCAGCAGCACAGCCTCGCCCTTAGCCAATGCCGCTACCCACATCAGCAGCACAGCCTTGCCCTTAGCCAATGCCGCTACCCACATCAGCAGCACAGCCTCGCCCTTAGCCAATGCCGCTACCCACATCAGCAGCACAGCCTCGCCCTTAGCCAATGCCGCTACCCACATTAGCCAATGCCGCTAACCACATCAATGCCGCTACCCACATTAGCCAATGCCGCTACCCACATCAATGCCGCTACCCACATTAGCCAATGCCACTACCCATATCAATGCCGCTACCCACATCAATGCTGCTACCCACATCAATGCCGCTACCCACATCAATGCCGCTACCCACATCAATGCCGCTACCCACATCAATGCCGCTACCCACATCAATGCCGCTACCCACATCAATGCCGCTACCCACATCAATGCCGCTACCCACATCAATGCCGCTACCCACATCAATGCCGCTACCCACATCAATGCCGCTACCCACATCAATGCCGCTACCCACATCAATGCCGCTACCCACATCAATGCCGCTACCCACATCAATGCCGCTACCCACATCAATGCCGCTACCCACATCAATGCCGCTACCCACATCAATGCCGCTACCCACATCAATGCCGCTACCCACATCAATGCCGCTACCCACATCAATGCCGCTACCCACATCAATGCCGCTACCCACATCAATGCCGCTACCCACATCAATGCCGCTACCCACATCAATGCCGCTACCCACATCAATGCCGCTACCCACATCAATGCCGCTACCCACATCAATGCCGCTACCCACATCAATGCCGCTACCCACATCAATGCCGCTACCCACATCAATGCCGCTACCCACATCAATGCCGCTACCCACATCAATGCCGCTACCCACATCAATGCCGCTACCCACATCAATGCCGCTACCCACATCAATGCCGCTACCCACATCAATGCCGCTACCCACATCAATGCCGCTACCCACATCAATGCCGCTACCCACATCAATGCCGCTACCCACATCAATGCCGCTACCCACATCAATGCCGCTACCCACATCAATGCCGCTACCCACATCAATGCCGCTACCCACATCAATGCCGCTACCCACATCAATGCCGCTACCCACATCAATGCCGCTACCCACATCAATGCTGCTACCCACATCAATGCCGCTACCCACATCAATGCCGCTACCCACATCAATGCCGCTACCCACATCAATGCCGCTACCCACATCAATGCTGCTACCCACATCAATGCCGCTACCCACATTAGCCAATGCCACTACCCATATCAATGCCGCTACCCACATCAATGCCGCTACCCACATCAATGCCGCTACCCACATCAATGCCGCTACCCACATCAATGCCGCTACCCACATTAGCCAATGCCGCTACCCACATCAATGCCGCTACCCACATTAGCCAATGCCGCTACACACATTAGCCAATGCCGCTACCCACATTAGCCAATGCCACTAGCTCGCCCTTAGCCGAATCCAGATCTGACATAAGTGGGATACAAAACATAGACTGTTGTTTTGTATAAACATAGACAAAACAAAACAAAACATAGAAAACAGACAAAACAAAACATCAACATAGACTGATGGAGGCTTGCGCTCTACCGAATGTTGTTCTAGTTTTTTATTATTGATTTTCTCACCGATAACTATGTGATTGATCTCTTGGATATTTCTATTCAGAAACCTATAGTATCGATTACAGATAAAAATGCCATTCAGTTTGCACATTTTGATGATGTTACTGCCTCCATTTCAGGTAACGAACATGTTTGAGATGCGTCAAAGAGACAAAGTGAGTAAGGCTCAGTGGGATGGATGGAAAGCATGGTGGGTGTGTAGGGGAATTCATAATATCATCGATAACTGTTCGAGTACCGGTGACAAACGTCTGTAAACAATTCACAAAACAACTTCTTCAATTCAATTACAAAACACCATGGACTGGCTTATAATCTCATGTTAAATTACTCGACTTTTATGATTGTTGTGACATTTCCATCAATGCATGTCATGCGTGTTGGGACAGCTGCTGGAGGAGGTTCTCTTTTAAAAGTCCTCCTTCATCTGCTCTCAACTGCCACATATGTGACCTCACGCTGCTGGGAAAAAGACACTCGGCAGCTTGGCCAACCCAGAACGTGCGATCGGCCTACTGGGACTGCCCGGTGTCAGCGGCCATGTTGACACAAGAAAAAGAAAGAACTTCTATTTGGCGTAAATTCTTAGGTAGCGCACTCGTTAATATGAAATGGGGCTGGCAGGATAGCCTGGAGCTGGAGGGAAGAAGCCTAGAGATACCCTGCCAGTAATCCCATCAGGTCAAAACCTCGAGGTAGGAGCTGTCTATCGCCTGGGTTCGAATCTCGACCCAGCAGTAATTGCTGTCAAAATTACCTGGTGATGAAAAATCTCACGTAAGACTAGGACCACCTGATTTCGATCTCTGAAATTCTCAAAATGAAATCAGTGCCTTTCAACCTGCATCTTCCTCTTTTTCTACTCTGTTTGTACTCTCAACTTTATCTCTACCTTTATTTTTACACCTGACTTTTCCTGGTAGCAGCCAGGTTATTTGAGGTGGTGTACGTTCCAGTTTAAAAACATTTTCCACTAAATAATTGTTCATCACGCAAGGATTGCATATCAATTTTGGCTTCCACGAGATGCCATTTGCCAGACGCACAGCCAGCTTCAGGAACTAGCTGCCGGAAGCATGGCTGGCCTCAGGGGAAGAAGGGGAAATAGCTGCGGGAGAGAATTGCGATTTGACCAAAAAAACAAAAAAAAACTGTATGCATTCATTATGAATCCAAATGTAATTGTACTTTGTACAAGTATACAGGCAATATGGATCAATATCAGGACTTTCCTAATTACAACCTTCTGTGAATTAAATTAGGTTCTGTCTTCTATAAATTTCATATCAATACTGCGATTGATATCATATTGATACATATCAATACATATCAATACATATCAATACGCTGCGATCGGAAATAGCTGAAAGTTCCCAGTAATAGTAAGGGAAACATATGAAAATCTGTTAACTAAATTGTTACCAAAAAATTTCTTCACCAATATGTTTGTAAAGGTGTGTAATAACATGTGTTAAAATGTTGAAGTTCAACTCCCGTGGGAAACCCAGAAAAAAAGCTGTTGAATTCGGGTCCCGAAAAATTATTTTCGAGAATTTTTATTTTTTTAATCGGCCCTTAAGTAACTTATGAGGGGTCAAATAAGGGTTTTTCATGATTCTGAGTTGATTGTTAACATTTATATTTCACCACAGACACTCCTTTGTGGAAAAATAATTTCTAAATATATCTCATTTTCTACTTTGCAGGACATGGAGTCTAGCAATATGGAGGAAGACGTTACTCCACCTGTGCTCAATTGCTTCATCTGTGCACGCTCGGATACACCAGCTGAAAGGCTCATACAGGCAACTCCAAAGGGATACTCAACTTTATTGAAACAAGCAGAAACTGTCGAAAATGTTACTGTTGTGGAACGTATGAAGGAGGCTCAAAAGGAAGGAAAACTGAGGTACCACCAGAAGTGTAAAAATGATCTGTACAACAACTTTGTTGCAACCACCAAGAAGTCAGCTCAAGCATCAAAGGCAGAGAAAGAGTCATCAAAGTTGAAGAGAAGACGCACTACTTGTGAGTTCAGTTCATCAACTGGCTGCAGTTCTAGAAGATCACAGTCAGTTGACCTCCTGTATAAGGATGTATGCATTCTTTGCAACCAACCAGCCCAGCTCTACAAAAATAATCCAGCACAAGCTAGAAAGAAATACAGAGTGCCAGATAATTTGACTGCAGATACACTGAAGGCAAGCTTGCTGAAGACAGCACGGAGTCGCGGGGATGACTGGGGCACTGAAGTCACTGGACGCCTGGAAGGGATCAACGACTTGGTAGCAGAAGAAACACTGTACCATTTGCGATGCAAACTTATGTTTGCGAGAGGTGACAGTTTGTCCAAGACTGATGAGGAAGGAAAAAGGAAGAGAGGACAGAGGAGTATTGATGAGGAGCGAGAGGCAGTTTTTATTGAATTCTGCGAATGGTTAGACTCAGAATTAGAGCATGGGGTAATGAACATGGACCAAGTCCATGAAAAGCTGCAGGAGTTTGATCAGTCACCAGAGAAGAGCCTTTCTTATTCAAAGCATTGGCTAAAGATAAAACTTCTAGAGAAATACGAAGACACCTTGTATTTCACAACACAGGAAAGAAGGGCAGATGTACTCTGTCTCAAAGATGGCACCGACAATATTCTGCGAGCGCATCATGCTAATCTTGACCATGGAGATGAGAAGACTCGGATCATAAAGACGGCACTCAAGTTCATATCCAATGATATTGCCTTGATTGATTTAGGTCCAAAGTCATACCCCACCACACACAGTATGACTGACATCGATAGTCAGCTGAAACTTGTTCCTGCAAGCCTTCAGATGTTCTTGAGACCGATTGTCAAGACAGACGAAAGAGTTGCCGTTTGGGGGCAGAATTTTATTAAGGCCTGTCGACCTCGGTCTGGAGTATTGCCACACCAAATGGGGCTTGCCATACAACTTGATCATAGATTTGGGTCAAAATGGATGCTCAACAAGTTCCACCGGCTGGGATACACTGAGTCTTACACGGAGACACAAAACTACAAATACTGCTTCCTTAATAGTAGGAGTGGAGATGATGTTCCAGATACTTCTGGCACTCTTGACACCATTGTGGAGGAAACCGATGAACAGATCAATGATGAGGTTGCGGTTGATGCTGCGCTTGAGGATCAATCAGTGATGACAGCCAAAGTGCCAGCCAGTGAAAGTGAATTGTCAAGTAATGATCAGGTGGTCTTTATGGAGGTTGGGGAAACAAACAATGCAGTCACTCAGTTTGTTGGAGACAATATAGATTTAAACATTGTCTCTATTCACGGAAACACTCCCTTTCACTCAATGGGTTGGATCGAAGTCACCTCTCCGGCACCACCTTTGCCAGATCCACAGACAACAGCAGCTTTCCCCCGGGCGAAGTTGAAGGCACTCGACAAAGCTAAGATCCTGAGAGGAACTGAAGTAAAGATTATTCCATTTACGAACAGGAAACAGATAGGAACGAACGCGATCATGTTTCTCCCCCTCGCTGAGCTTTCCTCCTCCCTGGCTCATGATCAGCCACTCCTCACTCCAGGTGACACACTCTTTGCAGCGGGGTGGGTGATCAAAGCCAACGATCCTGAGTTCCCACACTCCAACTGGAATGGCTGGATGAAGAGAATCCATGCTAATGATGCAAAGCAGAGCACACAGATCGAGTTCCTCCCAGTTATTGAAGGAGACCCTAATGACCTCAACACCATCTTCACCACTCTGAAAGAGTGCATACGGCGCGCTGGGGTCGCTATAGTGACCTTTGATCTTCCGATTTGGCTGAAGGCTGTGAATATAATAAAGCAGGCAAATCTACCCGTCATTCCAAGGTTGGGTGGTTTTCACCTGCTGAAGTCTTATCTTGGATCAATGGGTAACATCATGGAAGATTCTGGACTACTAGATGTGATCCAGTTGATCTATCCTGGAAGTACGACAGCCAACCACATCATGGATGGAGGATGTTTTGACAAGGCAATCCGTGTTCACCTCCTCATCGATGCAGCCATCTATCAACACATCATGAAACTTGCCTTCACTGAGGAGGAGCGTGGTAACATGAAGACCTTCATGGAGAAGGTGGCTGATGGGAAGATGGGAGCCAGACACTCAGACCCAGTAGTGCCAGTGTTTGAGCAAAGGTTTGAAGAAACCTTCAAACGACTCGCAAAAGGAGGAAGAACACCTGCACTCTGGGTGGAGTACCACCACATGGTAGATGTGATCAAGATCTTTATCAGAACCGAGCGACTTGCAGACCACAATGGGCATCTGTCCTGCATTGTTACCAAGATGCTTCACATCTTTGCCGCTGCAGGTCATCATCAGTATGCCAAGGGCGCACGGCTGTACTGTCAACTCATGAAGGAACTAGAAACTTTGCCTGCTTACAAAGACACCTTAGAACGTCTCACTGCCCACGGGAACCACGTTGTCCGTTACTCAAGTCATGAGTGGTCCGGCACATGGTGTGACATTTGCATTGAGCAGACATTAATGAAGGCAGCCAAGTCACAAGGTGGACTGAGCAGAGGAAGAATGAGAAACAATTTTTCTGGCCACAAAGATCTGGCCACAAGATCTGGACTGGATCCTTCTACAGAGCATGTCTCTGAACCCCAGTGACTATGGATGGACAATAGGTGTGCATGGGTATGAGCCAGTTCCAACACTGGACCCCACGGCTCCTGAGGAGCTATTGCAGTTCACGAGCTGTAATTGTCGTGGAGATTGCAGCAACCGGCGATGCAGCTGCAAGAAGAATGGGGTCACGTGCATCTCGGCCTGTGGAGTCTGTAATGGCATTACATGCAGAAACTGCAGTCATGATGTTGTTGAGTCTGAAGAAGACATAGACAATGACTGTTGAAACTTCTGACATTGTGAATGAGAAATAACTCTTGAGTATTATATATGTATGTGAAATAAAAGCTACTTTGTGTGTAAATGTAAAAGTGAAAATATAAATGTTAACAATCAACTCAGAATCATGAAAAACCCTTATTTGACCCCTCATAAGTTACTTAAGGGCCGATTAAAAAAAGAAAAATTCTCGAAAATAATTTTTCGGTATCCGAATTCAACAGCTTTTTTTCTGGGTTTCCCATGGGAGTTGAACTTCAACATTTTAACACATGTTATTACACACCTTTACAAACATATTGGTGAAGAAATTTTTTGGTAACAATTTAGTTAACAGATTTGTGAAATATCTCATAAAATGCCCTTACTATAAAGCCAACTCGTAATATTAGTCAATTGGTAGCACTTGAAATTCTGCCACATAATGTAAACAAACACCAAGACTACAACTCTTAATGCGTTCCTAAAGGAACCATAATAAGGAAAAAATTAAATAATGGGAAAAACTTAATTAACGAAAAATGGAATAATTAAATAATAAAAAATTGAGAAAATCGAAATTTAATAATTGAAAAAATAGAAAAAAATTAAAAGTTGGAAAATTAAAGAATCAAATAATTAAATAAATGAATAATGAAATATTTGAAAAATGCAATTGAAAATTGGGGAAAAATTAAGTAATTGAACATTGGAAATAAATAAATAAATGGAAATTAAATAATTGAAAATGGAGAAAAAATTGAAAATTGAAAAATAAAAAAATTTAATAGTAGCAAAATTGTTCTTCAAAAAGTGGGACACTAAGGACACCAAAACCGAAGTGCGTCCACAATTAATGTTGATGAACTAATTGATTTGAACCATAATTATTATTTTATTCACATCAAAAATAAAATATACAGTATTAATATTCCCATCAGCGAATCGATTCTGCATTGCCTGGCAATGCTGGGCACCTTTGCTTGTGCTTCATAAAAAAAAACCCAACCTTTTTCGGATTTCAACCCAGATATCTTACTATAATTCACCAAATGTCCGTCCGTCTGTCTGTCCGTCCGTTCCCAAGTACCGCAAAAACCACTGAACCGATCGCAACTACATTTTGGGTGGGTAATCCTGGGACCCCCCGGAGTAAAATAGGCTATATTGTTTTTCCAATTTCAGCTTTGGTCTCCAGCATTCTCAGGTTTGGACTCCCGCATAACATTCGCATTCGCATAACGTTCATTGTGACGATGTTCTCATTGTGACTATTTTACTATAATTCACCAAATGTCCATCTGTCTGTCTGTTCAAAGGTACCGTAAAAACTGCTGAAGCGATCGCAACTACATTTTGGGTGGGTAATCCTGGGACCCCCCGGAGTAAAATAGGCTATATTGTTTTTCCAATTTCAGCTTTGGTCTCCAGCATTCTCAGGTTTGGACTCCCGCATAACATTCGCATTCGCATAACGTTCATTGTGACGATGTTCTCATTGTGACTATTTTACTATAATTCACCAAATGTCCATCTGTCTGTCTGTTCAAAGGTACCGCAAAAACGGCTGAACCGATCGCAACGAAATTTTGGGTGGGTAATCCTGGGACCCCCCGGAGTAAAATAGGCGATATTGTTTTTCCAATTTCAGCTTTGGTCTCCAGCATTTTCAGGTTTGGACTCCAGCCTAACGTTATTATCCCGGGTACCGCAAAAACGGCTGCACTGAGTGTAACGATACACCTCCATGCCCGTAGGATTCCCACGGGTGACCCCACTAGTATATAAAATTGGTGAGATGGTGAGCTCCGATCATCAAATATGGTGTCAGATGTAAAAAAAAAAAACTGTCAATTAAGACGTTACAATGATCATCAAGATCGGCGAAGAAGGAGTCATGTGACCTCTGAAATGCGCTAATCGCTAATTATTCAAAAACCAAATATAGTAAAAACACAATTTATATATAGATTGAAAGGTAATGTTACTGCTAATCTAACGACATAACTCTCAAGGGTGAAAGAAGAGTTTGTAGAAAAAAGGGTTCCACCTAGGCTAACTTCTCCAAATATACACCCTGCGAGAATTTTTTTAAAAAGCGATATTGATGCCTATACATGTTCTGGTCCTTGATGGAAAAACATTCAATATTGTCGACCCAAAAGCATTACAATATTAGAACGGAACTCGGTAGAGTGCATACCTCCACCTGGTGAATAGTTTGTTTTGTATCCCACTGAAAAGCCTGATCTCGATTCAGACCTGAACCAAAATCTAATCGCTTGTTCTTGTCGCCTCACCACCTCATTCACCAAGGTTTGACATAATCCATCCAAAACTTTTTGAAATATAATCTACTATATAAGAGAGATGTCTGTCTGTCTGTGTGTGTGTGTGTCTGTCTGTGTGTGTGTGTGTGTCTGTCTGTGTCGCCATGTTTCTCAGAGATGGCTGAACGGATCTTCGTCAAACTTTCAGAGGTTCATCAGTGAGTGCCTGGGAGTGTTTTAGGCGAAAATAATAATAATAATTTGAAAAAAATAAAAATGGTTTTTTTGGTTAAAAAAAAAAATCGCTCGATAGGGCTAAAGCCTTTTTAAAATTAATGACAGTTATATACAAGTACACATTCGCATAAATAAATAAAAAACAATCACCAGACATTTGAATACAAATAAATCAAACTATTCCGGAAGTGTACGAAGTTGGTAGTACGGCTTCTTCTTCTTCCTGATCGGCATCACACTTACCTCAGAAGCGTGATGAACGCCACATTCACCCCATTCACCCACCAGCATATATATGAACCCCTTTCCTCTCCTGCCTCCCCCTCCCCTCCCCTTCCCCCCTGTCGCCTCCCCCCCCTCTTCCCCCCTCCCCTCCCCCTTCCCCACCCCCCTCCCGCCTCCCCTCCCCTTTCCCCCCTCCCTCCGCCTTCTCCACCTACTCTCCTCCCCCCTCTCCCCACGACCCCCCTCCTCCCCTCCCCCGCCCGGCAACGCCGGGTACTTCTGCTAGTGCTCTATAATATCGTTTTTGGCCCCATCTCTCAATGGTGAAAAATCACTTAAAAAGAGAGAAGGGGCGGGAGGAGGGAGCCAGTATTACCTGGCAACGCCGGGTACCTTTGCGAGAGTACTATAATTCCCATAGCGTGCTATATTTCCTTCAACACTGTTTTCTCTTAGCAATAATAACAAGTTTTCCTCTTCCTTATTCCATCTCTTCCATACAACCTGTGTACCTTTTCCCCTATTTTTTCTCCAATGGCTGGTTTAACTCGCTGAAGCGAAATGGATTTCTTTACTATACGCCCCAGACTGCAACTTCTCTACTTAGAACCCGTAGCTTCGGTGTGGAGTTGGTCTCCTCCTTGGGGACCATTTATGCCTCATGTATGCAAAATGTTGGAATTTTTAACCACTGCACTCCTCTCCTCCGCCTGCCAAAAACATGCTCTTTGCTTCCCCTCCTCTGACTCCTATATTCTGGCTCCAAACTACTTCCTCTTCTTCATCTACTCCCCAAACCTCCTCCTGCTTTCATATCTTATCCTTCCGTTCCCTTTCGCGATGTTAATCCTTTGGGTTTAACCCCTTCGTGCATATATAATAAATACATAGGCCCCTCCGGATGCGAAAATATATATATATTCCGACATGATTTGAGACGACTTAAACGATTTGATACTTGACATTGGAGACGCAGCTCCGTACCTGCCACAAATGGTTACCTTTCTTGGCACCAATTCTTACGTTTTGCACAGGAGTCTGTAACACAAGAGTCTCAGTACATAGTTTGAGTGGAAACAGCTGTGTCTTGACCAGTGTTTAAGATTTCTGCGACTCGGAGCACTTTAGCATGCCTGTTACTTGTCATGACCGGACAGTATACTCTTTGCGCATGTCTGACAACTCCATCGGTCATTACCAACTGCGCGTACCGATCATCACAACAGTTTGCTAAAAGGTATAAAATTACCCAAGTATTATCATCCGAACTTTTCACTTTGTCAGCTTTCAGGACCGTTACCCTGGACGATGTCCAAGTCCTCTCTGAGTCGAGCGAATATATAAGTCGAGCGGCCACCAAGCTGAGATGCTCAAGATGATGGGAATATATAAGTCGAGCGGCCACCTTGCCTCGATAAAGTCCTTCGTGGTTTACAATACCAATGGTGGTCTCCTGAGGCTTTACAGGCAGGCTTACAATGGAAGAGCTGATTTAAAAATCATGCAAAGTGAAATATCAGTACAGTATGCAGTGCCTTCAAAAAGTATTCACACCCCATTGACTTTTTTCATATTTTGTTGTGTTGCAACCTGAATTTAAAATGGATCGAATTGATATTTTTTTCAACAGATATTATCCCATAATGTCAACGTGGAATTTTATTTTTTAGAAACTTTTACGAGATAATTAAAAATAAAAAGCTGAAATGTCTTAATAAGTCAATAAGTCAATAAGTGTGTGACAAGTGCAAATAGATTCGATTTTGGTGAGGATCTGAATATGGATTCTCGGATAAGAGAATTATTAATTTTTAAGTGATTCTTCACCATTGAGAGATGGAACCAAAAACGAAATGTGTCATGATATTTCAAAAATTTGTGGACGAGATATGAAAAAGCTAGCTGTAGGAGTTGGTTAGGTAACAAGACCAAGTCGATTAGATTTTGGCTCATGTTGGATCCAGATCTGACCTATCAGTGGATACAAAATGTCAACTGTTGAGCGTGGCGGAGGTAAGTGCTCCACTGAGTGCCGTCGTAGTTTTCAAATGTTTTTGCCTGAAACGCGCTCCGTCACTCACTGATGAACCTCGGAAAGTTTGACAAAGATGAGTTCAGCCATCTCTGAGAAAAATGGTGACACAGACACAAAGATAGACAGACATCTCTCTTATAGTACAGATACATAAAAAGAGGGACAAAGGAGTGAAGGTTTCTGCACAAATGCGTGTAACTTGACCGGGCTGGCGATAGACAAAAAGCTGAAAGTACCGTGCAGGAAATCTCCACTCATGGCTGGCGGACTTTCTCTCTGGTCGTAGTCAACGTGTGGCCCTGAATGGGTTTCTCTCATCTCCCCTTCCTGTTCAGCCAGGAGTTCCCCAAGGCAGTGTTCTGGGCCCCGTGCTTTTTCTGGTCTTCATCAATGATCTGTCCGACTCTCTGGAAAATCCTCTCTATCTCTTTGCTGATGACTCCACTCTCTGCCGCTCCATATCTCAACCCTCACATCGGCAGTTTGCAGCCTCCTCACTCTCAGCAAACCTGGACAAAATCACAGACTGGGCAAACAAGTGGAACATGTCTTTCAATCCTGACAACTCTCACTTTGTCTCTCCGAAAAGACCGTCTGGACAACCCTCCCATCCACTTTCTGAATAATCCTCTCCAAGAAGTTCTGTCACTCAAGCTTTTGGGTCTCACTATCTGCCATGATATTTCCTGGAAAAAACACATTTCCAATCTGGCCTCCAAAGTCAGTCGCCGACTGGGCATCCTCCGTCGTGCGAAGTCCTTCCTGAACACTTCTGAGCTCCTCACCACATACAAGGCTTTCATCCGCAGCTCAATGGAATACTGCTCTCCCCTCTGGGCTGGTGCTCCTGCCTCACACCTAGCTCGGCTTCACGCTGTTGAAACCAAAGCTTTCAGAATCATTGGAATCTACCGTGATGAAGCTGATTGTGAGGGCCTTTCACTCACTCACCGCAGGCAGGTTGGTGGTCTTTCTGTATTCTACAGACTCCTCTCCGGCCTTGCTCCTCCAGCTCTCTCTGTGCTCTGTCCCCCAAATATTCCTACAGGATGCACAAGATCTGCCAGTACCCTCTTCTGGTGAAACTGCCAAAATCTGGGCTCTCTGCTCACCTTCACTCTTTCATTCCTCTTTTCTTCCACCTCTGGAACAAACTCCCTCACTCTCTTCAATCCCACTCCTCCATCCAGGTCTTTAAAACAGCTGTTCACCACCATCTCTTATCTTGCCCCATCCAAAACCTTGATCTTTTCTACCCCTGTTAAAACACCCCAAATCCGCCTCTTTCAATGCCCATCTTCTTTCCTGAAATTTATTGTCGTGTTCATTTGCTTTACACCGTGTACCCCTCCATCCTCCCTAAGCCCTTTCCCTCCCACAGATCTACCGACGTCCCTGTTCGCTGCTGTTGTGCTTGTGTGCTTCCCTCTCTCTCCCCCTCTTGTCTCCTGCTCCCTTCATTGTATGTTTTATGTGTCTGTGCATGTTTTCATGTTCAATGTGTTACCTCTTACACGAGCGTCGATTCTGTATACAAAAAATAATCATGAAAAATAAAGGATAAAACCGGACAAGATATGGTAGAGAAGAGGATCTCTTTAGAAGTAGAGAATATCTTTCGATGAGCATCAACATGCCAGAGATGCTCAGGGCTTTAGCCTTCACAACATATGAAAGTAAAAGGTGGGATGAAGAAGGTGGCCTGACCCAGTTTACAAATGAAATAAATTTTCCCAGGCAGCTGCAGCTGCTCACTGCACTGGGTTGAGAAACGGTTCCGAACAGAGTGAGACGCCTAGAAACAAGTACAGAGAATTTGGAAGCAAAACTTGAAAACTATTTGATGTAAATATCCATGAACAGACTTATCTCGAAACCACGTGAGGACTCGCTGAGGCCTTCGAGTCACGTTTCGCTGATTGGACACAGAAAGGCACCACTCATGACATGCTGGGGGGATCCGCAGATCCCAAACTAGCTCTTGAGCTCCCAAGGATCACACTGCACAACTTGGCGTTCGATACATTTGCACCCACAAGTTATGCCAAATGATCAGTCGTTGGTTCAAGGTCTCCAGATGGCATGCCGGTTTTGTGCATATTTGGGGACCATCTAAACAGTTTGAGGTGGAGGAGGAAAACAGAAGAAAAGAAGCTTGAGAAATTAAGAGGAGAACGTGACACACGTGGAGAGAGGGAGGAGGAAGGAATGGGGCGAGAAGAGGGAAGTGGGGAGGATTTTCAAAAACTCCGTCACTATGTGTACATAGCATGTAGATAGCTTCTTATGTCATGGTAAACATTCCTCTTTTTCTAAAATAAAGCAGACAGATTGATCTTGGTGAACGGAATATTATTTCAAGTTGCAAGAACATATCAAATCAGTCGATTTGGACAAAGCGTTTCATATCTTTGTTGAAACGTTAGTGGATTAATGGACAAATGGCGTGGAATGACAGTTGGGGGCCTGTCTGTTATCACTGCAGGACAGAATACATAAACAAGCGGAGAAGTCTGAGGGTGAGAAGGTTTAGTTAAGGCAAATCCGTCGCACATTGAGATGGACTTTTTTGGGGGTTTCTGTTGGGGGGGCAGGGACAGGGGTGGATGTCGAAAGCGCATTTCTTGTTAGCTTCAAATTCGGTGGAAAATTAGTCACAGTGAGAAAACGAGCCTGTCAGATGCGCTTCGCCCTCCGGACCCTGATTGCGTTTCAGAGCCAGAGAGGCCCGCACGGTAACCCGAGCAATTCTACACCTTTCGTCATGGAAAAGTTTTGGGCTGACCGGGCAGCAGGCAACACCCATGGGAAAGCAGGCACTGACGGAGCCGCTTCATTGGGAGCGAAGGGCTCTTGGTTTGAAGTCAAAACCTATAACATCGTCTGTGCAAGAACCAGTGCCTCTCTGATATGGCACAACCGGGTTTTAAAATAGTCAACGATTGTTACCTTTTCGGTTGGCAGGATGGTCTCGAGGTACGCACACTCACCTCTAAGGTGTCCAGCCTGGGTTTGAATCTCGGTCCAATAAACTGTCATCCCCAGTGTTTTACAGGCAGGGTGATTCATCAATGTGTGTGCCGTCTCCTGGATGGAGGTTCAACTGGGTGTTCCATCTGCCGGAATTACCTGGTGGACGTTAAATATCCAGTGGTGTCCTTAGGTTTTTTGGGGTTTTTTTGTATACAAGATCGAGGCTCGTGTAAGAGCTAACATGAATCGTAAAAAGACAAACTGACATAAAACATATGATAAAGGGAGCGGGAGACAAGATGGGGAGAGAGAGGGAAGCACGCAAGCACAACAGTAGATAGCAGGGACATCGGGAGATCTGTGGAAGGGAGAGAGCTTGGGGGGAGGTGGCATGGGAAGGGGGGGGGGGGGGAGAGGTATAAAACACTTGGACACTGCTGGGATTTCCAGGAAAGAAGTCGAAATTTCAAAAAAGTGGATCTGGGGTGAATTAGCGGGGGTAGAAAAGATCAAGGTTTTGGATGGGGGAAGATAAGAGATGGTGGTGAACCGCTGTTTTAAAGACCTGGAGGGAGGAGTGGGATTGAATAGAGTGAGGGAGTTTGTTTCAGAGGCGGGAGAAAAGAGGAGTGAAGGTGAGCAGAGAGTCGTGATTTTGACAGTTTCACCATAAGAGGGTTGCAGGCAGATCTTGTGCGACCTGTAGGAATATTTGGGGGACGGAGCACAGAGAGAGAGCTGGGGGAGCGAGGCCGGAGAGGAGTCGGTAGAAGGCAGAAAGACCACCAACCTGCCCGTGGTGAGTGAGTGAAAGGCCCTCGGAGTTAGCTTCATTGCGGGAGATTCCAATGATTCTGAAAGCTTTGGTTTTAAAGTTTGAAAGGTTTGAAAGGTAGAAGAACAGGTGAGATATCGCCGGTACCAATAACAAATTACAAATTCCTTCCCTGACTTCCTGAATCAGGGTCCGACCAGGGATTGTAACCGAGTAACTGCTTCGGCAGCACCAACGCTCTTCATAGGGCGTGGTGCATGATAATGATGATGATGATGATGATGATTATATTACCTTTTCAAGAAGATTTCGAGTCTCGTGCTGTGATCAGTCATCATGATAAAATTGTATGAATTCGGTAGAAGACAAAGCTATAACACATGGAGTGGTCTGATAGCAAACACAGCAAGATTTCTCGATTCTGTTGTCGAGGGCTTTGTTGCTTTCGCCATTTTTCTTTACAAGATCGAGGCTCATGGAAGAATGAGGTGATGGAGGACAGCAGGGCAACATTTGAACACAATATGGCACTTTCGAAATGACGTATGAATGCCAATGAGGCCTTTCATGCACGCACGTTGTGTGTGTTTACAATGATTCGGCTCTGCTCGCCGGGCACTTTTAACCTGCCGGGCACTTTTAACCTGCCGTTGCCAGCAATACATATGTGATTCAAATAGTCTTTAAACATAATTTTCAGCATTGAGACGAAAGAGTGAAAAACTTCAAAAGGGTTAACCATAATTGTTCTGTTCCTGAAAACAAATCGGACTCACGGAAATATAGGATTGCAAGAAATATTTGTGGGTGATAGGAGTCGAGTTCGTACCATTTCCTGTTAATGCAACTAGCCATGATTATAACACACACACAGATACTATGGAGGTGAATACTTTGAGACCCGGTAGATCTCCGTTCCATTGCCTGAAGCCCAATCACTGGTGGGGATAGCAGGCAAAAACGACGTACATGCATACACACACCCATACACACACTTGCACACACCCATTGTCATATATATGTATACTATATACACACATACTGTATATATACACACACACACGCACAAGAAGCTGGATACATCGAGACCTGGGAGGGGTCCACCTTCTGAAACTCGCATTTGGATATAACAACCAATGACACACACACACACACACACACACACACACACACACACACACACACACACACACACAGACACACACACACACACACACACACATACACACACACATACACACACACACACTTCTCCCTTCACCAATAGATGCAAAAATCGAGTATAGTTCCACTTGTGGCCTCCTTACAAAAAAAAAAATATATATATATACAGACTTGGCATTTAATATGGAATATATTTTTTTTCTTGACTTGGGTTTACTTTCTGAACTCAGTATATCAATCTGGTGAGTTTCTTTTACCCTTCGGTGTTGTCTTTGTTGAAAGAACCATGTCACTGATTGTCTTTCGCAGCAAGAAGTCAATAACAGGATTATATCACAGGTGGCGTGACAAAATGTAAGGACAGGTACATTTGACGATTGGCTTCACAATCGGGTATATAAGGGTTGTTGCGTTCTGTTTTAGTGGAAAACACTGCTGCACGTCGACAAAAGTTATTGCCGCTTCCTCTGGAGATGGTCCGTCAACTTGACAATGCTGTTTGTCATGGAGTGGTGGCTTTACGAAATTCTGGCATGAAACAGCATGCTATTGCTCAGCAGTATGGCATCACTCAAGGTCAGGTGTCAAAGATCCTGAAACGAAATGCTCAGAGGGGTGTCCCTACTCCAATACCGAGGCCAGGACGTCCACGCAGAACCACAAGGAGAGATGACCGCCAGCTGCACCGGTTAGTCTGCAATGGCCGTACCAAGTCAGCTAATCGGCTTCGGGCTGAGTGGCAGCAACTGGCAAATGTGCCTGTATCCAGAAGGCTAGTCAACCAACGACTGGTTCAAGCAGGCTATCGTGCCAGGCGTCCCCTGAGAAAGCCACGCCTGACCAGACAACACAGCCAGCACCGATTGCAGTGGGCCAGAGAGCACCGTCAATGGCAGCCAGGACACTGGAATCACGTGACCTTCAGTGACGAGTCTAGATTTCTGGTCTATCGTCAAGATGGCCGCGTCCGAGTGCGCAGACAAGTGCATGAAGCCCAGAAAGAAGATTGTATAGTGCCAAGAGTCCAAGCTGGAGGTGGTGGAGTGACCGTTTTGGCTGCTTTTCATGCAGGGGGCAAAACTGACCTGGTTGTTCTGAATGGAAACCTGAACCAGTTCAAGTACAGGGTCATTCTGGAAGAAACATTGCTTCCATTTGCTCGTGCAGCCTTTCGAGGAAACTTTGTCTTCCAAGATGACAATGCACGGCCTCATCGTGCTCGCATGACCCAACACTTTCTTGCTGACCGTGGTGTAGAGCATATGGAGTGGCCTGCCATGTCCCCGGATATGAATCCGATAGAGAACTTGTGGGCAGAATGAACGCATCAAATCGACAACTTGGACCAGCAGCCTACCTCTGTGCGTGAATTGCAGCAGGCTATTGTCACTGCATGGCAAGCGATTCCTGTCCAAACCTTGGTAAATCTCGTGAACAGCATGCCTCAACGTGTACGTGCTCTCCTGAATGCTCGTGGGGGTTACACGAAGTACTGAACTGTAATTTTACTGTCCGTAATCCCAGTCATAATTTAGCTTTTGTTGTTGTTGAATTTTTTTTTGGCTAATGTGCAAAATAAAGAGATACTTCTGGAAAACGTACAGAAGTTTAACACAGTACTGTCCACGAATTGAGTTCGATATCAGTTTACATCACTTTCAAGGATCAATTTATTTGCTTCGAAATGTCAAATGTGGTTTTTGTTTCTTTTAAAGGTCACATTAACAAAATCTAGAATAATTTCAACATAATTCCAATGAACTTTTGGTTCTAAGTCATCTTGAAAAGTAAGTTCACCCCCACAAAAAAAATATTCTATATTAAATGCCAAGTCTGTATATATATATATACATATAACGGCGCTCACAGCGAATACAAGCCCCCCTCCTCCCAAACATGATTAAGTAGATATCATAATTGTAAACTTACCCTCTGCATCGATAAACCCCAGATGTGACCTTGTCTTCGGTAAGAAGCACAAAGGTTTGGTGTTAGAACACGTACATCTACGAACCTTCCACCTTTCACAGGGCGATATCGTCGGGAAATTTTTCAATACGAACTGCAACATACAGTATCAACCTTTTGGATGAGTTGATCACGAAGTTTTCCAACTGTTTCGTTGTACCGAGGCACACCCTTTCTCACAGGTACACTTACAAGTACTTTCCGTTTCTTTTAAAGTCTAAAAAGGTTTTTTTTGTCGCTTCATTCTGCAATCCTTATCTGGAAGGCATGAAATACATCCAGGCCACCCAAACTGACTTTATTACATGGGGTTTGTGCGCATGCGCAATCTGGGGCAGATTACCTCGAATTGAATGTCGCGTATTCGCAACGGAAAGAACGAACAGGAAAATAAGAGAGGGAAGGAAACAGTAACCAGCAAGTAAAAGGGTTGAGTTAGGTAGGGTTATTGGAGTGGAAAATATAATGAGTATGGATGGAGCATGACATGAGATGATGGTTCACCACCTGCTGGAAGCCCTAGAGCATGGGTTCCCAATCAGTGGGCCATGGCCCATTGGTGGGCCACAGCACGTTTTCCAGGTAGGCCACAGAGACTGCCCAATATTTGCCCAAATAATATAATATTTTCACGCACAAGGCCTAAAACAAGAGTTCAATTCTGTGTGTTTTGGTGGTGGCCAGTGGTAGCCACCCACTATTCTCTGCATATTTTTTTAGTCTTGTTTTTTTTTTTTTTTTCCTTTTTTTTCCAGAAACCCTCCTGAAATGACAAAACGAGGATATGATGAGCAATACATAAAGTTTGGATTCACATCCTTACATGATCGTGGAGAAATAAAGGGACAATGCGTCCTGTGCCAGAAAGTTCTCGGAAATCAATCTTTGCGGCCATCGAAGTTGAAGCTCCATTTGGAGAAGATTCATCCACATCATCAACATAAGGATGTGGACTTTTTCAAGCGAATGGAAGAGAACGTGAAGCGCCAGCGCTTGGATCAAAGTGGAACATTATTTCAGCAAAACAAGCGTCTTACGGAGGCTTCTTATGCCGTCAGCCTCCTCATTGCGCAACAGAAGAAACCTCACACAGTCGGAGAGACTCTGATCAAGCCATGTGCTCTGAAGATGGCTAGGATTCTGCTTGGAGAAGAAGCTGAAAAAAAGTTCAACAAAATTTCTCTGTCAAATAATACGGTTCAAAGGAGGATTGCTGACTTGTCTAGCGACATAAAGGAACAGGTGATTGCTGAAATCAAAGATGCTGCATTTCGATTGTTCTCAATTCAGTTGGATGAATCCACAGATGTTTCATCCTGTGTTTTTTTTTTTTTTTTTTTTTGTATACTGAATCGAGGCTCGTGAAAGAGCTAACATTTATTTCACAAACAAATCAACCAGACAAACAAAATATATAAAAAGAGGGAGCGGAAGACAAGATGGGGAGAGAAGGGGAAGCACACAAACACAACATTTGAGAGCGGGGAGATGTGTGGGAGGGAGAAGGCTTGGGGAGAGGAGGCGTGGGAAGGGGGGGGGGGGGGGTAGCGGTATAAAACACAAGGGGACCGAAATTAGCGGGGGTAGAAAAGATCAAGGTTTTGGATGTGGGAGGATAAGAGATGGTGGTGAACAGTTGTTTTAAAGACCTGGAGGGTGGAGTGGGATTGAAGAGAGTGAGGGAGTTTGTTCCAGAGGCGGGAGAAAAGAGGAATGAAGGAGTGAAGGTGAGCAGAAAGTCTTGATTTTGGCAGTTTAACCATAAGAGGGTTGCAGGCAGATCTTGTGCGACCTGCAGGAATATTTGGGGGACAGAGCCCAGAGAGAGCTGGGGGGCAAGGCCAGAGAGGAGTCGGTAGAAGACGGAAAAACCACCAACCTGCCTGCGGTGAGTGAGTGAAAGGCCCTTGGAGTTAGCTTCATCGCGGGAGATTCCAATGATTCTGAACGCTTTGGTTTCAACAGCGTGAAGGCGAGCTAGGTGTGAGGCAGGAGCACCAGACCAGAGGGGAGAGCAGTATTCCATAGAGCTGTGGATGAAAGCCTTGTATGTGGTGAGGAGCTCAGGTGTGCCAAGGAAGGACTTCGCACGACGGAGGATGCCCAGTCGGCGACTGGCTTTGGAGGCCAGATTTAAAATGTGGTTTTCCCAGGAAAGATCATGGCAGATAGTGAGACCCAAAAGATTGAGTGACAGAACTTCTTGGAGAGGATTATTCAGAAAGTGGATGGGAGGATTGTCCAGTCGGTCTTTTCGGAGAGACATCGTAAGAGTGTGAGATTTGTCAGGATTGAAAGACATGTTCCATTTGTTTGCCCAGTCTGTGATTTTGTCCAGGCCTGCAGAGAGTGAGGAGGCTGCAGACTGCCGATCTGAGGGATGAGGAATGGAGCGACAGAGAGTAGAGTTGTCAGCAAAGAGATAGAGAGGATTTTCAAGAGAGTCAGAGAGATAAAGAAAAGAGAGAGAGTCAGAGAGAGTCAAAAAGAGAAAGCCAGAGAGAAAAAAAAAAGAAAAAAAATCCATTACTTGTTCCCTGAAGAAGGCCTTTTTTTTTTTTTACAATATTACTGTGAAATTTACATTAATTTCCCGTTTTTGCTAACCTAAACTTTTTTTAAACCTCGAGCAGAACTTACCTTTGTACCATTTCAGGTTATTCACTGGACATTAAACTGTGTAAATTTCAATAAAAACTGGAAAAATTGTGGTGTTCTAAAACTTTTGACCGGTAGTGTAAACAGACACATATTGATCGATAGATAGACAGACACACATGCACTGATAGATAGATAGACAGACAGACACACAGTAAGACAGACACACACAGATACCCCATAATGTGAAATTCTTTTTGCCAGAATTTTTTACAAAATAATTAAAAATGAAAAGCTTAGATGTCTTGAGTCAATAAGTATTCATCCCCTTTGCTAGGACACAACAAATTGAGCTCAGGTGCATCCCATTTCCTTTGATCATCCTTGAGATGTCTCTACAACTTGATTGGAGTCCACCTGTGGCCAATTCAATTGATTGTACTCGTAAATGATTTATAACAAAACACACCTTTCTATATAAGGTCCCACAGTTGGCATTGCATGTGAGAGCAGAAACTCTACTATGAACCAGCTTCTTGCCTTCGTTCGGTATATGAAGGGTGATTCCATCAAGGAAGAATTCTTATTCTGCCGTTCTCTCGAAAATACCAAAGCTGTGGATGTGATGGAAAAAGTAACAGAGTTCTTTGACCATGAGGAACTGAACTGGCACAATCTCTGTGGAGTGTGCACCGATGGCGCCCCAGCTATGCCAGGAGCAAAAAGTGGCTTCCAAGCGCTTGTTCGAAATCTATCTCCAGGCATCATTTCTGTTCATTGTCTGATTCATCGGCAAGCTCTTGCTTCAAAAATCCTTACATCTCATCTCCAGGATGTTCTTGAACAAGTCATCAAAATTGTGAACTACATGAAAAGCAGTGCTTTGAATTCCCGACTGTTCAAGCAATTGTGCACAGAAATGGATTCAGAGCATAAGAACCTGCTTTACTACACCAAGGTGCTTTGGCTATCAAAAGGAAATGTTGTGGCACGAGTGCTTGAACTCCGAGAAGAGATGCAGAGTTTCCTACAGATGCAAGAAAAGCACAAACTTGAAGCTTCCTTCCATGAAATGCTGTGGGTCTTTCGCCTCGCATACCTTGTGGATATTTTTGATCAACTGAACAGACTGAATCTAAAGCTGCAAGGAAAGGGAACAACTATCATTCAGTTCATTGACACTCTCAGTGCATTTATACAGAAGCTTGAAAACTGGAAACGAAAGGCTGAGGAAGGGAACTTTACCATGTTCGAATCTCTTTCAGAAGTCACTATTAATGAGCCGTTGGATCCTGGCGTTGCAAAGGATGTTGTGACACACCTCAGCTGTCTCCGAGAAGAATTTCTGCACTACTTTCCAGAAATTGGGAGAGAAGGACTGGCGCTCATGAGGAATCCTTTTCTTGTTAAAGTCAGTGACGTCCAGGATGACCTGCAAGATGAACTGATTGAATTTCAAAATGATTCTGGATGCAGAGATGTCTTTGAAGCTTCCTCTTTCTCTGAGTTTTGGCCAAAAATGATGGGAAGCTACCCCAAAATTGCAATGGAATGCCTTTGGAAACTCCTGCCCTTTGCAACAACTTATCTTTGTGAATCGGGCTTCTCAACGTTGGTGCAGCTGAAGACAAAGGCTCGGAACCGCCTTGAATGTGAGGCAGATCTTAGATGTGCGCTTTCTACAACAGATCCTAGGATTTGGAAACTGGTGCAGAAAATTCAGGAGAACATCTCTCAATAAAGGAGCTTTAGGTTAAACTTGTTTGAGTTTTTTTCAATTGGCAGATACTGCAATGTTTTGTGTTACAGCCCACAAGCAAAGCACCCTGGAGATAAGTTTTCAAATTGTTTTTTATTTTCCTGGTTATTATTGCAATGCGTTAACAGAGTTTCATTTCTTAATTTAAAATAAATATTTGTTTTTTTTATGGAAAAGCACTGGAAGTCTGAAGTGTTCATTTGCCTTTTCAATTGATTTTCTTGATGTTTTGTTTTTAATATTTCTCGCAAGACCCTTTGTCACAAATACATTTGTTTTACTTCACTCGCATTAATTCATTTCACAAAGAAATTGTTCAAATGAGAAATATTGTTCCATTAAATACTTTAAAAGTCTAAATTGAATTACGTTGTGGTTCTTATTGACATTTGTTTGGTTTCAAAAAATTGCTATGATCCCCACTGGGCCAATGGGCCATGCCATGTCAGGTCAAAAGGCAGTTGGGCCACATAGCGAAAAAAAAGTTGGGAAACACTGCCCGAGACGGAGGTGGGATTGAACAATCTCAAGAAGGTGGTTCCAGGGACAAGAGATACAATAATGGCAGACACACGTATCCACCATTCGGCAATCAGGCTGTTTCCGTGGCATAAATCTATCGTCAATTGAACCGATTTTGCATGAAAAGCAAAACATGAACAATGTCTCGGTAAAATGGGTGACCGGAAATTTAACACCAGAGCAGAATAAGCCCTGGATGCAAATTTCACATCAACTCGATGAATTTCAATGCGATCCACAAGCTCTCCTTGGCCATGTTGTGATCCAGGATGAAACTTGGGTACACCACTTTGAAGTAAGGAGTACCATAAAAAAACGAAGTAAAGATTGAAAAAGCCCAATTTGTCCATCATCAGCTGGCAAATCATCAGCTGGCCAATCATCAGCTGGCCAATAGTCAGCTGGCCAATCATCCGCTGGCCAATAATCAGCTGGCCAATAATCCGCTGGCCAATCATCAGCTGGCCAATAGTCAGCTGGCCAATCATCCGCTGGCCAATGATCAGCTGGCCAATAATCCGCTGGCCAATCATCAGCTGGCCAATAAATCAGCTGGCCAATAGTCAGCTGGCCAATCATCCGCTGGCCAATGATCAGCTGGCCAATAGTCAGCTGGCCAATCATCCGCTGGCCAATAATCAGCTGGCCAATAATCCGCTGGCCAATCATCAGCTGGCCAATAGTCAGCTGGCCAATCATCCGCTGGCCAATGATCAGCTGGCCAATAATCCGCTGGCCAATCATCAGCTGGCCAATAATCAGCTGGCCAATAATCCGCTGGCCAATCATCAGCTGGCCAATAGTCAGCTGGCCAATCATCCGCTGGCCAATGATCAGCTGGCCAATAATCCGCTGGCCAATCATCAGCTGGCCAATAAATCAGCTGGCCAATCATCAGCAGGCTATTCATCAGCTGGCCAATCATCAGCTGGCTATTCATCAGCTGGCCAATAATCAGCTGGCCAATCATCAGCTAGTCAATCAGCTAGTCAATCATCAGCTGGCCAATCACCAGCTGGCCAATCATCAATCATCAGCCGGCCAACCAATCCCCTTACAGCTACAAGAAGGCTAAGACAGCTGCCTGGAGCAGCAAGGTTTATGACATCAGTTTTCAAGACATTAACATAGTGGAGTATTTGCAGAAAGGCATGATTATTGATTGCCAGCATTATGCAAATGCATTGAACCAACTTCGAGAAGAAATGATGAGAAAAAAACATGGAAAGTTCCCAAGAGGCATCTGACTTCTCTATGACAATGCACCTGCACATTCCGCACAAGTGGATGATGCGAAGGATTGTGGCTTCCGAATTCTTCCCCATCACACTTATCCACCTGATCCGGCTCTCTCAGACTTCGACCTCTTTCCCAGTTGAAATCTGAGCTCAGGGAAAAGAAATTGGAGTCTGATGAGGCGGCTGTCATTACTTCTGTAGAGAGTTTATTTTGGGAGAGGAGAGGGAGCAGGATGGACGTTGGTTTCAAGACGGAATAGCAATGCTGGAGAGAAATTAGACAACGTGCATTGAAGTCAGGGGGGGGGGGGGAGGGAATTATATTTACCTTCGCCACCCAAGGTGGGTGGAGGTTATGTTTTCACCCCTGTCTTTCCGTTTGTCCGTCTGTTTGTTTGTGAACAAAATATCTCAAAAAGTTGTGGACGGATTCGGACGAAATTTGTCAGAGATGTAGCGTATGTGACAAGGACGAAATGATTCGATTTTGGTGAAGATCCGGATTCGGATCCGACTAGTAGAATTTTTAAAGTGATTCTTCACCATTGGGAGATAGGGCCAAAAACGATACAGAGCAGGACATCTCAAAAGGTTGTGGACGGATTTGGACGAAACTTGGTGGAGAGGTTGGGTGTCTGACAAGGACTAATCGATTCAATTTTGGTGAAGATCTGAATATGGATTCGGACACGAGAATTATTTAATTTTTAAAGTGACTCGTCACCACTGGGAGATGGGGCCAAAAACGATACATAGCAGGATATCTCAAAAGGTTGTGGACGTATGTGGACGAAACTTGGTGGAGAGGTTGGGGGTCTGACAAAGACTAATCGATTCAATTTTGGTGAAGATCTGAATATGGATTCGGATACGAGAATTATTTAGTTTTTTAAGTGATTCTTCACCATTGGGAGATGGGGCCAAAAACGATACATAGCAGGATATCTCAAAAGGTTGTGGACGGATTTGGACGAAACTTGGTGGAGAGGTTGGGTGTCTGACAAGGACTAATCGATTCAATTTTGGTGAAGATCTGAATATGGATTCGGATACGAGAATTATTTAATTTTTAAAGTGACTCGTCACCACTGGGAGATGGGGCCAAAAACGATACATAGCAGGATATCTCAAAAGGTTGTGGACGGATTTGGACGAAACCTGGTGGAGAGGTTGGGGGTCTGCCAAGGACTAATCGGTTAAATTTTGGTGAAGATCTGAATATGGATTCGGATACGATAATTATTTAATTTTTTAAGTGATTAGTCACCACTGGGAGATAGGGCCAAAAACGATACATAGCAGGATATCTCAAAAGGTTGTGGACGTATGTGGACGAAACTTGGTGGAGAGGTTGGGGGTCTGACAAGGACTAATCGATTCAATTTTGGTGAAGATCTGAATATGGATTCGGATACGAGAATTATTTAGTTTTTTAAGTGATTCTTCACCATTGGGAGATGGGGCCAAAAACGATACATAGCAGGATATCTCAAAAGGTTGTGGACGGATTTGGACGAAACTTGGTGGAGAGGTTGGGTGTCTGACAAGGACTAATCGATTCAATTTTGGTGAAGATCTGAATATGGATTCGGATACGAGAATTATTTAATTTTTAAAGTGACTCGTCACCACTGGGAGATGGGGCCAAAAACGATACATAGCAGGATATCTCAAAAGGTTGTGGACGGATTTGGACGAAACCTGGTGGAGAGGTTGGGGGTCTGCCAAGGACTAATCGGTTAAATTTTGGTGAAGATCTGAATATGGATTCGGATACGATAATTATTTAATTTTTAAAGTGATTAGTCACCACTGGGAGATAGGGCCAAAAACGATACATAGCAGGATATCTCAAAAGGTTGTGGACGGATTTGGACGAAACTTGGTGGAGAGGTTGGGTGTCTGACAAGGTCTAATCGATTCAATTTTGGTGAAGATCTGAATATGGATTCGGATACGAGAATTATTTAATTTTTTAAGTGACTCGTCACCACTGGGAGATGGGGCCAAAAACGATACATAACAGGATATCTCAAAAGGTTGTGGACGGATTTGGACGAAACTTGGTGGAGAGGTTGGGGGTCTGCCAAGGACAAATCGGTTCAATTTTGGTGAAGATCTGAATATGGATTCGGATACGATAATTATTTAATTTTTAAAGTGATTAGTCACCACTGGGAGATAGGGCCAAAAACGATACATAGCAGGATATCTCAAAAGGTTGTGGACGGATTTGGACGAAACTTGGTGGAGAGGTTGGGGGGTCTGACAAGGACTAATCGATTGAATTTTGGTGAAGATCTGAATATGGATTCGGATACGAGAATTATTTAATTTTTAAAGTGATTAGTCACCACTGGGAGATCGGGCCAAAAACGATACATAGCAGGATATCTCAAAAGGTTGTGGACGGATTTGGACGAAACTTGGTGGAGAGGTTGGGGGTCTGCCAAGGACTAATCGATTCAATGTTGGTGAAGATCTGAATATGGATTCGGATACGAGAATTATTTAATTTTTAAAGTGATTCTTCACCATTGGGAGATAAGGCGAAAAGCGATATAATAACATGATAGTTAAAAAAGTTGTGGATGACTTATGATTAAACTAGGTGGATGAGTTGGTTAGGTGACAAGAACAAGCCGATTGGATTTTGGTTCAGGTCTGAATCCAGACCCGGCCTATCAGAGGGATACAAAATGTAAACTGTTCAGCCTGGCGAGGTACGTGCTCTACCGAGTGATGTTCTAGTTAAAAATGAAATGATCAACACCTCCAATTGAAAATTGTTTCAGGGACCTTTGATGCGCTCCTCATATATTTGGCAGAAATCTCTCGTTCAAAAAGCAACAGTACCACCTCTGCGCTATATACGATGTGAATGGGTACAGCATTCTGTACCTGCACACCTGGTTTCTTACCAAAGAACCTGTTCTGACATTAACTTGTCGTAGCAGGTTCTGTTGACTTGGTGGCGTCATAGTAATAGAGTCGAAGCTACTACTGATTCATACCAGAGCCTTAGAAAACATACTGCTTCCTTGTTTGACACTTAGAATTCAAAAAGGATAAAGCACGGATAATGAACCATAGGTTGGCAGCCATTGCGCAGGCTTGACGGGTCTAATGGCCTCCTCCTGTGTTGAAGTTCCTTGTCTATGTAACTTTTAACATGCGGAAGTATGCAGTTGGAGTATCAATACTCATGGAGCTTCACACATTAGGGATACCGAGAGCAACCAAAGCATCTGCACAAAAGGAGGGCTTCACCTTCACCGCATCACGTGAGATCATGACAACATTAGTGACTTGTGTAATGTAAACAATCAAAGTATAGAGATCCTGGCAGTGACTCAACTGTTCACATTAGTTTAACGACAAACAAATTGTTGATTACCTCCGCCAGTGAAGGTGGACGGACATTAGGTTTCACCCCTGTCTGTTTGTCTATCTGTCTGTAAGCAGGATATCTCAGAAAGTTATGGACAGATTTGGACTAAACTGGGTGGACAGCTCGGTTGTGTAAGGAGGACGAATTGCTTCAATTTTGGTGAAGATCTGGATCCAGATCCAGATACGAGAGGTTTTTCATTTTAAAAGTGATTCTTCACCATTGAGAGATAGATGGAGCCAAAACGATATGTAACAAAATATTACAAAACGTTGTGGACGGGGTATGAAAAAATTTGGTGGATGAAGTTTGTTCGGTGACAAGAACAAGCCGATCAGATTTTGATTGATTAAGGACTGGATGTTGGTCCGGCCTAGCTATCATTGGGCTACAAAACGTAAACTGTTCGGTCTGGTAGAGGTACGCGCTCTACCGAGTGCCGTTCTGGTCTACTCTGTTTCTGCTTTTCCTCCCAAACTTCTTTCTCCCCTCTCCCCACTCCTCCCACACTCCTAGTCCTCCTTTTTTCCAAACTATCATCCTCAATTCTCTACCTTTCATCAATTGTATTTTTTGTCCATTTATCCGCCATCAGCCTATAAATAATTGCTCCCAAAACTGATGTTGTTTTTAATGCTCATGGGATGAATATTTCAAAGACACAACAAACTATAAGCATCTGAAAATGCAACAAGTACAAAAAGTTTTAATTAAAACAAAAGCCGCGTCGATGTTACACAATGCCTAGATGCAGCTGTGCCTATAACGTCGATGTTATAGGCACAGGACATTCCTATTGATTCGATTACTTGATGTTATTTTTGTGCAAAGTGAAAATATATATCTCGGCAATTTCCCGTGTGTGGCGACGAATTTTTAATATATCTCGGCATTTTCCCGTCTGTTATTTCAGGCGGTGTATGACTGACCATGCCGTGATTTAAAATATATATATATCTCGGCAATTTCCCGTATGTGGCGACACGTGACCGAAGCTATGCTCCTCTCTCCACATTATTGTGACGACGTATAAATTAAATATTTCATCGTGACGATTGTCATCAAATGGACGAATTTTTAATATATCTCGGCATTTTCCCGTCTGTTATTTCGGGCGGTGTATGACTGACCATGCCGAGATGTAAAAAAAAAAATCTCAATGGACTTGAAGTTACAGGCCTTTGAGAATTCATTTCGTTCTATAAAGGGCAACTTTCATCGGATTTTCTTCCCGTTTTTTTTCAACCGAGTCTAAAGCTATGTTAGCGACTGTGAAAAATGAAATGATATATCGAATTTGATTTGAAATAAAACTGTGTGAGAGAGGAAGACACCACGGGCCTACAAACCAGGCCTCAAAGCTATGCGGGTTAATAAAATGGTGGATATTTGTTTATATGAAGCCTCTCCCAAAATGGGTGGAGCTATGGTTCCCAGAATGGGTGGAGCTTTGAGGTTTTGTCTTCTCTGCAAGAACAAGAAGAAGAAGAACAAGAAGAACAACAACAGCAGAGGGCACTCTATGACCAGCGTCTGCGACGCGGCTAACAAAACCCATCCACTTTGTACTTTAATACATGTGAGCGGCCAGAGCCTCCGCTGGGTATGTGGGTGGCCCTCTGCAAACCTCAAGTGGGGGGCCACATTTTTTATTTCGTTTTTTGTATACAAGATCGAGGCTTGTGTAAGAGCTAGGATTGATCACAAAAAGACAAACTGATACATAAAACATAAAACATATGATAATGGGAGTGGGAGACAAGATGGAGAGCAGGGACATCAGGAGATCTGTGGGAGGGAGCGGGCCTGGGGGGAGGAGGCATCAGAAGGGAGGGGGGGTAGAGGTAAAAAAAAACAAAAAACACATGGACACTTCTAGGACTTCCAGGAAAGAAGTTGGTATTTCAAAAAAGTGGATCTGGGGTGAAATTAGCGGGAGTAGAAAGGATCAAGGTTTTGGATGGGGGAAGATAAGAGATGGTGGTGAACAGCTGTTTTAAAGACCTGGAGGGTGGATTGGGATTAAAAAGAGTGAGGGAGTTTGTTCCAGAGGTGAGAGAAAAGCGGAATGAAGGAGTGAAGGTGAGCAGAGAGTCTTGATTTTGGCAGTTTAACCATAAGAGGGTTGCAGGCAGATCTTGTACGACCTGTAGGAATATTTGGGTGACAGAGCACAGAGAGAGCTGGGGGTGCAAGGCCGGAGAGGAGTCGGTAGAAGACAGAAAGACCACCTACCTGCCTGCGGTGAGTGAGTGAAAGGCCCTTGGAGTTAGCTTCATCGCGGGAGATTCCAATGATTCTGAACGCTTTGGTTTCAACAGCGTGAAGTCGAGCTAGGTATGAGGCAGGAGCACCGGCCCAGAGGGGGGAACAGTACTCCATTGAGCTGCGGATGAAAGCCTTGTATGTGGTGAGGAGTTTAGGTGTGCCAAGGAAGGACTTTGGATGACGGAGGATGCCCAGTCAGCGGCTGGTTTTGGAAGCCAACGTTGAAATGTGGTTTACCCAATAAATATCATGGCTGAAAGTGAGACCCAGGAGTTTGAAAGATCAAGAGAGTCTGAGATTTGGCAGAATTGAAGGACATATTCCAAGTGTTTGAAGAGCTTGTGATTTAGCAAGGTGACGGGAGGGAGGAGGAGTTGGATGGGTGGGGGGGGGGGGGGGAGGGCCGGGAGGGAGGAGGAGTTGGATGGGTCGTGGGGAGGGGTGGGAGGAAGGAGGAGTTGGATGGGTGAGGGGTAGGTAGAGGACAGGAGGGAGGAGGAGTTGGATGGGTCGTGGGGAGGGGTGGGAGGAGGGAGGAGTTGGATGGGTCGGGGGCAGGGGACGGGAGGGAGGAGGAGTTGGATGGGTGGGGGGAAGGGGCGGGAGGGAGGAGGAGTTGGATGGGTCACGGGGAGGGGGCGGGAGGGAGGAGGAGTTGGATGGGTGAGGGGTAGGTAGAGGACAGGAGGGAGGAAGAGTTGGATGGGTCGGGGGGAGGGGAAAGGAGACGGGAGGGAGGAGGAGTTGGTTGGGTGGGGGGAGGAGGGGAGGGGAGGGAGGAGGAGTTGTATGGGTCGGGGGGAGAGGGCGGGAGGGAGGAGGAGTTGGATGGGTCATGGGCAGAGGACGGGAGGGAAGAGGAGCTGGATTGGGGGGGGGGGGGCGGAAGGAGTTGGATGGGAACCGGGGGGAAAGGGATGGGAGGGAGGAGTTGGATGGGTGGGGGGGGGGAGGGGGAGTGGAGGAGTTGGATGGGTCATGGGCAGAGGACAGGAGAGAAGAGGAGCTGGATGGGTGGGGGGGGGGGGTGGAGGAGAAGGAGTTGGATGGGTGGGGGGGGAGCGACGGGACAGGAGGGAGGGAGGAGGAGTTGGATGGTTTGGGGGGGGGAGGAGGAGTTTAATGGGTGGGAGTAAGGGGGAGTGAAGGGGATGCGAGGGAGGAGGAGTTGGATGGTTTAGGGGGGGGGGGGGAGGAGGAGTTTGATGCAGGATTCAAAGAATGATGTTGGGATGGTTTCAGATGACAATTTATTTTGACCATCCCCTTCTTGTTTATATACGTTTTGGCATCCCCACATCCTTTTGCATTTTTATCTCCACCACAGATGGTGGACAGAGGTTATGTTTTCACCCTTGTCTGTTTGTTTGTCTATCTGTCTGTGAGCAGGATATCTCAAAAGGTTGTGGACAGATTCGGATGAAATTTTGTACACAGATTGTGTACGTGCGAAGGACGAAATGATTAGATTTTGGTGAAAATCCAGATCAGAATATGAGAATTTTTCATTTTTTAAAGCAATTATTCACAACTGAGAGACGGAGCCAAAACGATATACAGCAAAAAAAACAAAAAACACCGTTTAGAGGCCATTTTTCACCGCAAAGCGGGGGTTGGCCTTTTCGGGGACCGTGGTTGTTGTTGTTTTTTGGTCCCCTTTTTGAAGCAATGTTTTACGGCCGGATGCCCTTCCTGCCGCCAACCCTGTTTGTCGCCTTTTTACGATAAACAGGGAATTACCAGCAAGCTGGTACTCAATTTGCCAACCTCGGAAGGATGACAGGCTGAGTCAACCCACCTGGCGTTAATTCAGCGATCGACCGGGATTACGAACCCAGGATCCTAGGATCCCAAGGCAGCACCCTAGCCGCTAGCCCAACACCAGGGTTACGATATACAGTGCAGCCCAAATATACAGTGCCGCTAGCCCAAAACGATATACAGTGCAGCATGATATTTGAAAAAGTTGTGGACAAGTTATGACAAACCTAGGTGGATGAGTTGGATAGGTGAGAAGAACAAGCTGATTCGATTTTGGTTCACGTCCAGATCCAGATCCGGCCCATGATGAGGTACTAAATGTAAACCGATCATACCTGGCAGAGGTATGCACTCCACCAAGTGCCGTTCTCGTTGAACATTTGCTTTTATTGGCTGTGCAATAATAAACATGAAGCATCGTGACATATCTGAAGAGCATCATGAAGCATCGTGACACATCTGAAGAGCATCATGAAGCATCGTGACACATCTGAAGAGCATCATGAAGCATCGTGACACATCTGAAGAGCAACATGAAGCATCGTGACACATCTGAAGAGCATCATGAAGCATCGTGACACATCTGAAGAGCATCATGAAGCATCGTGACACATCTGAAGAGCAACATGAAGCATCGTGACACATCTGAAGAGCATCATGAAGCATCGTGACACATCTGAAGAGCAACATGAAGCATCGTGACACATCTGAAGAGCATCATGAAGCATCGTGACACATCTGAAGGTTCGAATAATAAATAATTCCATGGAATTTTCAGCACTCTATCAATAAATCAGAAAAACGAATCCCTCCAGAGAAGCTTTCCCTTGTTTTCTCCAGAATATTTCATTATCTCTCCATGTTTCCAAACTCCTCGAGGAAAGAAAATGTTTCCATCGCTACTGTAGCTTTCAAACATTGTTTCCAGATGTTGAACAATAGTTTTCTGCTGAAATGAACGAGATTTGGACACTTGTCAGCACCGGTTTCGGTGAAAGAAAAACAGCCTTCTAAACAAATACGAACACAGATAAAGATGTTGCACGGAGTGTGTTGCGTGTGAAAAAAAAATTACATTCTTTGTTGAGACGTTTCGAAGAAGTTTGGACACCATGCAGACAACTTGTACCTCAAGGAGGTTTGGAAAGAGCGTGAGGCTCCGTGCCATAAAGGTGAAGGTGAGGTAATCACCCCAGATCCACTTCTTTTTTTTTCGAAATCCCGACTTCTTTCTTTCCTGGAAGTTCTAGCAGTGTCCATGTGTTTTATACCTCTTCCCCCCCCCCCTCCCCCGCCTTCCCCTGCCTCCTCCGCCCAAGCCCTCTCCCTCCCACAGATCTCCCGTTGTCCCTGTTCTCTGATGTTGTACTGGTGTGCTTCCCTCTCTCTCCCCATCTTGTCTGCCGCTCCCTTTGTTGTATGTTTTGTGTGTCCGTTTGTCCTTTTTCGTGATTGATGTTAGCTCTTACACGAGCCTCGATCTTGTATACAAAAATAAATAAATAAATAAATAAATTGGGGGCCAGAATTGAGACCCTCGCGGTCCATGAAGGATGGTATCTGGTGGAAACTATAGGATCACAGGCTTGGTGGTTCAAGCGAGTCTGGACGATAGTTTCTGCCAAAGTTCGAATATTTTTCCCCACGGGGTCGAGCACAGGCCTGGCTCCTTGCTTAGGCATACCTTCAGGTGTCCTGTCAATGGACCCTTGTCAGTACTTCCCTTGAGACATAAAACTGACTGTGAAAGAAGGTTCGTCGAGGAAGCAAACCACATGGAATCTCCACTACTCAGAAATGTTTAACCGTGTGTAGTATCCTAAATTGATTGAAGGACTGATGGCTGCGAAACAGGGAGGCTTAGTCGACTAGGATCTCTCTAGTTTGGGTTTGATTCCCGTCCTGACTATAAACTGCCATTCTGGTGTTTCACAGGCAAGGTGAGGTGTTTCATCAATGACTTCACCACCCCTTGGAGAGACATTGACCTGGTGTCAGCATTTGTTGCCGGAGGACCTTAGACATACCAAAAAGGAGTAGGCGAGACCCCCTGGCCATGTTCCAAATTCCTGCCCTCACTCCGACCACTGTCGGGGCCCTTGTCTGGCAATGGCAAACTAAAAATGGCAAACTACCAAAGTTTGACAAAGATCCGTTCAGCCATCTCTGAGAAAAATGGCGACAGACACGCAGACAGACCAACAGCTCTCTTATACAGTAGATATGTGGACATGGGAAAAGGTTAAGCATGGGCTGCATTTTCTCTAGATCTTAGCAAAAAACGAGAACCTTATCCCGACACCATTATGTTCAACAAGAATAAAACCATATATTGGTAAAGTATCCGTGCCCACAAATGACTTGAGAAAAATTCAAGGGTTTTGTTGAACTTTTCATCTGAAAATGAGGATGTCTGTAGTGGTGCTGTTTTACACCAAAAAAACACGATGACTTTAGAATGGACTCAAGACCGGTCAATAGGGCTGCTGCTAACACATCCTGTGATGTTGGACTCAAGACCAGTCAATAGGGCTGCTGCTAACACATCCTGTGATGTTGGGCTCAAGACCAGTCAATGGGGCTGCTGCTAACACATCCTGTGATGTTGGACTCAAGACCAGTCAATGGGGCTGCTGCTAACACATCCTGTGATGTTGGACTCAAGACCAGTCAATGGGGCTGCTGCTAACACATCCTGTGATGTTGGGCTCAAGACCAGTCAATGGGGCTGCTGCTAACACATCCTGTGATGTTGGGCTCAAGACCAGTCAATGGGGCTGCTGCCACCACATCCTGTGATGTTGGGCTCAAGACCAGTCAATGGGGCTGCTGCTAACACATCCTGTGATGTTGGGCTCAAGACCAGTCATTGGGGCTGCTGCTGACACATCCTGTGATGTTGGGCTCAAGACCAGTCAATGGGGCTGCTGCGAACACATCCTGTGATGTTGGGCTCAAGACCAGTCAATGGGGCTGCTGCCAACACATCCTGTGATGTTGGACTCAAGACCAGTCAATGGGGCTGCTGCCACCACATCCTGTGATGTTGGGCTCAAGACCAGTCAATGGGGCTGCTGCCACCACATCCTGTGATGTTGGGCTCAAGACCAGTCAATGGGGCTGTTGCTAACACATCCTGTGATGTTGGGCTCAAGACCAGTCAATGGGGCTGCTGCCAACACATCCTGTGATGTTGGACTCAAGACCAGTCAATGGGGCTGCTGCCACCACATCCTGTGATGTTGGGCTCAAGACCAGTCAATGGGGCTGCTGCCACCACATCCTGTGATGTTGGGCTCAAGACCAGTCAATGGGGCTGCTGCCACCACATCCTGTGATGTTGGGCTCAAGACCAGTCATTGGGGCTGCTGCTAACACATCCTGTGATGTTGGGCTCAAGACCAGTCAATGGGGCTGCTGCCACCACATCCTGTGATGTTGGGCTCAAGACCAGTCATTGGGGCTGCTGCCACCACATCCTGTGATGTTGGGCTCAAGACCAGTGAATGGGGCTGCTGCTAACACATCCTGTGATGTTGGTCTCAAGACCAGTCAATAGGGCTGCTGCCACCACATCCTGTGATGTTGGGCTCAAGACCAGTCAATGGGGCTGCTGCTAACACATCCTGTGATGTTGGGCTCAAGACCAGTGAATGGGGCTGCTGCTAACACATCCTGTGATGTTGGGCTCAAGACCAGTGAATGGGGCTGCTGCTAACACATCCTGTGATGTTGGGCTCAAGACCAGTCAATGGGGCTGCTGCTAACACATCCTGTGATGTTGGGCTCAAGACCAGTCAATGGGGCTGCTGCCACCACATCCTGTGATGTTGGGCTCAAGACCAGTCAATGGGGCTGCTGCTAACACATCCTGTGATGTTGGGCTCAAGACCAGTCATTGGGGCTGCTGCTGACACATCCTGTGATGTTGGGCTCAAGACCAGTCAATGGGGCTGCTGCTAACACATCCTGTGATGTTGGGCTCAAGACCAGTCAATGGGGCTGCTGCCAACACATCCTGTGATGTTGGACTCAAGACCAGTCAATGGGGCTGCTGCCACCACATCCTGTGATGTTGGGCTCAAGACCAGTCAATGGGGCTGCTGCCACCACATCCTGTGATGTTGGGCTCAAGACCAGTCAATGGGGCTGTTGCTAACACATCCTGTGATGTTGGGCTCAAGACCAGTCAATGGGGCTGCTGCCAACACATCCTGTGATGTTGGACTCAAGACCAGTCAATGGGGCTGCTGCCACCACATCCTGTGATGTTGGGCTCAAGACCAGTCAATGGGGCTGCTGCCACCACATCCTGTGATGTTGGGCTCAAGACCAGTCATTGGGGCTGCTGCCACCACATCCTGTGATGTTGGGCTCAAGACCAGTCAATGGGGCTGCTGCTAACACATCCTGTGATGTTGGGCTCAAGACCAGTCATTGGGGCTGCTGCTAACACATCCTGTGATGTTGGGCTCAAGTACAGTCAATGGGGCTGCTGCTAACACATCCTGTGATGTTGGGCTCAAGACCAGTCAATGGGGCTGCTGCCAACACATCCTGTGATGTTGGACTCAAGACCAGTCAATGGGGCTGCTGCCACCACATCCTGTGATGTTGGGCTCAAGACCAGTCAATGGGGCTGCTGCCACATCATCCTGTGATGTTGGGCTCAAGACCAGTCAATGGGGCTGCTGCTAACACATCCTGTGATGTTGGGCTCAAGACCAGTCAATGGGGCTGCTGCCAACACATCCTGTGATGTTGGACTCAAGACCAGTCAATGGGGCTGCTGCCACCACATCCTGTGATGTTGGGCTCAAGACCAGTCAATGGGGCTGCTGCCACCACATCCTGTGATGTTGGGCTCAAGACCAGTCATTGGGGCTGCTGCTAACACATCCTGTGATGTTGGGCTCAAGACCAGTCAATGGGGCTGCTGCCAACACATCCTGTGATGTTGGGCTCAAGACCAGTGAATGGGGCTGCTGCTAACACATCCTGTGATGTTGGGCTCAAGACCAGTCAATGGGGCTGCTGCCACCACATCCTGTGATGTTGGGCTCAAGACCAGTCAATCATCATGTCACAATGGAATGAATGTCTCAAGAGGCCCAATAATCTAATATGAAAATACGCATTGCGTAGAGTGAGAGCTTCGTCGACAATGTTCAGTCGATCGAGTACGCAGCCCTCGCAAAATAAGGATCGCTTTTTTATATTGTTTAGTTGAGAGATGTGAGCTACGTGGTGGTGTCGACTCTGAAGGTAGTTAAAGTGTATTCAGGATTGTTTCCTGTCATTGCGTAACGGAAATTAAGCCTTAATTTGAATAAAGCCGGAAGTAGAAAAATAAAACGGAAACACGTCACGTTCTTCGTGTGGCCTTCGTTTAATGCTAGAGAGATCCGCCAGCAAGATCACGTGAGCAAGATGGCGGATCATGGAAGGGACATTTGAAATGACAACATGAAATTTTGTTCCCAAGGGAATGGGGAATGACAGTGAAATTTTGAATGGATTTACCTATACATCCAATTGCCATAGAGGTTCCATTAAGCCCCAGTCACACCGGGCCTGCGACCAGGTTACGGCCTAGCTGCGACCGAAAATTTTGTGAATCGCGGGCAAATCGCAGAAAGAGCGCGCGACTGGTCGCAGAGGTCGTGGGTGATCGCCAGGGCAAAATCAGTCGCAGCAAGGTCGAAGGTCATGTTCAAAACTTCTGACCTGCGATTCCAAATCGTAAGAGGTCACAGACAGGTCTTACATGGTCGTACCACCAGTCGTGCATGGACGCACCACCAGTCGTGCATGATCGCGGGTCAAGTAGTCGCACGATTGGTCGTGCTACTGGTCCTGCCACCTGACGATTGGTGGTGCCACCTGTCGTTCAACCTCACGATCGGTAGTGCGAGCGTTCGCAGGTCGCCACGATTGACCGTACGATTGGTCGCTGATCGCCACCACTATTCGCACGATTACCTACGATTGGTCACTGATCGCCACCACTATTCGCACGATTACCTACGATTGGTCGCTGATCGCCACCACTATTCGCACGATTACCTACGATTGGTCGCTGATCGCCACCACTATTCGCACGATTACCTACGATTGGTCGCTGATCGCCACCACTATTCGCACGATTACCTACGATTGGTCGCTGATCGCCACCACTATTCGCACGATTACCTACGATTGGTCGCTGATCGCCACCACTATTCGCACGATTACCTACGATTGATCTTGCGATCGATCTTCTCCAATCGTCGGTGATCGTACAACCACGCATACCACCAATCGTACGATGACCCCTAAGACCTGTTTGCGATCGCAAATGGAGAGCGTAGCAAACATTGACGATTGGTCGTACCTCGGCCAGATTGCCATCAATCGCACGATCCAGAAATCGTACGATCCAGTGTGACTGAGGCCATACGAAGCTCTCTATGACCGGACTTGGTGATGTGCTGGTTCGAGCGTCTCCTCTGAGCCTGGGAGGTTGGTGGTTCGAACCCTGGCTGAATCATATCAAAGACTTTAAACATGGTATGTGTTGCTTCCTTGTTTGATGCTCATCATTTAAAAAGGATTGAGCACAGACGAGCAACCATAGATATGTAATCATAGTGCAGGCCTTTATGAGTCCAATGACCTCCTGCGTTGAAGTTCCTTGTAAGGGAAATCGTATTATTACATCATGTAAAGTGTGGTTAAACAATTGATTCACTTATGTCTGTCTGTCCACAAACATCAGTTTATGATCAAGGAACACCATATTTCAATTAAATGTTATATTTTGAACATGAATCGAAAAACGTCGTTGAATAGTACTTTGCCTCTGAATTTGTCCCGATCGCACATGCTCAGAGAGGAACGACATCTTTATTTTAATTCTGTCTGGCAGACAAACTTTTTTTTCCAAACAAATTGAAAATCATTCCAAACAGGAAACTTACTGTTTTTAAGGACGTCATAAAGGATACAAACAACAGGCATGAAGCACTAATGTAACGTGTTCATTATTTAACGGTGGTATATAGGGTCTTGAGTTTGAGCCCCTGTCATGCCATTGAAATAACACCAGGTGGGTTAACTCAGCCTGTAATCCTTCTGAGATTGGCAAAAGGAGTACCAGCTTACTGGTAATAGGGGCACCGCATTGGCAATACAGCTTCCCGACAAAAAAGGTTGCAACCAGCAGCTGCAGGCTGCATGCAAAACAACAAGAAGCAACTTTAGACCGAATGACTGCTGCACCCCTCCTTATAGTCCAGTGACGACGCTGCCAATGAGAATCCAAAGAGAGTTGTTGCCTTTCCTGGTGCAAAGCGGCCTCCAACTGTGAAAGAGCCTGCTCACGATGGTTTATTTTCTTAAATCAGGCCCTGCGAATGTCCCAAACGTACTCCATTGGATTTAAATCAGGACTTCTTGCTGGCCAGGGCAATGTTGTGATGGCATCGTTTCACAAGAAGTCAGTGAATTACACGAGAACGGTGGAGGTTGGCATTTTCATCCGTCGATACAGGTCTTGGGGGTAGTGTGGTTGTCAAAATGTGGCGCATGATCCAAAATGTGCTTGCGGTCCATCGATACAGGTCTTGGGGGTAGTGTGGTTGTCAAAATGTGGAAAAACATGATCCAAAATGTGCTTGCGGTCCATCGATGCAGGTCTTGGGGGTAGTGTGGTTGTCAAAATGTGGAAAACATGATCCAAAATGTGCTTGCGGTCCATCGATACAGGTCTTGGGAGTAGTGTGGTTGTCAAAATGTGGAACAACATGATCCAAAATGTGCTTGCGGTCCATCGATACAGGTCTTGGGGGTAGTGTGGTTGTCAAAATGTGGAAAACATGATCCAAAATGTGCTTGCGGTCCATCGATACAGGTCTTGGGAGTAGTTGTCAAAATGTGGAACAACATGATCCAAAATGTGCTTGCAGTCCATCGATACAGGTCTTGGGGGTAGTGTGGTTGTCAAAATGTGGAACAACATGATCCAAAATGTGCTTGCGGTCCATCGATACAGGTCTTGGGGGTAGTGTGGTTGTCAAAATGTGGAAAACATGATCCAAAATGTGCTTGCGGTCCATCGATACAGGTCTTGGGAGTAGTTGTCAAAATGTGGAACAACATGATCCAAAATGTGCTTGCAGTCCATCGATACAGGTCTTGGGGGTAGTGTGGTTGTCAAAATGTGGAACATGATCCAAAATGTGCTTGCAGTCCACCGATACAGGTCTTGGGAGTAGTGTGGTTGTCAAAATGTGGAACACATGATCCAAAATGTGCTTGCAGTCCATCGATACAGGTCTTGGGAGTAGTGTGGTTGTCAAAATGTGGAACAACATGATCCAAAATGTGCTTGCGGTCCATCGATACAGGTATTGGGGGTAGTGTGGTTGTCAAAATGTGGAAAAACATGATCCACAATGTGCTTGCGGTCCATCGATACAGGTCTTGGGAGTAGTGTGGTTGTCAAAATGTGGAACAACATGATCCAAAATGTGCTTGCGGTCCATCGATACAGGTCTTGGGAGTAGTGTAGTCGTCAAAATGTAGAAAAACATGATCCAAAATGTGTTTGCGGTCCATCGATACAGGTCTTGGGGGTAGTGTGGTTGTCAAAATGTGGAACAACATGATCCAAAATGTACTTGCGGTCCATCGATACAGGTCTTGGGAGTAGTGTGGTTGTCAAAATGTGGAGCATGATCCAAAATGTGCTTGCGGTCCATCGATACAGGTCTAGGGAGTAGTGTGGTTGTCAAAATGTGGAACATGATCCAAAATGTGCTTGCGGTCCATCAATACAGGTCTTGGGAGTAGTGTGGTTGTCAAAATGTGGAAAAACATGATCCAAAATGTGCTTGCGGTCCATCGATACAGGTCTTGGGGGTAGTGTGGTTGTCAAAATGTGGAACATGATCCAAAATGTGCTTGCGGTCCATCGACACAGGTCTTGGGGGTAGTGTGAAGCATGATCCAAAATGTGCTTGCGGTCCATTGATACAGGTCTTGGGAGTAGTGTGGTTAAAATGTGGAAAAACATGATCCAAAATGTGCTTGCGGTCCATCGATACAGGTCTTGGGAGTAGTGTGGTTGTCAAAATGTGGAACATGATCCAAAATGTGCTTGTGGTCCATCGATACAGGTCTTGGGGTTAGTGTGGTTGTCAAAATGTGGAAAAATATGATCCAAAATGTGCTTGCGGTACTTGTCACTCGTCGGGTTAAACTTTATAGTGACAACGTCAATTTTACAATCGTAACAGGCAGCCCCACACCATAACAGATTCGCCACCAAACAGGATGGCGTATCATGGTTTTAGGTGTTTTAGCCAAGTTTTGTTGCTACCCTGCACAGGAGAAATAGTCTCTCATCGAACCAATGGGCTTTTCTCCAGGAAGAGAGGGCTTCCAGTGTTGACGTGCCCGCACCATGCCAAGCGGGTTGCTTTGTGATCTGGCGTGAGAAGAGGGTATCTTATCGGTCTGCTGACTTTTTAACCTGGAGCACGAAGTCGGTCCCAGACAGTTCTCGTGGGTAACCTCTGAGGTCGATTCAAGATAATGAAGGCGAGGAGTGCTGCATTGAGACGAGGGGTGGTGGATTGTGTACACAGGAGGTTTGAGCTGGGAGGGGATGTGGTACCATCGTTGATGGAGGCCCCCGTGGAGAGCTTGAGAAGATGGGATACGGTGAAGTTGAATGATGTGGGAAGGGTGGAGAAAGTCCGGGAGCAGCTTGTATAAGGTTTGAGGAGGATTGATGAGTGTGGTTTGCCAGGGAAGTTGAAGATGTGGTGTTTGAAGGTTGATGTCACGAATATTGTGAAAGAGCATGTGGAGAGATTCTGAGGAGATGGGTGGCAGCACCATGGTAGATGGTTAGTGACCGGTGGTGAAGAATGCTCTGCAGGAGAAGAAGGCAAGACTGGTTGGTCGGTTGGTCTTTTCTCCAGAATGTATTTCCAGTGCTGTGGATTCTGTTTTCTACATTGATGTTGTTTTCATTTGTTGTGGTTTGTGTTCTCGCTTGGCGGACGTATCGAGATGATTTTGAGGACTTTGACTGAAGACCCAGTCAGCGAGGAACACTTGTGGCTATGGTGGCCATTCGTCTGGTTTTGTAGAGGACAGTCCGGTTTTCTGTTACGCTGTCCGATACTCAACTTTTAAACCTACAATTTAAATTTTGATTGTACATCTTCATTGGGTAAAATATTTGCTATTTAATTAAATCCGCTTTTGTATCGGTCCGGGGTATGCCAATAAAAAAATCTTATTTGTCACGTTTCCTAGTGACGTCTTCACGTTACGGTTTTTGCGTGACGCTGTTCAACATTCGGCTTCAAGATCAGTTCGACATCACCTTCAATCAAAATGAACCACCTTTAGAGGCCATTTTTCCCCGCAGAGCAGGGGTTGGCCTTTTTCGGGCACCGTGGTCCCCTTTTTGAAGCAATGTTTTACGGCCGGATGCCCTTCCTGTTGCCATCGCCAGGGTGGTTAGCTCTTTCACGAGCCTCGATCCTGTATACAAAAAAATAAAATAAAATAAAAACCCTGTTAGTCGCCTCTTGCGACACACAAGGAATTACGAGTGAACTGGTACTCAATTTGCCGACCTCGGTAGGATGACAGGCTGAGTCAACCCCCCTGGTGTTAATTCAGCGATCGACCGGGATTCAAACCCAGGATCCTAGGATCCCAAGCTGGCACCCTAACTGCTGAACCCAGGATCTTAGGATCCCATGCCCGCACCATAACCGCTAAACACCTTCAATCAAAATGCCGAAGCGAAAAACGTCCTTCAACTCAGATTGGTGAAAAGAACAATGCCAGACGAGAAAGCAGACGTTTCGGAAACTTTTCAGCAAATCCTAGATACACTCCAAGAACATGGAGATAGAATCTCCGACATCTATCTATAATTCCAGTAATCTCTGTGTGTTTGTTTGTACGTTTGTACGTTTGTTTGTCTGTGACCGCTGTTTCTCGACAACCACGGGTCCGATATACTTTAAACTTGCCAGGTATATTGCTGGGGACCCGAGGATGTGCCTTTTCAAGGTTTCATATTAATCGGACAATTACTTACCGAGCTATGTCCAAAAAACGATTCAACCAATCAGAGAGCAGCGAGCTATCGCGTGTGCCGAACGTGGCGGACACACTCTGCCTCGGATGGCACATTTGAGAGCGTATTCATTTATTTCACGTTTGCAAACTATGTTGGCGCTATGTTGGCGTTAAACTATGTTTTAAAACTAATAAAAACCATTTCATCTAAATAGAGGGGGGGGGGGGGGGGGATTGTCACTGTACTCGCAAGCCGTTCGCCGTTCGCTTTGGCGTTGCGAATGGACCAAAACATTTCATGCACCAAACCATTTCATGTAAAGCGTTCGCCGTTCGCTTTGGCGTTGCGAATGGACCAAAACATTTCATGCACCAAACCATTTCATGTAAATAGAGGGGGGGATATAATTTTAGATATAGATATAGTACGGGCATGCCCTAGTATTCTCAATACCAGGTGGCAATGCTCACTCAAACAGGTTTTTCCAATGATGACCTGGGAAGACTGCAAGTGGACAGTGTGAAAGACCAGCTCCAGATCTGCATGAATTTTTCAGAAGAATATACACATGTACATTGAAGGCCTGGTGTTGGCTTAGCGGTTAGGGTGCTGGCTTGGGATCCTAGGATCCTGGGTTCGTTGGCCTAGCGGTTAGGGTGCCGGCTTGGGATCCTAAGATTCTGGGTTTGTTGGCTTAGTGGTTAGGGTGCCGGCTTGGGATCCTAGGATCCTGGGTTCGTTGGCTTAGCGGTTAGGGTGCCGGCTTGGGATCCTAGGATCCTGGGTTTGTTGGCTTAGCGGTTAGGGTGCCGGCTTGGGATCCTAGGATCCTGGGTTCGTTGGCCTAGCGGTTAGGGTGCCGGCTTGGGATCCGAGGATTCTGGGTTTGTTGGCTTAGCGGTAGGGTGCCGGCTTGGGATCCTAGGATCCTGGGTTCGTTGGCTTAGCGGTTAGGGTGCCGGCTTGGGATCCTAGGATTCTGGGTTCGTTGGCCTAGAGGTTAGGGTGCTGGCTTGGGATCCGAGGATCCTGGGTTCTTTGGCTTAGCGGTTAGGGTGCCGGCTTGGGATCCTAGGATCCTGGGTTCGTTGGCTTAGCGGTTAGGGTGCCGGTTTGGGATCCTAGGATCCTGGGTTCTGGTGTTGGCTTAGCAGTTAGGGTGCTGGCTTGGGGTCCTAGGATCCTGGGTTCGTTGGCCTAGCGGTTAGGGTGCCGGCTTGGGATCCTAGGATCCTGGGTTCATTGGCCTAGCGGTTAGGGTGCTGGCTTGGGATCCGAGGATCCTGGGTTCGTTGGCTTAGCAGTTAGGGTGCCGGCTTTGGATCCTAGGATCCTGGGTTCATTGGCTTAGCGGTTAGGGTGCCGGCTTGGGATCCTAGGATCCTGGGTTCGTTGGCTTAGCGGTTAGGGTGCTGGCTTGGGATCCTAGGATCCTGGGTTCGTTGGCCTCGTGGTTAGAGTGATGGCTTGGGATCATAGGATCCTGGGTTCGTTGGCTTAACGGTTAGGGTGCCGGCTTGGGCTCCCAGGATCCTGGGTTCGTTGGCTTAGCGGTTAGGGTGCCGGCTTGGGATCCGAGGGTCCTGGGTTCGTTGGCTTAGCGGTTAGGGTGCTGGCTTGGGATCCTAGGATCCTGGGTTCGAATCCCGGTCGATCGTTGAATTAACACCAGGGGGATTGACTCAGCCTATCATCCTTCCGAGGTCGGCAAATTGAGTACCATTTCACTGGTAATTCCCTGTGTGTCGCAAGAGGCGACTAACAGGGCGACTTGCAGGAAGGGCATCCGGCCATAAAACATTGCTTCAAAAAGGGGACCACGGTGCCCACAAAAGGCCAACCCCTGCTCTGTGGGGAAAAATGGCCTCTAAAGGTGGTTCACACATATGTACATTGACTTACTGGGACCAAACAACTGAATGATGCCAGGAAAGGATGGAAAATGAGAAGACGAGTCGATCCGAGAATTGTGATACACAGGTAACTTCTTGGTCGTCTTTATAACTGTGGTTATTATGAATTAGCACTAAATTTAGTTTAAAAACAAATAACTGTGCACGAAATGTACCTGTTCCCTATTGTGGAGGTCCCTCGATGGCCACGCAACTTGTCGCCCAGGTGTGTTTAGAACATGTGTATCAAGTATTGAGGTATAACCTGCACGTAGGCGTTTCAGCAAATTATCTGCAAGGACCAACGGCACAGCATTTTTTGATTTTACAACAATATTACAATTCCTTGAAGCTCTGCCACACATTGAGGAAGAAAGATGACGTATTAAAATAGTATTCCCAAAAGAAAATAGGCACAAAAAATTCCACAGGAGAGAACGTATCTCTTTAATGACTTTTAAACATATATTGTGTCTGGAGGAAACCCAATAGCTCTTCAGAAGAAGTTTAAAACCCTAATGACCGACTCAAAACGTCACATGATAGATCGTTTTAACCAGGCCTGGCAGGCACTCCATCAAAAATCACAACCTATTTCCCCCTTCTGGATGCTCCAAAGGCGTTTGGGCACGATAGGTCGGATCGCAAGCGGGCCCGCGCAGTACCGGAGCGAACAGACGACCTATCGGGGTCGCGACCCATCCGTGCACCTGATGCAGGCTCTTCCTGAGCGCGCGGAGAGAGCAGCACCATGTCCGATCGGTTGGTCGCAGCTGCAGCAACAGTGCGCACAAAGAACGTGCGACCGAACCGTCTTGCTTACAGAGTCAAAAGGTTTTGTAAATAAAAGTAAACATCAAGCAGAGGCCCACGCGAAGTGGCAATCACAAATGGAGGTTTAAAACAACTGCGAAATGCTGCAGTGACAAGGCCTTTGTCCTGGGCAACACGAGGCTTGGAAATCTTGGTGGACCCCATGCATCATGGTTTTTGAGATCAAGACCCTCAGATCCAACGGGACATCAAAGACGGGTCTAAGCGCTCGGCACTGGGCGGAACCAGGCCACGTCCACTGAGATGGATGAGAGCTGGGGCTCCAGACCTGCTCGCTGCGATCGGGTTGCACCGCCTGCAGACTCTCTCTTCAGGGAGTCCATATCCGGCTCCGGTCGAGGTGCTTTAAGCTTGCAACCTTTTATTATGCCAGATCCGTTCTATTGGTGCTGAGGTTTCCTTAAACTGAGTTTGACAACTTATCGGAACATGCATTACCAATATACCTACAGTTTGCGTTGGTGGACGCTGCTCGGCAGGTCATTCATCTAATACACCTAGATGGGTCTCCAGGCCGTTGGAAGCACACCGTGAAAGCACCTGCCTCGTGTGACCACCTAACGTCCTCTCCAGATCTTCATTGAAGACTGCCACGAGTATCAGCTTCGGAAAATGTCGAAGCCTTGTCTGGGCACAAGTACCAAGAGTTCTGATTTTCAGAGTTGCAATTCCATCTATTTATTACGTACACGAAAGGGGCAGATCCTCCCCCCTCCCCCCTGCTCCATAAATACGCCTTCTCCACCACCCCGAACTCGAATGTAATTGCAAACTTTTTTCCACTCTCTCTCCACCAACTTTCGCTCTGATCATCTTCACTTTTATTCCTTTTCTCAAGTTTCATTTTCTCATTATTGACTCGAGCCACACCTTCCAACTTTCACTTTTTTTTTCCTTTTTTTTGTATACAAGATCGAGGCTCGTGTAAGAGCTAACATTGATCACAAAACGACAAACTGACACATAAAACATATGATAAAGGGAGCGGGAGACAAGATGGAGAGCAGGGACATCGGGAGATCTGTGGGAGGGAGACGTCCTGGTGGGAGGAGGCATGGGAAGGGAGGGTGGGAGAGGTAAAAAAAACAAAAACATGTCGACACAGCTCGGACTTCCAGGAAAGAAGTCGGTATTTCAAAACAGTGGATCTGGGGTGAATTAACGGGGGTAGAAAAGATCAAGGTTTTCGAACTTCTTCCTTGAAATTCCTCTCAAATCGAACTTCTCTCAACCTCCTTGAGATATCTGCACCTTTTAAACAATGGTACCGTATTCTATATCAACGATTTTAAGTAGAGTGAATAGCAAATATTTTGTCCTCTACCTACATAAGATCTGCGAACAAGTGATGGAGCTACATTTAATAAAACCACCGAAAGGGATGGAATTCTGATATCTTTACAACAATCAAGGAAGCTGAACATCAATTGTACATGGTGATTTTGATAGAGCATGGTGATGGTGGTGGTGCTGTGGTCTACATAAAGGTTGTGCTGTAACTGGTGCTTGTGTTCGACATAAGAGATGGTTTTGAGGTTGGTGGTGGACAACATACTGTGTGCACATGGTGGTGGTGATTTACATAAGTGTGGGAAACGGTAAAGAGTAGTCGTGTACTGGATGGTGGTGGTCTACATAAAGAATGGTGCTCTATATGGTGTTGCTGAAGGCACCTGAATTAGGTATACTGCCTCCTTCCCGGTCTTGCACCGTCTGCCCATTCCGTGCTTTGTCCTCTCCAGGTGTCTACAGGGCGCACGTGGTCTACCAGCACCCCCTTCCAGCAAAACTCCCAAAATCCAGGATCACTGCTCACACCCACTCATTCGTTCCTCTTTCTTCCCACCTGCGGAATCAACTTCCATATTCACTTCAATCTCATTCTTCCCTCCATGTCTTCAAGACAGCTGTTCATTACCATCTCAAATCGTACCCAATCCAAAACCATGACCTTTTCTACACCCTTTCACTTCGCTTCCACTTAATCCGTTTACCCCTGTTAATCCCCCCAAACACATCTCCTTCAATTGCCTTGTATTCTTTCCTGAAATGTCCTGTAGTGTCCATCTTGTTTATCCTGTGCACCCAGCCCTCTCTCTTCCACAGATCTCCTGATGTCCCTGTTCCCTACTCTTGTTGTGCTTCCCTCTCTCACCCCCTCTTGTCCCCGACTTGCTTTATTTCAAGTTCTGCAGTAGCTCTTATATGAGCCTTGACTTAGCATACAAAAAACCCAGTTAACCACCTCCCGCCCTACTCTTCCTAAAATTTTGCTTCTGTATCCAACCCCTGCATTTTCCCCTACTCATCATCCTTACCTGCGCATCCGTTGTCTTTCGTCTCCATCAATTTTCTCCACCGGCCTTGGTGTTTACCTCCTCTCTTTCTGCAGTTCCCTTTTGTTATGTTGCGTCCTGATCCGCTCTTTGTTCCAGCTCTTCCACGAGCCTCGACTCTGTCATCAAAATAATAAATAAATAAATTAAATGTCAGTCAGCTGGACCTGTAATGATCTCCAGGCATGTGACAATACCTCATTGTGGAGTGGTTACCTTTTTATTCTCATTTGAAACAAAAGGGTCCACAAGCAAGGGAAATTTATAAACCCATTTATTGTTTAAAGTGACAATGTATGTTCAATATGTTACATGATCAGTTTTTGGCCTTAACGCGATCGCCTTCTGATCCTGTACAAATTACAGCGTGAAAAGGAAAGCCATTTTGCTGTAAACAATTCGCTCCTGAGGAGATGAGAAATTCCAGGACCCATGTCATTTGACAATGGGCGGACTAAATGAGGACAAACAAGTAGTGTACGGGATTGAAAAAACAGGACAACCTTTGGTATGGATTGCACTCCGAGCTAAATCTAGCACAGAACATGTCACTGATTTGTGGGAGAAGCAGGAGGAGCAGGATGAGGAGATATGCCACCAATGTCCTCGGCATAACAAGGAAGGGTGAGTTTGTCCCTGGAATGTCCAAAAGGCACTTTGCGTGCTCCCCGACAGGTCCACGAGAGCCACGAGGCACAAGGTCATCACGCCGGGTCATTGTCCGCGTCCTCGCCAAGATTTGAACTTTGTCCCTGCCCGCCGGATGGCGCTGCCAAGCCACGCAGCTCGGACGGCAAGAGGTTCTCCTTGCGGACATTTGCCAGTTCCGTTTCTCTGGCCGCGGCGCCCTGCTGTCCACCTTTAACGCGCTTCCACTTCATCCGTCGGTTCTGGAACCAAACTTTCACCTGTGAACCGCCAAGGATCAAGATATTTTAGTGTTTCGAGAATCTCAAAATCAATATGCGACAAGTTCACGTCATAGCAAAGTTGCTTCCAGTCTATAAATTAAGGACATGCCGCTTCAGGTGTTGTTAGTAGAGTTCATGCTGTTACGAATGTCACCTGTGACCTCTTTTCAAAGTCCACATCATCCGCTTGCTACGTACAATACCTATTCCGTTTACCGTCCACACCTTTATGGACATTATTATGACTTGTAACAGTCCGCGCCTTTTGGCCGCTCAATGCGACATTCAGAGACCACGTACATCCGTACCTGTCGTTCGGTCAGGTCCAGGTTGACCGCGATCTCGTACCGACGCAACCGCGTTAGGTAGTTGTGATGCGCAAACTCTGCTTCCAGTTCCCGAATCTGCTCCTTGGTGAAGGCCGTGCGCTCCTTGCGGGGTTTGCTGGCCCCGGGCTCCGCACTGGCTCCTTCCTCCGGAGAGTCTGCGTGAGATGGTTTGGAATGTTATGATGTGTTTACATCACCATGAAATCCAAACGTACAGGATGGCATTATTTATTAATTTTTACAATGGATTTTTCATTTTTCTAACAACATGACATTATTTATTAATTTTTACAATGGATTTTTCATTTTTCTAACAATATGACATTATTTATTAATTTTTACAATGGATTTTTCATTTTTCTAACAATATGACATTGTTTATTAATTTTTACAATGGATTTTTCATTTTTCTAACAATGACATTATTTATTAATTTTTGCAATGGATTTTTCATTTTTCTAACACTATGACATTATTTATTAATTTTTACAATGGATTTTTCATTTTTCTAACAATATGACATTATTTATTAATTTTTACAATGGATTTTTCATTTTTCTAACAATATGAAATTATTTATTAATTTTTACAATGGATTTTTCATTTTTCTAACAATATGACATTATTTATTAATTCTTACAATGGATTTTTTATTTTTCTAACAATATGACATTATTTATTAATTTTTACAATGGATTTTTCATTTTTCTAACAATATGAAATTATTTATTAATTTTTACAATGGATTTTTCATTTTTCTAACAATATGAAATTATTTATTAATTTTTACAATGGATTTTTCATTTTTCTAACAATATGACATTGTTTATTAATTTTTACAATGGATTTTTCATTTTTCTAACAATATGACATTATTTATTAATTTTTACAATGGATTTTTCATTTTTCTAACAATATGAAATTATTTATTAATTTTTACAATGGATTTTTCATTTTTCTAACAATATGACATTATTTATTAATTTTTACAATGGATTTTTCATTTTTCTAACAATATGACATTATTTATTAATTCTTACAATGGATTTTTTATTTTTCTAACAATATGACTTTATTGATTTTTACAATGGATTTTTTATTTTTCTAACAATATGACCATTTATTGATTTTTACAATGGATTTTTCATTTTTCTAACAATATGACCATTTATTGATTTTTACAATGGATTTTTCATTTTTCTAACAATATGACATTATTTATTTATTTTTACAATGGATTTTTCATTTTTCTAACAATATGACATTATTTATTAATTTTTACAATGGATTTTTAATTTTTCTAACAACATGACATTATTTATTAATTTTTACAATGGATTTTTCATTTTTCTATCAATATGACGTTATTTATTGATTTTTTTACAATGGATTTTTCATTTTTCTAACAATGACATTATTTATTAATTTTTACAATGGATTTTTCATTTTTCTAACAATATGACATTATTTATTAATTTTTACAATGGATTTTTCATTTTTCTAACAATATGGCATTATTTATTAATTTTTACAATGGATTTTTCATTTTTCTAACAATATGACATTATTTATTAATTTTTACAATGGATTTTTCATTTTTCTAACAATGACATTATTTATTAATTTTTACAATGGATTTTTCATTTTTCTAACAATATGACATTCTTTATTGATTTTTACAATGGATTTTTCATTTTTCTAACAATATGACATTATTTATTGATTTTTACAATGGATTTTTCATTTTTCTAACAATGACATTTTTTATTAATTTTTACAATGGATTTTTCATTTTTCTAACAATGACATTATTTATTAATTTTTACAATGGATTTTTCATTTTTCTAAGAATATGACATTATTTATTGATTTTTACAATGGATTTTTCATTTTTCTAACAATGACATTATTTATTGATTTTTACAATGGATTTTTCATTTTTCTAACAATGACATTATTTATTGATTTTTACAATGGATTTTTCATTTTTCTAACAATGACATTATTTATTGATTTTTACAATGGATTTTTCATTTTTCTAACAATGACATTATTTATTGATTTTTACAATGGATTTTTCATTTTTCTAACAATGACATTATTTATTAATTTTTACAATGGATTTTTCATTTTTCTAAGAATATGACATTATTTATTGATTTTTACAATGGATTTTTCATTTTTCTAACAATATGACATTATTTATTGATTTTTACAATGGATTTTTAATTTTTCTAACAATGACCTTATTTGTTGATTTTTACAATGGATTTTTCATTTTTCTAACAATATGACATTACTTATTAATTTTTACAATGGATTTTTCATTTTTCTAACAATATGACATTATTTATTAATTTTTACAATGGATTTTTCATTTTTCTAACAATGACATTATTTATTGATTTTTACAATGGATTTTTCATTTTTCTAACAATGACATTATTTATTGATTTTTACAATGGATTTTTCATTTTTCTAACAATATGACATTATTTATTGATTTTTACAATGGATTTTTCATTTTTCTAACAATATGACATTACTTATTAATTTTTACAATGGATTTTTCATTTTTCTAACAATATGACATTATTTATTAATTTTTACAATGGATTTTTGATTTTTCTAACAATGACATTATTTATTGATTTTTACAATGGATTTTTCATTTTTCTAACAATGACATTATTTATTGATTTTTACAATGGATTTTTCATTTTTCTAAGAATATGACATTATTTATTGATTTTTACAATGGATTTTTCATTTTTCTAAGAATATGACATTATTTATTGATTTTTACAATGGATTTTTCATTTTTCTAAGAATATGACATTATTTATTGATTTTTACAATGGATTTTAAAGTTTTCTAACAATGACATTATTTATTGATTTTTACAATGGAATATTTCATTTTTCTAAGAATATGACATTATTTATTGATTTTTACAATGGATTTTTCATTTTTCTAACAATATGACATTATTTATTGATTTTTACAATGGATTTTTCATTTTTCTAACAATATGACATTACTTATTAATTTTTACAATGGATTTTTCATTTTTCTAACAATATGACATTATTTATTAATTTTTACAATGGATTTTTGATTTTTCTAACAATGACATTATTTATTGATTTTTACAATGGATTTTTCATTTTTCTAACAATGACATTATTTATTGATTTTTACAATGGATTTTTCATTTTTCTAACAATATGACATTATTTATTGATTTTTACAATGGATTTTTCATTTTTCTAAGAATATGACATTATTTATTGATTTTTACAATGGATTTTTCATTTTTCTAAGAATATGACATTATTTATTGATTTTTACAATGGATTTTAAAGTTTTCTAACAATGACATTATTTATTGATTTTTACAATGGAATATTTCATTTTTCTAAGAATATGACATTATTTATTGATTTTTACAATGGATTTTAAATTTTTCTAACAATGACATTATTTGTTGATTTTTACAATGGATTTTTCATTTTTCTAACAATATGACATTATTTATTGATTTTTACAATGGATTTTTAATTTTTCTAACAATGACCTTATTTGTTGATTTTTACAATGGATTTTTCATTTTTCTAACAATATGACATTATTTATTGATTTTTACAATGGATTTTTCATTTTTCTAACAATGACATTATTTATTGATTTTTACAATGGATTTTTCATTTTTCTAAGAATATGACATTATTTATTGATTTTTACAATGGATTTTTCATTTTTCTAAGAATATGACATTATTTATTGATTTTTACAATGGATTTTAAAGTTTTCTAACAATGACATTATTTATTGATTTTTACAATGGATTTTTCATTTTTCTAAGAATATGACATTATTTATTGATTTTTACAATGGATTTTAAATTTTTCTAACAATGACATTATTTGTTGATTTTTACAATGGATTTTTCATTTTTCTAACAATATGACATTATTTATTGATTTTTACAATGGATTTTTAATTTTTCTAACAATGACCTTATTTGTTGATTTTTACAATGGATTTTTCATTTTTCTAACAATGACATTATTTATTGATTTTTACAATGGATTTTTCATTTTTCTAAGAATATGACATTATTTATTGATTTTTACAATGGATTTTTCATTTTTCTAAGAATATGACATTATTTATTGATTTTTACAATGGATTTTAAAGTTTTCTAACAATGACATTATTTATTTATTGATTTTTACAATGGATTTTTCATTTTTCTAAGAATATGACATTATTTATTGATTTGTACAATGGATTTTAAATTTTTCTAACAATGACATTATTTATTGATTTTTACAATGGATTTTTCATTTTTCTAACAATGACATTATTTGTTGATTTTTACAATGGATTTTTCATTTTTCTAACAATATGACATTATTTATTGATTTTTACAATGGATTTTTCATTTTTCTAACAATATGACATTACTTATTAATTTTTTTACAATGGATTTTTCATTTTTCTAACAATGACATTATTTATTGATTTTTACAATGGATTTTTTAATTTTTCTAAGAGGACAGCAGGCTTAATGTGTCCAGGGGACACGCTCAGTGGACACGGACTAGCTCCACATCGGTGATTCACCAACATGGATCTCAAGGGTCTCTGTCGAGAACCTGCTTCGTGTACACTACTAGTGCATGTGATCCTTATGGGGGGTTTCGGGCTACACCTGTGAACGGTGTACAAACTCTGCGTACAAAATCGAAGGACAAGCAGGCCATTGTTAATCCAAATAGACTCTATATACATTGATAAATAAGGCATACAATGTCGGACACAGTCTAACTTTATGGGCTAATTACAGGTGACCGAAGTATATTACAGGTGACCGGAGTATCTCGAATGTCCAATGCCAATTGCCAAGTATTCCATTCATCCTAAGTATCTACACCCATAGGGCGCGACATTGGGCTCGAATGAACGACACGCGCACAGTGACCCAGACACACGTTCGACCGGAAACACACGTTCGACCGGACACGGTGTCTGACCTGGCGTGTCCGCCCTCCTCCGTGGACCCTTCCGGACGCCGTCGGCGCTTTGCGACATCGCGTGCGGCGGAACCTGTTCGAAGGTCGTCATGTGCAGGCCCGGCCCGGGCACGTGTCTGGGAGACGCGTCTCCGGCCGTGGCGGCTCCGGCCGGGGACGGCACCAGGGCGGCGGCGTGCCGAGAGGACGCGCTGACCGCGCACGCCGCGCCTGGGACCCCGGGAGACCCCCGCGGACTCAGCGGGGGCCAACCGGCGGACTGCGAGGGCAAATGGTGTCCGAGGCGACTCGGGCTCAGCGCGAAAGCTCCTTCGTTCGCTCCGAAGTTTCCCGAGAAGACGGCGGCGCACGAGGGCGCCAGATCGGCGAAGGAGGAGCGCTCGAAGGTGGAGGAGCGTCCGTGCAGGGATTGCGCGAAAGCGTGCGGCACCCCGCCGTGCCCTGGCATGTACGAGAACATGGTGGGGTCCATCATAGAGACAAGGACACGAAGTTTTCTCGCAGCAACAGTTACCGATCAATAGTCCCGATGTCCGCACGCGTGTCCGTGCATGGACCGTGCACCGTTGCCCACGACGCACGTGCTCAAAAGATGCTCCGTGCGCTCACGGAACTATATAGAGTGCTGAGCGAGCCCTAAGGGGGGGTGGGGGGGGAGGGTGGCGCACACCTCGAACTCTGACTGGGCCTGGACTCTGATCCACTGGAGCTCGCGGTATAAATGTGGAGCCAAGAGGCTCAAGGGGCGGGAAAGACCGCGAGGTTCCGTGCGCGAGGAGGTTTCACCAAGCACCGGCGGGGGCTGCCAGGCACGCGACCATAAATCATCCCCCGGACTGATGGCTGCGGATTCCTGCGTGTTCAGCATCGCTGCAAATGCGCGCCAAAGTGCGACGCGCACCATGTGCGAGTCAATGCCCCCCACCTCCAGCGCACGCTGCCCCCACTCTCAGGGCAAAAGCACGGGGGTCGGGGGGCAGAGGGGTCACTGCGATGCGGTGATTCAAGAGCGATTCATAAACGGCGCGGAAATCCCGAGGTTTGAGCTTTGGTCACGGGACGTGAAACTCGCCGTGTGCACGTATGGAGCACAAATCCACGCAGCTGCGTCCCTCCGTCACAAACAGCACAGCCACTTCAAACCGCTCCGAGAACATACACCGCCCGAATTCGGCATCGTGAGAAAAGTCCCGTCCGCGGGAAGCGACCCTCGAGTGTAGGTCAACCGGAAGGATTTAATCTCACGGAAGTTCTCGGACCATGTGGGTATCCAGTATGTGTACCCCTCGACCCGCGTTTTCCCATCCCCGACCCTCCCACATGGGTCGCGGTTTAATCACCGTTTCGCTCCATCATGACCTGTCCTGCACGTCCGGCTCGTAACGCTCCGCGAACCATCGGCCGTGTCCGCCTGGGATTGGGAAACAGCTCGACGGGACCAAAAATAATCATGCACATGTACATATTAACGATTGTATTAATAACACTAACTTGGTAACATGCACACGTACATATTAACTTTTGTGTTAATAACACTAACTTGGGAACATGCACACGTACATATTAACTATTGTTTTATATTAACACTGACTTGGTAACATGCACACGTACATATTAACTATTGTTTTATATTAACACTAATTTGGTAACATGCACACGTACATATTAACTATTGTTTTATATTAACACTGACTTGGTAACATGCACACGTACATATTAACTATTGTTTTATATTAACACTAACTTGGTAACATGCACACGTACATATTAACTATTGTTTTATATTAACACTAACTTGGTAACATGCACACGTACATATTAACTATTGTATTAATCACACTAACTTGGTAACATGCACACGTACATATTAACTATTGTTTTATATTAACACGAACTTGGTAACATGCACACGTACATATTAACTATTGTTTTATATGAACACTAACTTGGTAACATGCACACGTACATATTAACTATTGTTTTATATTAACACTAACTTGGTAACATGCACACGTACATATTAACTATTGTTTTATATTAACACTAACTTGGTAACATGCACACGTACATATTAACTATCGTATTAATCACACTAACTTGGTAACATGCACACGTACATATTAACTATTGTTTTATATTAACACTAACTTGGTAACATGCACACGTACATATTAACTATTGTTTTATATTAACACGAACTTGGTAACATGCACACGTACATATTAACTATTGTTTTATATTAACACGAACTTATTAACATGCACACGCACATATTAACTATTGTTTTATATTAACACTAACTTGGTAACATGCACACGTACATATTAACTATTGTTTTATATTAACACTAACTTGGTAGCATGCACACGTACATGTGAACTATTGTGTTAATAACACTAACTTGGTAACATGCACACGTACATATTAACTATTGTGTTAATAACACTAATGTGGCTGTAAATGCGCCAATCATTCCATGCACATAACACATTTTGCTCATGGACACACTCTTTTTGGGCCGAATGATGTACTTACTATGGGTGCAGCACGAAGGGTATACCTGTAGCTGTACCTGTACCAGGTACCTGAAAGGATTAGGGCCCACAAAAGATTAATCAGGCTCTGCCAATAAGCCTGGGCTCGAATCCCGACCCAGCTATAAACTGCCATCCTGGTGTTTCACATTCAGGGTGATTCATTAATGCGTGTGTCGTCCCTCGGACCGTCTGCCGACATTTGTTGGTGGACGTTAAAAATCCCATGGTCAATGGTGTCCTTTGCGAAGAGTCGGCGAGCTATTAACGACACCTTGGGCAAATACCTGTCCTAACTATTGCTGGGAAGGCAATGGCAAACCACCCAGACCATTGCCAGTAAACTACTTCTGCAGTATTGAACCGTCCTACATAATATATTATTCTTGGAGGAGATCATACACAAACACAAATACACACCTGTCCGGATCTTGATATACCACACCCCACGGTGACGCACTTAATTTCAATCGAGCGCGTGCGAAAGGTCGGTCACGTGGCCTCGGCGTTCGCGTGTGAACTAATGCTCGTTTCCTAAGCTGGCATTCCCATCAAAACCATAGAGCAAGAAGAACACTCAACACTGGCCCAAACAATTTAACCATAATATTTTCAATAATAACTAGAACAGCACTCGGGAGGGAGCATACCTGCGCCAGGTTGAACATGCAGTTTACGTTTTGTATCCCACTGATAGGCCTGATCTGGATTCGGACCTGAACCAAAATCGAATCGGCTTGTTCTTGCCACGAAACCAATTCATTTTCGCCATAACTTGTCCACAACCTTTTTTAACATCACGCTATGCAGTAAGTATATGGTTTTGGCCCTATCTCTCATTAGGCGAAGATCACATATATTATTGGATTAATCGATTATATTAGTAGTGTAGCAGCATAGCAAACCTGTTGTGCATTTTGTGATACAAGCACCAAATTTGGCACAAATGTACATTAATATGTTGCGAACATTTTCAGATATTGGGCCACTTGAAATTCCGTAATTTTTTTTTTCAAATTTTTTCAAATTTCGTAATTTCAAATTTTTCGTGTGACACCGTCACAATTTCGGTCTTCGAGGCCGGCCGATATAGTGGGGCGGCTTAGCCCAAATATTCAAAAGAATTGTGCATTTTGTGATACAAGCACCAAATTTGGCACAAATGTACATTAATATGTTGCGAACATTGTGTGGTCAGCAATGAAGACGAGAGTCTGAATTACATGTATGCAAAAGACCTTGTGAACCAGTGAAGCAAATACACGGGTAAGCATGAATTAAATCTAGGGCATGATATAATTTCCATGATGTTTACCTCTACACTCAATGGTGGAAGGAGGTAATGTTTTGATCCCAGCTTGTCTGTATGTCTGTTTGTCTGTTAGTCCACAAAATTCCAGACAAAGCTTGTAGTAGTGGTAGTTGTAGTGGTAGTGGTGATAACAGAAATTGTTATATAGAACTGAACTTATATTATTATTATATGCAGAAAATAACTACATTTCTATATGCCCTGCAGTGGACAGGTTAATTGGTTTATGCACTGAAGGGGTCACCCTGGTGTGCACTGCTGTGTTCTGCCTCACTGAGTTGTTCAGGTATGATGTACTCAGCACAAGCTTCCGGTCGGCCCGGAGGTGGGGGTGCGGGGCCTGTCACGGAACGTCAAAACAAACGGCCTGCCGGGGCCGCCCAAAAGTCGGGCGTGAGGGGCGCGTCCACTAATGGAACGCCTCTCGCTTCCCAGATCGAGGGCCACGTGGTCAGGAGAACCTCGTCCCTTCCGGTCACACTTTGCCTATCGGCCGGCCTCGAAGACCGAAATTGTGACGGTGTCACCCGAAAAATTTGAAATTACGAAATTTGAAAAAATTTGAAAAAAAAAATTACGGAATTTCAAGTGGCCCAATATCTGAAAATGTTCGCAACATATTAATGTACATTTGTGCCAAATTTGGTGCTTGTTTCACAAAATGCACAATTCTTTTGAATATTTGGGCTAAGCCGCCCCACTATAGTGGTTTTATCGGATTTTTGTGGTTTTAAGGCTTTTGTGTTTAAATAAATATGGCGGCCGAACCACCTGACAGATGACGTCATTTTTTTCCTCCAATAATTTGTCCCTAGATGACGCTGAAGAAATTTCATCTTGATCGGATGAAATTTTTGTACTTGTCGAATTATGACGTCACGATGGAGGCACCTATGACATCATCATTACCAAATTTTATTCCCCATGGAAAGTTCTTTACAATGTGCCATGTCTCAATTTTTTCTATGCAGCACTTTCGAAGATATAGAGGTGCAATTTGTTTCGTTTTTTCAAAGATTATTGCCAGTACCACATGACCAATGACGTCATAATTATGATTAGGAAATCATACAGGAGGAGGTGCACCTATGGTGAATATTTCCTGTCAATTGGACCAACGGTTGCAGAGAAAATCATATTTATTCTGTGCGGACAAACAAACAGACAAACACGAAGACGTCAAAGCTCGGGTCAATAGGATGAAAAGTGATGATTTTTAGATGAAAATTGATTATTTTAGAAGTTTGACCTAGAGTTGACCTTTGACCATTTGACCTCAAAAATAGTTGGTTTCCAAATTCAGTGATGCACTATGCAAATGCTGTTAAATGTGCAAGTCAATCGGATGAAAATTGATGATTTTTAGGATGAAAATTGATTTCTCAGATGAAAATTGATGATTTTTCAGATGAAAATTGATGATTTTGGAAGTTTGACCTTGAGTTGACCTTTGACCTTTTGACCTCAAAAATAGTTGGTTTCCAAATTCAGTGAGGCAATATGCAAATGGTATTCTATTTTCAAGTCAATCGGATGAAAATTGATGGTTTTTCAGATGAAAATTGATTTCTCAGATGAAAATTGATGATTTTTCAGATGAAAATTGATGATTTAGGAAGTTTGACATTGATTTGACCTTTGACCTTTTGACCTCAAAAATAGTTGGTTTCCAAATTCAGTGAGGCAATATGCAAATGGTATTCTATTTTCAAGTCAATCAGATGAAAATGGACGGTTTCTCAGATGAAAATTGATGATTTTTCAGATGAAAATTGATGATTTTTCAGATGAAAATTGATGATTTTGGAAGTTTGACCTTGAGTTGACCTTTTGACTTCAAAAATAGTTGGCTTCCCAATTCAGTGAGGCACTATGCAAATGCTGTTAAATTTGCAAGTCAATCGGATGAAAATTGATGATTTTTCAGATTAAAATTGATTTCTCAGATGAAAATTGATGATTTTTCGGATGAAAATTGATGATTTTTCAGATGAAAATTGATGATTTTGGAAGTTTGACCTTCAGTTGACCTTTGACCTTTTGACGTCAAAAATAGTTGGCTTTCCAATTCAGTGAGGCAATATGCAAATGGTATTCTATTTTCAAGTCAATCGGATGAAAATTGACGGTTTTTCAGATGAAAATTGATGATTTTGAAAGTTTGACATTGAGTTGACCTTTGACCTCAAAAATAGTTGGTTTTCCTTTTTTTTTTCTTTTTTTTTTTTGTATACAAGATCGAGGCTCGTGAAGGAGCGAACATTTATCACACAGAAAGACAAACCGACAAACCGACACATAACCGACAAACCGACACATAAAACAAAAAGCATCGGGAGCGGTAGACAAGATGGGGAGAGAGGGGGAAGGACACAAACACAACATTTGAGAGCAGGAACCGAGAGACATGGAGACATCGAGAGAACTGTGGGAGGGAGAGGGCTTTGGGGGGGAGGCATGGGAAAGGGGGTGGGAGAGGCATAAAACATATGGACACTGCCAGGACTACCAGGAAAGAAGTTGGAATTACAAACAAGGTGGATCTGGGGTGAATTACTGGGGGTAGAAAAGATCAAGGTTTTGGATGGGGGAAGATAAGAGATGGTGGTGAACAGCTGTTTTAAAGACCTGGAGGGAGGAGTGGGATTGAAGGGAGTGTGGGAGTTTGTTCCAGAGGCGGGAGAAAAGAGGAATGAAGGAGTGAAGGTGAGCAGAGAGCCGAGATTTTGGCAGTTTAACCATCAGAGGCTTGCTGGCAGATCTTGTGCGACCTGTAGGAATATTTGGGGGACAGAGCACAGAGAGAGCTGGGGGAGCAAGGCCGGAGAGGAGTCGGTAGAAGACAGAAAGACTCTTTCTCCCACTTTCTCCCACTTTCTCCCACTTTCTCTCTTTCTCCCACTTTCTCCCACTTTCTCTCTTTCTCCCACTTTCTCCCACTTTCTCTCTTTCTCCCACTTTCTCCCACTTTCTCTCTTTCTCCCACTTTCTCCCACTTTCTCTCTTTCTCCCACTTTCTCCCACTTTCTCTCTTTCTCCCACTTTCTCTCTTTCTCCCACTTTCTCCCACTTTCTCTCCTTCTCCCACTTTCTCCCACTTTCTCTCTTTCTCCCACTTTCTCCCACTTTCTCTCTTTCTCCCACTTTCTCCCACTTTCTCTCTTTCTCCCACTTTCTCCCACTTTCTCTCTTCTCCCACTTTCTCCCACTTTCTCTCTTTCTCCCACTTTCTCTCTTTCTCCCACTTTCTCCCACTTTCTCTCTTTCTCCCACTTTCTCTCTTTCTCCCACTTTCTCCCACTTTCTCTCTTTCTCCCACTTTCTCCCAGAAAGAAAGTGGGAGAAAGAGAGAAAGTGGGAGAAAGTGGGAGAAAGAGAGAAAGTGGGAGAAAGACTTTCTCCCACTTTCTCCCACTTTCTCTCTTTCTCCCACTTTCTCTCTTTCTCCCACTTTCTCCCACTTTCTCTCTTTCTCCTACTTTCTCTCTTTCTCCCACTTTCTCTCTTTCTCCCACTTTCTCTCTTTCTCTCACTTTCTCCCACTTTCTCTCTTTCTCCCACTTTCTCTCTTTCTCCCACTTTCTCTCTTTCTCCCACTTTCTCCCACTTTCTCTCTTTCTCCCACTTTCTCTCTTTCTCCCACTTTCTCCCACTTTCTCTCTTTCTCCCACTTTCTCTCTTTCTCCCACTTTCTCCCACTTTCTCTCTTTCTCCCACTTTTTCCCACTTTCTCTCTTTCTCCCACTTTCTCTCTTTCTCCCACTTTCTCTCTTTCTCCCACTTTCTCTCTTTCTCCCACTTTCTCCCACTTTCTCTCTTTCTCCCACTTTCTCTCTTTCTCCCACTTTCTCCCACTTTCTCTCTTTCTCCCACTTTCTCTCTTCTCCCACTTTCTCTCTTTCTCCACTTTCTCCCACTTTCTCTCTTTCTCCCACTTTCTCCCACTTTCTCTC